>NC_081139.1:1168840-1768840 GCF_958295425.1 Solea solea
TGGCTTCTGGCTAATATTTGACTCCCTGGTTGGTGCTGAGGCCGTCGCTCAGCCGTGCCGACTCATTAGAGTCTCACAGCTTTGTGTAAAATCAACAGGAGTGCAGGTGTGTGTTGACACAGGGGCCACGAGGAGGAGGACGTCCATGTCCCACTGTCATGCAGTCAGGAGTGTTTACACGACGGTGTTTTATGATGTTTTTGATTTGATTTGTTCTTCCAGTTCTATTATGTAGGTTTGGCAAAGTTCAGTTTATCTCAAAAACTCTTTAAAAGTCTGTACATTAACTTTAACACACACACACACACACACACTTACAGAATATGTTGCTCCCTTGAGCAGTTTGATATGTTCCCTCACTCCTGGTTTAATGTTCTTCATCACATATTTTATATTGTTGGTTGTGTGTGTTTGTTAACTGTAACTCAGCCTATTTGTTGTTTTTTTTGCTATAGTTATTCGTAACATTGTGATGATTATTAGTTATATTATTGTATGGTTTTTGGTCGTCTTGTGAATGAATATTTATGTTTTGTTCCATCAAATTAGCCAGTGGTCATAATCTGGCATGTTTACATGTAAATGTTCATTAATGTGCATTGTTCTTATATTAAAATGAATAAAGTATTAAAATGAATAAAGTGTGAAAATGAATAAAGTATTGGTGGCTAACAAGCATTTTGTAGACACTGTAATTCACAACCAACGCTATTTGACTTTAGATTTGAAGAAGCTTTCCCTGTTTGAGCGTTCAGAAAATGCCAGGGGTGTCAAAAGTATGGCCTGAGGGTTAGAACCGGACCACCAGAGGGAACAATCCGATACCTGTGAGTAAATGTGTTTGCTTGTAGATCCACTGTGATCTGTAGGTTGTAATGCTCATGAGTAAATGATACATTTAGGCATAATATTGTTGAAATTGCACTCGTTTTTTTACATAAATGTCATGTTTTGTAAAAAGATCATTTGGAGTTCTTGTTGTTTATATTCAAGATTCAAGATTCAAGAATTTTTTTATTGTCATTATGAGAACATAATGAACTTTTATGTTATTATCAGAATCAGAAAACTTTATTGTATATTAGGCTATTACTTTACTGGTCCGGCCCACTTGAGGTCAAATTGTGCCCTGAACTAAAATGTCACCCCTGGCCGAGAGCAACTTTACAGACATCTTCGTTCTCTCTGGATCATGTCTGAAAGCAGCGATGCAGATTTTAAAATGGTTCAATTCTTCTTCCATCCATCCATCCATCCATCCATCCATCCATCCATCCATCTTCTACCGCTTTATCCTCCACATGAGGGTCACGGGCGACGCTGGTGCCAAACAACCATCCACTCTCACTCTCACACTCACACCTACGGTCACTTTACAAGTCTGCATGTGTTTGGACTGTGGGAGGAAACCGGAGAACCCGGAGACAACCCAGGCACACACAGGGAGAACATGCACACTCCATGCAGAAAGACCCTGTTCTGACCCGGGTCACAAACCCAGGTCTAACCTCAATTCTTCTTATCGAACTAGAATAAATGTGGTTTCCCCCCCAAAAAACCCTGCAAACTGCAGAGACTGAAACGCTGATAAAACGTGAGAACTATCTGAGCAGCGACACCACGTGTTTGCCATTTTCCCAGATTCTCTTTCCAATGATGATACTGTCTGTGAAATGTGTTGGACGAGCGGGGTCGAGGCTGATCACGTGACCTGTGACCCTCTCCTCACCCACATGATGGCAGCTGACTCTCTCTCTAACACAAGCTCGGTTAATAACATGCCAGACTCATGAAGAACAATAGCATCTATTAAATGTGACCAAACAACAATGACACAACTTCAAAGACGCTAGAAAAAGCTCACACATCTGTTTTTCATGGAGGTTCCACATTGAAACCACGCTGGTTAAAACTGGTCCAATGTGTCTGAAATGTTTGGTTCCACGTTTGTGGAAGTTTGTGGAGGTTTGTGGAGGTTTGTGGAGGTTTGTGGTGGCGCTGCAGTTTCTCTTTGTTTCAAATAAATCTCCTGTGAGACATAAACAAACAAGCCATAAGGTATGATTATGTGATAGCATTCATCATGCACGTCTGTGACTGCGCCGCCTCAGCACGCATTCTGTCTTTGTGTTACTCTCGGCTGGTTCTGGTCTACATCAGGACAAAAAGGTCACTCAAAAAGTTCAGCCATCATAACAAATGATCCACAGCACAGACTCTCTCTATGTGTGTGTGTGTGTGTGTGTGAGCGCGACAAGCTGCTTTCATGCTGCAGCGAATAAAAAAAAACATAAGCAAATATCAGCAGGGGGTCTGTGGTGAAATGCATGATTTTTTGAATCGCAGTGAATCAAGAGGACATCAGATAACAGAGGGGATGAGTTGGGAGCGGGGGGTGGGGGGGGGTGGGGGGTGGTGGGGGGGGGGGGGGTCAGCAGGAAGTGAAAATGTCAAGGCAAGAAAATTCTCTGTCGGAAGCGAGAGACAGAAAGATCTTTGAGGTCCACACAGTGTCTGCTTTCTGTCTCAGACGCAGCTAAAGGAACTCCATTGTGCTTGTGTGTGTGTGTGTGTGTGTGTGGAGCTGTGTGTGGACCATGCTGTGGATCACCACGGGGAGACGACTTATCAAGGTCACTCCTCTGACCTCAGCTTCCTGCTCGTCATAATGACGGGACGACTCACAGTCTCTTCATTCTCAGAGTTTCTCATCACTTACTCTCCCTGGTAACATTTTATTCCTCATCAGCATTTATTGCCTTCCTCTCCTGTCTCCTCGTCCCAGAGCAGGATTTATGTCTCCTTATTTCCACCTCTTCCCTTATCTGTCGTGCACCTTAAATTCAGCGCAGCACGAGCCAAGCAGGCCTGCTCTCCCACACTGCTCACGTCTATGATGCTTCCTGTGTCTGCAGAAGCTGCACAAGAAAGATTGTCCAAATCACTGTTGCTGGGCTGATAAAGTGGAGCAGTTACAGTTTTATACTTGTCATGAACGGCTACACTCTAACTGTTGTCTGTTGTTGTCTGTTTTAGAATCATCACAGAAATCTGCTTGAAATAGCATGAAGACTTCGGCCGCGTCCACACGGAAACAGCACGAAATGTAAAGGATGTTTTTCTTTGACGTTCTGAAAACGTCTCGTGTAAAAACAACTTTGTTTCTGGTGATATTTAGTGACTTTTCACCCCTGAAACGCAGCCTCCTGAAGACGTCCACACAGAAACAGGTTTAGGTGAATACACATACTTGTCAGAGAGGCGTTCCATCCACACGGAGACGGCGTTTAAGGAGGACCTACTGAAGCGGTGTGTTCAATCACGGATCCAGGCGTCAGCGGCATCAGGAAGTTCTGAGCACAGCGAGTCAACAAAAAGCAGAATATAAGCAAAAAAAAAAACACTAGAGAACTACGATATCTTCCACAGAGACGTCACAATCTGCTAATGAGAGGCTGGAAAACCAGGAAATAAGTAGAGGCTTGATGATTAGATTGGGAGCAGGTGTGTTCCCGCCGCAGGTAAACTGATTGCATGCCGGAGAAGAAGGCGGAGAAGAAGGTGGAGAAGAAGGCGGAGCCCAGCTCTCTCTTGTGCAACATTGTGTTTGTTGGAGATTTGTTTGTTACAGTTTTACCAACTACTGTCAATGAAAAGTTACTAAAGTCAGCGTGAAAAGACTGTTTGTGTGTGTGTGTGTGTGTGTGTGTGTGTGCGTGTGTGTGTGTGTGTGTGTGCTCACACAGCATTAAAGTCGCTAGATTTGTCGCTCGTGTAAAATGTCTTCTTCTCTGTTTTTTGGTGTAACGTTACAGCGCCACTTACAGCACTGGCACATGTACTACAGCGCCGTTTCAGGGGGTTCTCTCTCTTCTGTCTCTACCTCACCTCCCTCTTTTCCTTCCTGCACCCCCCACCTCTCCTCTGCCCCCCATTTTTCCTTTCACCCCAACCTGTCTAGGCAGACGGCTGCACATCTTTGAAGTCTGGTTGTGAGAGATTTCTTCTTGCGTTGTTTTTCTCTGCACTGATGCCTCGTGCTTTGCGTCTTGTGTGCACTGAATTGCAAACGTCTCCGTCTGTTGACGTCTGTTGACGTCTGTTGACGTGGCCTCACAGCTCTGACTTCTTCAGAGTTCTTTATTCTGGTTTATTGACGGTGGCCTGCTGTGTCTCGTGGCATCAATGTAAACTCTGTGACAGTGTTTGTGTTTATGTGAGTGTGAATATTTGTGTTTGGCAGTGAAAGTGTGTGTGTGTGTGTGTGTGTGTCCTCAAACAGCAGAAGCATGAGGGAATGTGAGGACTTTGTCACCATATGTGCTTCAGTGCGTGTTTGTCCTGTTCTTTGTTGTTTTGGACCGAGTGCTGCATATAGAACACACTTCTCAAACAATTGCCTTCTCCAACCAAGGGGGCCTTGTGGGTTCCATCTTCTTCTTTTAGGCGAGGAGGAAATGACTGTTTTATGGCCGTGCTGAAAAACAAGGAGAAGGAAAAAAAATAGAAAAGCATTAATTGTCTCCAGAGAAGCTAATGCTTTTTCCGCTCTCTTTACTGCGGCAGTTTCTCTGTTTTTCCAGGGAACAGAGTGGAGTGATTCTCTGTGAGGCTGCAGGCTGCAGGCTGCAGGCTCTCACTGTGTAAAGTGGGACATGAAGCAGCACAGGTCCAGACAGGCTCAGACACACCGAGTAAGAATTCAGAGTAAGAATAGATGGCAAAGAATAACACTGCATTCCAGAAAGCATGCTTGTTTATACAAACTTAAGAAAAGAAGTGTCTCTCTGTAATAAAACATTTATATAAAAACAATCCTGTCCTGCAAATGGTGATAACACTGATACTAAAGTTGATCTTTTTATGATTATATAATTGGATTGAATTTGTGTAACTTGTGAAATACAGTTCAAAGTTCACTCGGCTCGTTTTTATGAACAAAATTTTCTATTTTTTATTTTTGACACAATTATTGCTACTTTATATCACGACTAAAGATGCGATATATAAAATGAATGATAACTTTTATTAAAGCCTAAATATGTGACCTATAAACACCCCCCATCTGCCATTTGGACAATCTTAAACATTATTTAAGGCCAGCACAACAGTGAGCAGTTGTGACCTCTCTAATGAGGCGCTTTTATTTATATTACAGGACTCTGGGTTACAGGGACTCTGCTGAGCAGAGGAAGTGGGATCTGACCCGCGGAGGCCCCCGTGTGACCATGAGAACCAAAGCAAAGTCTTCTGGGATATTTCGCCCATGTCATCTCATCTGTTATGATTCCCATGAACCCCCGTGTTCCGGTTTATAGCAGCTGCAGAGATTCTAAATAAAGTCTCGCCCTCGTGTGATAATTGCAGTTTCTGTGTGTTCTTATATTAAAGAGATATGTACGCATCAAAATAGGAGGAGAGCAGAAATTCTGTTTTAATTCACATGATAAGATTTGTGCGGTGACTCCGGGACCTCTGACATGGAACACATCAGATATTAAGTGTTGTCTCTGCTTTTATTTTTCTAACCGTTTCATGGCCAGAAAAGAGAAAAAGAACATTAATCACATTCATTCTCAGCCAGACCACAGGCTGAACCAATCCCCCCCTCCCCCCCCCCCCATCACCACCACCATTCTTCACTTCCTGTCGCACTCTGCTAGTTGCTAGGTGAATAGTCTGCATGTGAACGTCTCAGCATTCACGAGGATAAAGAAAACAAAACGTGATAAGTTGATTTTCTCCATCTGTGGCAGAGCTTTTTTCCCCCAATCATTCAGCAGCAGAGACGTAGAATAATTAACATAATAAAACATCATTTATCTGTTCTACATTATTATTATTATTACACAATTCAGTTTGTATGAACTGCCTCCGGGCTGTTGCAGTTTCCTTTCTCATGAATGGATCTTTCCTCACATGACGCCACCTCGTTTCTTACAAAATGTGATTTTCCCTCTGATAACGTTTGGAATCAGAGAATCTACATCATTCACTGTCACTGTCCTTCTCTGTCTGCAGCTCTCCACACGGAAACAAACATCATATCGTGTTGCAATTACTAAAGAAAAAAGATTTGTAGATAATCTTCTGTTTTATATCATGAAAAACAAAGAAAATCCATCACATATCAGATGTAAATTCACATTCTGTAAACATGAGTAAATAGAATATTTAAACTGCATTTTTAAAGTGTTTAAACTATATTAACTAATAATTATAATCACTACACTAGTACAGCAGCGACATTCCCGCGCTCTCTGCACACAGGAAGTGATGTTTTATGTCACGACAGACGGAGGATTTAGTGAACGTGAGTATGACTGAAAACAAACAATGGTGTTTTTCAACTACATAGCACAGACTCCGTACTGAAATACAGCAGCAGGGTTTGTGCTGTCGCTAAATACAACAGACTCCTCTCTTAGATATTCTTAAGTCTTTTTTAACTGATCTACAGTTCGACTTTGATTCTTCTGTCTCACATACTAATAATGTTACATCACTTCAGTTCACGAAGACCAAACAGAGGCAGGACCATAATAATTATAATAGTAATAATAATAGTAATATTAATAATGATAATAATAATAATAATTATAATAGTAAACAAGGTTTTCTGAATCTGAATAACAACAAAAATCACCTACATTTACACATTACAGCTTCAAATAAACCCAAGTGAAGGTAAGAAATGATGTGACTGAAGTGTCTGTCTTGTTCTGAATGGACATTCAAAGCTGCTTCTATGACATCTGAAACTGGACTAAGTGAATGTCCACTAATGTCCTCATTAGTCCAATAATGGTGAACGAGGGCTCTGATGAGAGCTTCACCACAGTCACACAGAGATGAGGAGCCTGATCTTCTGCCTCTGTTGACTGAGGGGATAATTACAGCGGTACACGACACTGTCAGGGGTCACTAGAGATGAAATCCTCAGCAACACCTTTAATTAACAGGAGGTTTGTTGTGAGTGCGCCGTGTTAAAATGGGCCCCGACCTCATGCTTCTGCAGATCTGCACATCTGGTTTGGCCGGAGTCATGGCAACCAAAGAGCTGAGGATCATGTGATGATGACAGTGAATATAAAAACGGAAACGGCACAAAACCTAAATGATCTTTTTCTTTGCCCTTTTCAAAAAGTACTGTCTCAGGTCCTCTAAAACCCCGTCTCCATGTGGACGCAACGCCTACCAAAAAACAAAAATTCATTCATTCATTCAGAGATGGTCTTCTACACACCTTGATTGAGCCGTTACTAGAGGAACTGCTGCTTTCGTCTCACGTCAAACCACAATAATCTCCTCTGACCTCTGGCATCAACGAGTCATTTTCCCTCAGATAACTTTGATGTTTTCTGGATATTTTCCTCTCTTCTCGTCACTGTTCTCTGTAAACTCTAGAGGTCGAGCGCTGGTGCATGAAAACCCCTGCAGATCAAAATCCTCAGACTAGCCTACATCCGTCTGGCACGGAAAACCACGGCACGGTCCAAAAATCACGTAAACCACATCGCCTCCCCACACTCTGGCACTGGGGTCTGGTCTTCAGCAGGTCACCTTGACCATGTATACACGTCTAAATGCATCAGGCTGCCGTCGCGTGTGATTGGTTAAAATAGACATTGGCAGACACGCAGTTGTGCCGCTGTTCAATCATGCAGTCATGCCACAATCATGCAGTCATGCACAGGTTCTGTCAACATGACTGATTCATCGTCCAGATGGTTTGTAAGAGGAAGGGGGGTCAAGCAAATCCAGATCTGGTTTAGTAGTGAATATGCATTCGACTAGCAGAATAGTGGACTGTGATCTGGAGACCCTGTGTGTGTGTGTGTGTGTGTGTTTGAGGTAAATTGGACCCTCTAAATTAAACTAGGTGTGAGAGTGAATGTCCAGGGTTAGCTGAGATCCTCTGTGAGCCTCATGTGGACGATAAAGCCACAGAAAATGGACGTGGAGACCATGTGCTGTGAAGGTATGTTTGTGTTGGGTCATGTGACTCGCCCTCCATCCTTTTCCCCCTCGCTTTAATGATTCCCAGTGAAGTTAGAGGAGGCGACACTGGTGCACTTTTCCAGCTGCAAACCTCTGGGAACCGCGAGTCTTTAGCACCACGAGTCACGGGTCCCTAAATAAACTTCTCCTGCTGTCACAGACACTGACAGTGGCAGCAGCAGCAGCAGCAGCAGCAGCAGCAGCAGCAGCAGCAGCAGCAGCACGTGTTGCTGTTTGTCTAAAGTGATGAACAGAGGGAAAATGTTCAGGCAATGTCCAGCACTGACAGCAGCATTAGGCGACGTTTGTGCGTGGATGAGTGGGCACCATCTGTGGGTCTGTGTGGGTCCGTGTGGGTCTGTGTGGGTCTGTGTGGGTCTGTCCACTCCACACTCTCAGTTTGTGTTGTTATGCTTCATAAAGCAAACGCCACAGCTGCTCAGCCACAGAGGAAATGACCTCATCAGAGTGTTGATACAGTCTGTAAATCGCTCCGTCGTCCGTCACGAGCTCTGCAAAGAATTCCTCTTTTCTGTGAGCTGGAATCTGACGAGACGATCCACACACAGCGAGTGTTAAAATGCACTTCAACAGTTTATGAGTGCAAATGTGTCCGTCTGAGATAATAATGACCTCAATTTCTCTTTTTATGATTGTTTTACACCAAAGACGCTGAAACACACGACTTCAAGCTCCACGTGTTTGCCAACAATCTTACGTTTCTGATGAAGACAAAGGGACTGAAACGATGATTCACTATTTTGAGTGTTTTTAAAGAATTAAAGAAAGTTTCAGCTTCTAAATGGTGATTTATTAACTATTCTCTGGTTTCTTTGCTTCAAACAAAGAAATCATTAAAAACTTAATCATTTTTGGGTTTTGGACAAAAACAAGACAAGACATTTGAGAACATTGTCCTTTCCACGTCTGATCAACACTGATCAACACTTTATCCGAGAATCTGAGAAAATAATCTTTGAAAAAGTGTGTTTTTAAAAGTCCTTTCATGACATGAACAACAACAACAACAAGTTTTATTTTCCAATAGTTTATTCACAGCGTACAAAAAGGTGAGATTTAAAGCGTGGTATAAAAAATAAAGTGACTCTGAAGATTCTTCTTCTACTGATCAGACGTAGCCCAGGATGTCCTTGCAGATTATGGGCTGTCGGCTGCCCGACTTCAAGAGAGCAGCGAAGCGGTAAAAGTCTGTGTCCAGCTCATTGATGCCCGAGTGCGACTGGTGGAAAAAGGGAACTTTAGGCTGCGACGCCACGACCGGACACGACAGACGCTTGGACGCGTTTGCAGTTCTGTGGACAGCGTGAGCGGCGTCTGTGGATCTCATCCTCACTCGCTCCTCCACGCTCTTGGACAATCCGGCCAGTTTCCTCCTCACGTTGACAAAGAAACCTTTGCCCGGTCTGCTCCTCGAGCTCGTCTTCAGGTTGGAGGCCTCGGGACAATCTGGCAGGTCCATCCAGTTCTGAATGAGGTCGGCGAAACTGTTGTCTCCCAGAACCAGAGGCTGGCGGTTGCGTCCTCTCGTCAGTAAAGAGTTGGTCCAGTCTTCCGGGTCTCCGGCCTCCAACGACGTCCACCTTTCCAGACAGGCGTCGGACGTGGACTTGGGTCTGACGCGACCACTCGGCGCTCGGTTTGTGCGCAGGCACGCCGAAGACGACACCCGCACGTTCCTCGTCCTCCTCAGGACGACTCCTTCGTCCTGCCACGACGCCTCAGAGTAGCCCGAATCGAACTCCAGACTCTTCTGACTGCTGGGAGAACCCAGGTCCAGTCTGAGGCTCAGACCCAGTCCACTCGAGTCGTCGTCATCCTCCTCCTCCTCTTCCTCCAGGTGACTCGCCAGGCAGCAGGCGGAGTCGTAGGTGCTGACCGTGCTGGCGTTGGACATGCGCAGGCGCGTGCGGTGCTCGCGCTGCAGCGCCCGCTGCTGGCAGGCGCGCGCCACTGCAGCGTGACGCGACAGCTCTGGGAGTCGGTTGCCGATGGGAGCGAGCGGGCACCGGGGGGCGGGGCATGTCCTCCGCAGCTGCTTCAGGTCCTGCAGAGACCGCATCATGTACTGCATGTGACCCCGTAAACACTCTCCTGAGTCACGGAAGCAAAGCTGAGGAGACAAAGGGAGGGACACGCAGTCAGTCAGTGTGTGTGTGTGTGTGTGTGTGTGTGTGGTTTAGAGACCTAATCTCACACAGAGCTGCTTTTACCATGACTGTGTTTAAACATTATACTGTATATTACATCATCTGGATTGTAATCTTTAAGCCTTTTTTCAATCTGATGACTGAAATTTTGCAAATACTTCACAGTTCAAAGTTCACTCGGCTCGTTTTTGTGAACCAAAAGAAAAACACGTCTATTTATTATTTTATTGTTATCGCTACTTTGTATCGCAACTAAAAATGCGATATAAAATGAATCAACACATGAGACGGAAAAAAACAACACATTTTTTAAAGCCTGAATATGTGACCTATAAACCACCCCCCCCCCCCACACACACACACACACACACACACAGGACGTCCATATAAGGAGTCGTGTATTATTATTCCCATGGCTGCACCTGCGGTTAAAGGGTTAACGTACATACTGTAGAAGCATGTCAGTCAAACTGAAATTAAACTGTTGAAATGAGCAAAAGTCCAGAGTGCAAACCTAAATGATGGATGGTGAACAGACATAATAGACGTGTAATACATCAACTCTCCACTAGTGCCTGAACACTGGGACAAGGATGGTCGTCCAGTTTAAACGTGTGGTTGAGCTTCACCCACACCTCGACACACGTTAATCACGTGAGATGCTTGTGATTAAAGTGTTTGTGAGCAGCTCTAATAATAACTGCACAGGTGGAGTAAATCCAGCAGCCACAGTTTCGTGGGCACGCTCAGACTTGCTCGCCGTGACAGACACATTTCATCACAAAAGGAAATTCAGCCGTCTGTTAAGTTACCGTCAACATCACGCCTCGCTCACCAAACCCTGCACTGACTCACTGATTCTGATTAAGAAAAGGAAACGCACAGTTTAGCTCCAAAAACTCAACGTCTGGACACTCACACCAGACACATACTACGGCCATTGTGTTCAAAGGGCGGCCCGTGGGCCACATGCGGCCCATAACCAGCTTCATCGTGGTCCCAGTCTGTGATTTAATCAGAAATAACCAGAGAAATACTTTTCACTGTCCCTTAAGATTCTTACTTCACTTCTTACTGTACGTCTGATGAGGTTTGAGAGCAGAAGAGCTGAAACTATGACTGGATTAATAGATTATTGATCAATAACAGCAGTGTTGGTTCTCTCCTGTCTTAATTCAAAAAGAAAACAGACGCTAACGTTGTGCACCTTTTTGATTGTATGCACCTGAGATGACAAACGCGTTAAAATGACTTACAGCTAATACTGTTTCCTTTTTGTGGGAAAGACACGTACGACCAACAGAATTGTATTGTTAGTTCTTATTTTATTATTATTTTTAATACATTTTAAAATTTGTCATCACCTGTTGCAGAAAAAACGAATTTCTTGTTTTGAAAATGTTCTTTTTTTGAAATAAATGAACAAATAAAGCTTTTCCATGAGTTGAGTTGACTTCAGGTGAATCACAGCACTACAACTTACTGCAGACTGTGTTTTAAAGTCAGTATTTGTGTGGATGTGGTCACAGATGTCACAGATGTCACATCCACCACAGCCTCTGACACAGTCTCTGCTCTGACTCTAGACACTTTTCTTTTTCAAGTCCTGGACTCTGCTGATGGACCGGAGAAGGTCCATTTTGTTTTCATCCTACTTCTGCTCCATGAGAGAGAGAGAACTCGGTCATGGACAAAGCAACACGTCTTGATTCATATTTGAAGTGTTTCATCAGATAATGAGTCCAAGCTGCTGTGTTTCTGCTCATGTGCTTAGAATCAGTGCATGTTTGTCTAATAATGACACACATGCACGAGCTGCATCAACTTAATACAGTAGGTGGATCAAATATCCACAAAAACAAGTCTGCATGTGCAACATGTGCAGCATCACTGACGCTGCAGCCTCCAGCTGCACAGACAGATGTTCAACACTTCATTCATATCAAACACACGGGAGTTCGTTTAAAGTGTTAAATTAAGAGTTAAACAGAGAAAGAGAACTCACCATTTCTTTTCTTTTCATTTGCGAAATTCAAATTCCTGCGCAGAAATAAAGAAGAAGGAAAAGTCACATCAGTGTTTAACGCACTAACACAGGAACTTATATCATATAAAAGTCTTTATTTATTTAAAAACACACAAACCTCAGGTTAAGATGCAACTCCGTCAAAGGTTCAAAGGAAACGATCCAAGAAAAAAAAGGCCGAAGAATCCCGGGTTCAGCGCGTGTTTGCGCAGCGTGTGTTTGCGCTGAGTGCGCAGGCAGATGTGAGCGTCTCTCCTCATTCACCTCCTTTTTCACTGCGCGTGAGTGTGAAGCAGCCAATCACAGCGCAGCATCGTCACTGCGCTCAAACTGATCTGAGAGCAGCTGCAGCGACAACTGCTCACCACACACACACACTCACACTCGCATGCACACGCACACTCGCACGCGCGCGCACACACACACACCAACTCTCTGTTTTAAAACGTGTTTGTACTGAAAATGTCACAATTCAGGACTCACATGTATTTCTTTTTTCACTTGAATAATGCTGATATTGTATCCTATGGTTTTTCTGTCACTTGTATATTTAAAAATGTTATGTTTTGTTTCTCTAAACAAAGATATTAAATAATCATCATAATCATCACGTTGTCTCATCATTATTATTATAATTATTATAGGTGTTATTGTTATTGTGGGGAAAAAGGTCCAGTGTTTTAATGAATGACATCTCACACACACACACACACACACACACTCACACTCGCATGCACACGCACACTCGCACGCGCGCGCACACACACACGCACACCAACTCTCTGTTTTAAAACGTGTTTGTACTGAAAATGTCACAATTCAGGACTCACATGTATTTCTTTTTTCACTTGAATAATGCTGATATTGTATCCTATGGTTTTTCTGTCACTTGTATATTTAAAAATGTTATGTTTTGTTTCTCTAAACAAAGATATTAAATCATCACAATCATCACGTTGTCTCATCATTATTATTATAATTATTATAGTTGTTATTGTTATTGTGGGGAAAAAGGTCCAGTGTTTTAATGAATGACATCTCACTCACACACACACACACACACTGATGTAGAAACATAAAAATAAGGCTCTTACTGTATTTCAATGACATATAAACGTCTTATTCTAAGTTTGTTTGTTTGTTTGTTTGCATCTTAAATTGATTACAATGTACTTTAAATTAGAGCTGAAACAATGACTGGATGAATCCATGATTAATCGATTACTAAAGTCACTCTTCAACTATTTTGATCATTGATTCATCGTTTGAAGCTTTTTTCATGATTAAAAGCAGATCTTTTGATTGTTGTTTCATTTTCTTGTAACAAAGAAATCATTCAAAACTGAATCATTTTGCTTTGAGGACAAAAACAACATTTGAGGGCGTCGTCATTTCCAGGTTTGACAAACACCGTCATCAATGTTTTTTTAACGTTTCCTGACATTTTACGATCAAACAATTACTCGAATAAAAGAATTAAAAAATATATTCGTTAGTTGCTTCATTTTTTTTAGGTGGATTCATTCAAAATTTCTCGTGAAAATTCTCTCTCAGCCTCGACAGAAGCAACAACACAACAGCAAGACACTTAACAACACTTAACAACACTTAACAACACTTAACCACTCCTCCTCCTCCACCCTTACACATGCAACTCTTGGGATTTAAATCGTGTTTTATTGACATTGTGATGCGTAGAATAACCTTGTTATTCAGTTCACTGAGGTTAGGTGTAAGGGTCAAAACAATATAACCAAACATCTTAAATAAATGTTTCCAACGCCTTCATTTTCACTTAAATTAACAGAACTTTGAAATCCAAACCTCTGCCCTCTGACACTGATTTAAAGACATTACAGTTGTTTCAGATGTAAATCACTGAATAAATGTGGGCGTAAACACAAAGCTCTGAATGTTAATGTGGTGAAGCAGTGAACGACGGCTCATGCAGATGTGACGGCTGAACACTGAGTGAGTGATTGACGTCTTCAGTGTCTCTGTTCACGTGCAGATGTGTCCTCCACACTCAGGTCACTGTTAACATACATGTCCATGGAGCATGTCCCAACCTGCTGCAGCTGCTGCATGATCCACCTGCACAGCTGCCTTTCATTTAGAGGCCTCATATGTGACTATTCTAACAACCTTCACTGCACTAATACTAGATATGATGTTGCCCTTCACCACTTATTTGGCCCTGCCTTTCGCCCTGTGGCGGCTGAGATGGGCACACGTGGACGATGAAGTGGTAAAAGCAGAGCAATAGAGCTTTGCACGCGTATACTTGTCATTACGGTAGAATCTCTTCCTCTGGACGATCACAAAGATTCACCTGCACGTCACATGTTTGTCAGCGGTTGAATAAACAGCGGTTACATCCATAGATGTGGACACTGAACATGATCTAGCAGAAGACATTTCATTTCTACAGCCATGAACATCTGAATAAATCCAGGCATTATCTAAGAGGGTGAAACCACGCTCTGACCGGGTTGATCAGTGGTACAAGACGGGGGCCCCTAAAGCAAGGGCCACATGACCACCAGGCTTAAGGCCCTGGTGTACTTCCGCGCGTGGACAGCACACTGCACGAACTGAACCTCGGCCCCAAACACACAGTTCCACCACAGAACCTCCACCCGCTGACACCCCCACGGACCGAACCTCCACCCGCTGACACCCCGACGGACTGAACCTCCACCCGCTGACACCCGGACGGACCGAACCTCCACCCGCTGACACCCCCACGGACCAACCCTCCACCCGCTGACACCCGGACGGACCGAACCTCCACCCACTGACACCCCAACGGACCGAACCTCCACCCGCTGACACCCGGACGGACCGACCTCCACCCGCTGACACCCCCACGGACCAACCCTCCACCCGCTGACACCCGGACGGACCGAACCTCCACCCGCTGACACCCCCACGGACCGAACCTCCACCCGCTGACACCCGGACGGACCGAACCTCCACCCGCTGACACCCCGATGGACTGAACCTCCACCCGCTGACACCCGGACGGACCGAACCTCCACCCGCTGACACCCCGACGGACCGAACCTCCACCCGCTGACACCCGGACGGACCGAACCTCCACCCGCTGACACCCCCACGGACCGAACCTCCACCCGCTGACACCCGGACGGACCTTTCAGCTGTAGCATCATTCTCTTGTTCTTTGGTAGAAATGCGTCCCATTCCCTTGCGTCCAGACTTGTACCGCCACCCACTGGTTGAAGTGAGATACTACAGGACCCTGACACGCGAGTACACCAGGGTCCACGATATGTGTAGTACACTTAACTTAACACACGGGATCTTTAAACCTCACAGAGCCAGGTTTCACATTTGATGCTTTTCCGTGTTTAATTCTAGTTTCACATAAAACCTCCAAATACAGTAACATCTACAGTGTCGTGTGTCACATTCAAACACCATGTTTTTCCACAGTCATAGCCCCTCCCCCCCCTCCCTCTCTCCCTCCCTCTCTAAAAGCCACCAGTCCATTCACTCCACACACTGTGCATTCACTGATTCCCCTGAGTTGTGATTATTTCTGATGTTGCACTCAGACTCTCACTCTTTGTCCCCAAACGTCTAATGGGTTGAATTATTGTTGCAGACTGAACACAGTCCACGTCCATTAAAGGTCACGCTCAGCACTGTGGTGTCACAGTGATCACTCGTGAACACGCTCTTCACTCTGTCATGTCGTAGCTTTCACTCACTCATAATGAAATCCTGAAAACTTAAACATCGCAGTGTTTTTGCAACACTAACAGTGAAATTGGAAATCAACATAAAATGTGAACGTCCATCTTCTTCCTGCGCCTCATCCTTTTACTTCTTTCTCTGTGCTAAACTCAAATAATTCTAAACTGCACGTGTGGAGACTGCACGTGTGGAACGTCAGCGCCCTCTAGAGGCAGCACTGATGAAGGATTTGAGGATTTTCAGTGTAATCATCAGCTGATAACGTTCATGTTAACCTTTGACAGCAGAGCAGTAGAATAATCTGCATAATCTGAGATTTTGACTATGGCTTGGCGTGTTGTTGTTGTTGTTGTTGTTGTTGTTGTGTATTTAATTTAGATCATGGACCCTTGTCACAGGTGTTACTGATCATATTAACCGTGTGTTCACGTCATGTAAGTCAGGACACGGCGACACTGAAGCTAAATGACAACATTTACAAGTGTAAACATGTTTTATTCTGCTGTAATCTGTCGAAACAGCTGCGTTACAAACATTAAAGATAATAAGTGACAACGTTGTTTCTAGATAGTGATAAACAGAACAGTGTGGTTACAGCCTCTGACTGTAGCATACAAGTCTAGATAAGTGGAACCATGTCAATTATGGATTTGCAGTGTGTGAATATGTGAAAATAAATCCACAAAAGTGAGAGCGAGGGGGCGTGTTTCACGTCTGTGAGTGAGGGGGCGTGTTTCACGTCTGTGAGTGAGGGGGCGTGTTTCACGTCTGTGAGTGAGGGGGCGTGTTTCACGTCTGTGTGTGAGGGGGCGTGTTTCACGTCTGTGAGTGAGGGGGCGTCTCCCTTCAGCTGTGAAGCATCAGGGAAGATGATGATGAAGATGGTATGTGGATTTTTATATTTCATAGTGCTTTCTACTTTCATGCCTCCAAAAGAGTTTGTGGTCCAGCATCATTCATTCATTCATTCATTCACTCACTCACTCACTCACTTATGGACAGTGACACCTACTTTATACGCCTCTGCACCAGACCTAAGCAGAAGGTGAAATAACTTAAAGCTGATTTCTTCGCTCCACGTAACAAAGAAATCATTCAAACTGAATCATTTTTGGTTTTTGGACAAAAACAAGACATTTGAGAACATCATCCTTTAAAGGTTTGAGAAACACGGATCAACATTTTCTGACATTTTATGGACCAAACGATTACTTGATTAATCAAGGAAATAATGATAGGATTAATCAATTATGAAAATAATCATTAGTTCTACATAGATCAGAGTAATGAGTGATGAGTCAACCTTATCACAGTAAAAATGGAACATAGAATATAATCAACATCCACACAAGACTCTCCTCCATATTTGTCCTTCTAAAGCCACATATTATTATTATTATTGTTATTATTATTATTATTGTTGTTATTGATAATAAAAAAAAGCACTTACCTGTGGCATCCAGAACATTCACTTCATTCCAAACAAATTCCAGGCCTGGAAAGCCTTTGTTTTTCATGACTGTGGGTGAAACTTTGCTCGACTGATTAAATGACGACGTCCTTTGTGACTGTTTAAAAACACCTGTGCTGCTTAAAGACAGGTGACAGGTGACAGGTGACAGGTGTCAGCGATCAACAATCAAATGTCCACAAGTGAAGCTGTTTTTGTTCCAGAAACACAAACTGTGTCACGTTGTCATCGTCTCTCAGACCATCAAACACACGCTGACGTGATTCAGTCAGAACTTGATCATGAACAGTGTGAACAGTGTGAACAGCGTGAACAGCGTTCATCACACAGTCACATAACTGCATACACACAAGTCTGTGGAACTCATTTTCTTTCCTTTTTCTAAGCATGTGCAACATGAATATGAACCTACTGTAAAAACTAATGAAGCAAAACTCTCTGTAAGTGACAAACCAGAGAAATCCTCTTTTATAACCTGTCACATGACACGTGACTCAAGTGTTTGCACAGGTGCAACATGAGTGTCACTGATAATCAGACACATTTACAACCTGGATTTGAAAGTGAACTTATGACATTTGTGTTCAAACTGTTTAAAACATGTTTTTGTCAGAATGGTGAGCGTTTTTTCATTTTGTGTGTGTATAAAATGTTGGGAAACCACATAACACATCTATATATGTATATGTATATATACACATACATAAAACCATATACCACATGTATATATACCACATCTATATATGTATATATACATACATAAAACCATATACTTCAGGTGTCCACTAGGTGGTGTTCTCAACACGTCTTCAGAAGAAAGACGTGGTGGCTGTTGACCTGCTCTCACCACACACACACACACACACACACACACACTCTCACCACAAACAGTGTTAGAAACATAGTGAATATAAATAACCAAACACCTGTTTGTGTGTCAGTCAGCATATTATTATAATTATTATTATTATTATAATATTATTATTTATTGATTCATTATCACCAAACACGACAGCAGTGCATTTTAAAGCCAACGTGTTCCTTCATCCACGTTTGACGCCGCGATGGCGGGAATCATCGTCGTCGCTCGGATAAAATCTCATCGCTGGTTCCACTGATTCACTCTTAAAAACACGCGCTAATCACGTCATCCATCTGGGTGTGGTCTGCCACTGTGAGACCACAGTGAGACCCACTGTGAGACCCACTGTGAGACCTTTTCCACCTATGGTCCCAGCTCGGTTTAGGTGATGAAAAGTTTAAGACCACAGTCTTTAAAAGTCTGAATCTTCACAAAAATGTGCAGTAAGAGAGTAGCAGCTTTTCTGCCTCTGCCATCAGGAGGTCATGACAGTGTGACACTGAATCCACATTTCTGTGAAGATTTAGACTTTTAAAGACTGTGGTCTTAAACTTTTCATCAGCTGATCAACAGCCTATTTCACTTTAATGGTTAATAAATTGCTTCTTTTTGCATTTTGAAGCACGACTTAGAACCTTCTTAACATCCAACAGTGCAAAATCTACATTCTTGCAATTTTTCAACTGGTCTTAAAATGTTGATCAGGAGTGTGTGTTTGACGCTATATTAGCAAAAGAAAAATAATAATCTAATTTACCTTCAACACAAAAGACACGTGTGTTGTTTAATCACTGTATAATAATTACTGTATGATTTTCTGTATATTAGTTATTTCTAATATACAGTAAACACGGGTCATGTTTCTACAGGAGCCAAACACACCAAGAAATGATGTCACGTGACCGAGGAGGCAACTACTAACCACTGTACCACCGTGTGGCCTAAAAATAAGGATGAACAAAAACAGAGAGGAAAACAGTGTGCAAGAGTCAGGTGATCTCTACTTTTATTTAAATTAAATCATATAGGACTTTTTAAAGCATTTTATTATTTACCAAAAAAAGAAAAAAACAAAAACACTAACCTTTTTTTTCTGAATTAGATTTTCGTCTCATTTATCACTATATATATATTCAGAGGTTGCTAGGCAGAAAAAGGAAGGGGGGGGGGCACAGTGGGTAAAAGACGGTGCTAAAAAGCATAATCTAGGAATTGGTTGTAAACAGAAGTCGAGGCACAAACATCAGCAACAGACGTGGTAATGATACTATAAAAAAGTGAGAGAATGTTAGCTACACACATACTTTACTTACATCTGTTAGAATCTTATTTCTGCATGTGAAGCTTTTTTTTTTAGCTTTTTATACTTTTTTATTCATTTTTTTGTTCATTTTATTGGAATGTCAGATTATTTTTGTGCAGAGAATACAGAGCTAATATTTGTGATGATGCCGAGTCATGCAGAACAAACACTCTGGCTACCAATGACTAACTCATGTAAACATTATATATACATACAGTGTACATACATACACACACACATATACATACATGTGTATATATATATATATGTATATATATATATATATATATACATATATATACGTATATATGTATATATACATATATATGTATATATATACATATATATACGTATATATGTATATATATACATATATACGTATATACACATATATATGTATATATATACACATATATACACATATATATGTATATATATATACACATATGTATATATATATATGTATATATATACATATATACACATATCGCTTTAAAAAATAAGTGATTAAAAGTTGAATCATTTGCACATCGGAATCTCTAAAAGTAAAATGAATTGATTGATTTATTTATTTATATATATATATATAAAAAAACTGTTTTCCTTTGCCTCATTTAGTAAAATTGAAAATAAAGAAAAAGAACAAAAAATACAAAATAAAGTTTGATTTCTTTTTTTTTTCCTGTGGTCATCGGAGCCCAAAGAGTGAAGGATACGAGCGACTGGATCAGCGTTAGATGAAATTCTGCAAGACTTGTCGAGCTTTCAGTCTCTTAGTTGTTGTTGTTGTTGTTGTTGTTGTTTTTTTGTTTGTTTTTATTATAAAAAGCAGATCGAAGCGTACGTCGTGGTTTTGGCCAGTGCAGTCATTCATGATGTGTGTGTGTGCGTGTGTGTGTGTGTGTGTGTGTGTGTTCCCCTCGTCTTTATGGTCGTCACAACCGTTCAAGTAGTAATCTGATGGAGCAAAAAGACACACACACACACACACAGGTCAGTCGTTTCACAGGGTTAGGAGACTGGTTTCAGAGTAGATTAAGAGTGGATTAAGAGTAGATTAAGAGTGGTTTCTCTGTGAACGCACCTGGACTCTTTTATGTTGTCGTTGTTTCAGAAGAGGCCGCAGTCCTTCAGGTTGTTTTTGATGATGACGTCGGTGACGGCGTCGAACACAAACTGCACGTTCTTGGTGTCGGTGGCGCAGGTGAAGTGGGTGTAAATTTCCTTGGTGTCCTTCTTCTTGTTCAGGTCCTCAAACTTGGTCTGGATGTAGGCCTGCGCCTCCTCGTACTTGTTTGGGCCTGAGAGACAAACGGAAGACGGACGAGTCAAGAGACGCTCGATAAATCAATAGAAATAAATCAAATATGAACGGACGACGTGTAACAGACGCACAAGACATTTGCTTTACTTTCTGACACTTATACACAATAATACACAACTCCTTATATGGACATCCTGGGGGATGATTATATGTCACATAGGCTATAAAAATGCATTTTTTGTTTTTGTCAAAGTTACGATTCATTTCATATCACCATTTTAGTCGTGATATAAAGTCACAAAATAGACGTGTTTTTCTTTTTTGAACTGTGACGTATTTCACAAATTTCACAAATTCAATCCGATTTTAAACATTTTCTCGTCCTTTTAGCTCAGTTGTGTTTCGGGCTGAAATAATTAATCGATTACTTAATTAATCGTCAACTATTTTGATTATCGGTGAAATGGTTTTGAGTGTTTTTAAGCAATTAAAACAAGTTTTCTGATTTTTTAGCACCTTTAAATGTGATTATCTTCTGGTTTCTTTGCTCCATATAACAAAGAAATCATTAAAACTGAATCATTTGGTTTTTGTTTTTGGACAAAACAAGACATTTAAGAACATGGTTCTTTCCAGGTTTGACAAACACTGACATTTTCATCCAGAAAAGAATCGACAGATGACTCGATTATGAGGTTTAAGAAACTCTATATTTTGCAGCTGAAATGCTTTGTGTTCTCAGGGATTAAAACACAAGTTCAGCTCAGGGATTGAAACACAAGCAAGTACTTCAGAAACAACAAAGTGCAACTTGAGTGTAAACAAACAGACGAAGTGTCGCAGCATAAAAACTGATCCATCATCCAAGCATGAGGACATCAGTATTTATGTTACATTGATTATATGATTATGACTTCACTTTGGCACCATCCCATAATGATGATGTGGTATTTATAGAGCTACAACTATTGACTATTTTCATCCTCTATTAATCTGTTCATTATCGTTTGGTCCATGAAAATCTTTCTTCTGATCTATGGAGCAAAGAAACCGGGAACTGAAAAACCCTAATTTTTCAGTTAGTTATCCTGGTGGAAACAGGTAACATTTACACTTATGACACTGTGTAAACATGAGTCTCTGCCGCTGCTGCTGCTGCTGCTGCTGCTGCTGCTACTGCTGCTGCTGCTGCTGCTGCTGCTGATGACTAAAGCAGAGCACTCGTCACATGACTCGTGTTTGTTTATTCAACAAACGCTCAATGCAAAGACATGAGAGTGAAGCTGTGAGCGTCAGTTTGACACGTGTGTCTTAAGGTGTCCTGTGTGTCCTGTGTGTCCTGTGTGTCCTGTGTGTCCTGTACCAGTGTACTCAGGGAAGCAGATGGTCAGAGGGCTGTGGACGATCTTCTCCTCAAACAGATCCTTCTTGTTCAGGAACAGGATGATGGACGTCTCCGTGAACCACTTGTTGTTGCAGATGGAGTCAAACAGCTTCATACTCTCGTGCATTCGGTTCTGGGCGGGACGGACACCGATGTGGGAGGGAAAGAGATGATTAAAGGAACAACAACAACCACCACCTCCCTCCCACTATTGGACAATTGTAACTCACCATCTCCTCGTCCTCGGCCAGCACCAGGTCGTAGGCGCTCATGGCGACGCAGAAGATGATGGCCGTGACTCCCTCAAAGCAGTGGATCCACTTCTTCCTTTCTGAGCGCTGACCTCCGACGTCAAACATCCTGCGTGGACACACATGCAGGACGTGTCTTTTATGAGGACGTGTACTGGGACTCACACGGTGAATACACGTCTGTCTGTCTCAGGATTTGTCATTTTCCTGTCATTCCTTGGCATTTCCGTACAGTGCAGTTGCCATGGTAACAGGCGCCCTCAGGACAGGTTGAGACACGGCAGCGGCAGGTTTCTCAGCTCGGCTCTCATGTGACTTATTAATGAACGGGGAGGACATGTAAGACCAAAGCCAGACTTCTCACAGTGATACAATGTTTTCATACATTAGACAGCGGAGTATGCAGAGCTCATTATAAAGGTTATATTATATATCACACAGTCGTGCAGAGCTGAGGAGACTCTGCTGCTTTTGTCTCTCATACGCACGCACATACGCACGCACACACACACACACGCGCGCACGCACACACACGCGCACGCACACACACACACACACACACACACACACACACACACACACACGCACACGCACACACGCGCACACACGCACACGCACACACGCGCACGCACACACACACGCGCACGCACACACACACACACACGCGCACGCACACACACACACGCGCACACACACGCACACACGCGCGCACGCACACACACGCGCACACACACGCACACACGCGCGCACGCACACACACACACGCGCACACACACACACATTCTTTGAGTTGAAGTTAAAGTTAAGCTCAATTATATTATATATAAATAACAATTATATTCTTGTCACTGCTCCTTTCCCAGTCATGAAAAGTGTGTGACATCGTCCTTTAATGTACTCACGACACTTTCATGAAAGAAAGAACGAACAATTCAAGCCTTCAGCGTATCTGCATATTTTTAAGATGAAATAAGTTCAATAAATAACTTAAATGAAATCCAAAAGGCATGAAATAAAACCACATTATTGTAGTGGAAGTAGACTACGATATACACTGTGATTTTTGTTTTATTATGAATGAAAATTGAAATGCAAACTAAGTTTAAGTTTTAAGTTTAAGACTTGACGTGTAAAAACCACATCACTGTGTCAGATGAGGTCAAATCACTAAAAGTTCAGAACACATGATTTTTCATTGTCTATTTCCATCCGTCATGACTGATTTCCTCTGCTGCGTTTCAGCAGAACAGCACATACAGGCCTGTAGTCACATGTCACATGTTTGTCAATCATTTTTACTAGATGCAATAATAAAGCAAAAAGAGATGAGGGGCTGAATGTTTGACACGTGTGTCTTCAGGCGTCCTGTGTGGGTTAAGAGCTCATGACGACATGACGCAGAGACCGGGTCTTACTTGAAGTGCAGGTCCTTGAAGGTGAAATGTGTCTCCACGATGCCGGTGGTCTTGACTCGAGTCCGCAGCACGTCCTGCTGTGTGGGGATATAATCTGGCTTAGCTATCCTCTGCAGGTCGTTCAGGTAGCTGGTGGGAGGACAAGACAACAACACCACCAGGTTACACACACACACACAGTACTGTTGTTAGTTGTTGTTCTAACAAAGATGTCATCGTGAGACAGTGTGAGGTGGAAGTTTAAAGTCTCATCTGTTGTTTCAAACACACCTAAAACAAACATGGGAAGTCAGTGTATTAGAGTGTATAAGTACTCACTCTGTGACTCATAAATATGTCATTCTTCTTAATTAACTTCATTAACAAACTGAGACTTCTGAATCATTTCTTCAGCTGAAACATGTTCAGAGCGTGAAGAGGCACAAGTTCTTGTTGTAGTGTGTAATAGTGTGTAATAGTGTTAGTCATCCGTGTCGACATCCATGAAATTGTGTTATTTAATGTTGACTTTAGTTGAAAACACCTGCTATGGCTGAGGGTCAGCACACACTTCACCAGCTGAACACATTTGGTTCTTTTTAACTTCATTTATGAAAATCAGAGTCGAGTCCATGTTTGTTTTTAACCTTTAGAACACACACACACACACACACACACACACACACACACACCATGAATATGTTTAAACATAATACAGAGGGCATAAATAAGAAAGTGCACTATAGAGTGTCTTATATCCTTTTTTGCAGCACAATCTAGGCAAGCTGATAAAATTAAAATCATTTTCACCAACTATAAGCAAAAAGGTATTCTGAATGTTTAAAAGATTGAATTTGAGAAATGTTCTTGTTTTTATGAACAAAAAGAAAAGAAAAACACTATTTTGTGATTTCTGCACAATTATTGATACTTTATATCATGACTAGAAAATGTGATATAAAATCAATCATAACTTTGACTCAACAACACATAAGAAGACGGAAATAAAAAAAAAAACATTTTTTTTAAAGCCTGAATATGTGACCTATAAACACACACCCCCACGATGTCCATATAAGGAGTTGTGTTTTATTCCCACGGCAAATTACCATGAGTGCATCTGTGGCACAGATCTGTACAGTGTTAGATGTGTGTGTGCTTTTGTAACATGGCCAAATAAAGCAGATGTGCCATTTCACACCTGTATGACTACACTCTCCTTATAAAAGGACTAAAACACTAAACAAGGCTGCAATCAACCTCTCCTTTCCTCTCTCCTCCTCCTCTCTCCTCTCCTCTCTCCTCCTCCCCTCTCCACAACCGCAGGAACACGACTGTGTTTGTGATTAATGTAATTCCATTGAAACCAGCGAGTGCAGATATCAAAGCCTTCACACCACGTGTCTGCCAGTTTAATCATAATCCTGTTCCCCACAGACAGACAGACAGACAGAGAGAGAGAGATTTAGGCTGTTTTTATCGTCCACACATCAGATAATACCAGGGTTTTTTTTATAAGCCTTGAAAATAAATTGAATTAGGTCAGCTTACGCTAACAAGGAAAAGTGGCAAAGAGTAGAAATACTTTTATTTTCCCACAGAAGTTAAGAAATATTAGACATCTTAATGTTTATGTAAACATTTTTATGAACAATACAAAGAGATCTCTGTTAATGTTCGCTGTATCTTTCATTTCCCCTTCTCCCAGCTTGTGCTCAGACATGCATTATGGCCAAGTGCCTCACTCCCTCGCTCACTACCTCCCTCGCTCACTCCCTCCCTCCCTCGCTCGCTCACTCCCTCACTCCCTCCCTCCCTCACCAGGTCCCTTCGGCTTTCACAAGTGCAGCGAAGCAGCGGTTTGGAAGTTATGATTACAGTGGCCAACACCGACAGAAAACGCCATCATTGCCCCGTGGCAGTTCAGTACTGCCCTGACTGCAAAGTGCAATCATCTTAGATGCCAGTGTGCAGCACAGTCTGGAGGTGTAACAGTCCAACAGTTTGCATATCAAACAGAAATCAGTGCAGCTATTTCCTGCTGCTGTTTGTGCTGAGTGAGGCCGAGTCTTTCTGTTCTTTTAATGCAGCAGCAGCAGCAGCAGCAGCAGCAGCAGCAGCAGCAGCAGCAGCAGCAGCAGCAGCAGCAGCAGCAGAAGCAGCAGCAGCAGCATGATGTCGGCTGCACTGCTGCAGATTAGCAGCAACAACAGGTCTTGTCAAGTGAAAGCTGCTGGTTAAACACAACAGCACAATGTCCTCCTCTCTCTTTGTTGCTAGAAAAATAGTGTGATGGAATAAAACCAGAATCCAGGGATTCTCTGACCTCTTCAGGTCAAACTGAGGTTTAAACATCAAAGGACTCGGGAAGTAACTCTTTAGACTCAACTGTCACTCCCTGATACAATTACTTGTTTCTTGGAAAATGCAATTGATGCAATTTTAAGATTAGACATGCAATGAATTCATTAAAGGCCAGATAGCAGGGAAAGTGTCTGTGTGGCATTGATGGAGGAGTCTACTGTACGTGAGCGCTGTATTCTTCTCTATGTGCTGACATCTGCTATCACACGTCACTCGCTGTGTCAAACAAAACGACTTTTCTACTGATGCTTAAAGATGATTTTATATGTTCACTGCTCGTGATCTCATTTGTGAATGACAACGATTCTTTCATGAGCTGCAAATAAACAAGTTTCTCAGTCCAAACGCAGCCTTGTCGCCGCCTTCTCTCACGTCACGTGATTGAGTGGAGTGCAGTGAAGAGTTTACGAGCAGCGGCGGCGAGTTAGTGAGGAAATGTGTGCTCAGGAGAAATCAATACAAAATGGATGGCGATGAAAACCCGAGCTTGTGCTGAAATAAAGGTTCTCCACCGCTCCTCTGTTAAAACGATGAGCTTTTAGACATTTCCTTTGCTAAATGTTGGAGATGAACCCACATTTTCAGGATTATTAAGTCTTTTTAACTGATCTACACTTGGGCACGGTTCAGTCTTGATTCTTGTGCGTCTTCCTCTGACGGTGTTATGCACAGTATCGGCTCAGCTCACCAGAGCAGGTACTGAAAAAGTACTGAGCTCGTGGAAACGTGGCATATGTCACTTAAGCCACTACAACATAAATAAATGAGAACAATAATGCCATTATGCAGGGCCTAAAGAAATCCCACTCTACTTGTTTCTAATCACTTGTTGACGAGTGCACGTCACTCACTAGGCTGCAGAGTCGTTGAGCTGGTACTCTCGAGCCCGTGTGAAGCAGCTCTGGACGCCGCTGTCGGCCCACAGTCGCTGGATGACGTTGGCCAGGTCGTCTGGCAGGATGCCCTGCTCCTCTGCTCCTGCTGACAGGGCAAACAGTTGGCGGGCATCATCCTGACAAGTCAAGAAGAAATACACACAGTTAATTCATTATTTACTGCATTGACTCAAAAAGATAAAAACAACAACATATGATAAACAGCAGGTTATGAGCTCATCAATCAGTGTTTCATGGACTTAAGTGGACTGCAGATTTAATGCAGATGCTCACTGGTCTTAACTGAGGCAGTGGGGAAAAAAAAGAAATGAAATGACTGAGAATTCATTCTGTGTTCACTTCCAACATACAATAAATCACATACATAACTGCCTGTCACAACAGTCCCTTCCACTGTATACAGTACAGTGTGTGCTTGTGGTAAATAAATATTTAAAAAACAACAACAACAACAGCATCTCTTCATCCTGCAGATAAGAGCTCTGACAACCAGGAAACTTACTGTTTCTCCCACAGTGGAAAGAAAAACATCCTTTTATCGTCAACGCTTATGAAAACCAGAAATAATGCATTTTTAAAAAAAAACACACATTATATCACTGATGTGTGAGGTTTCTTTCTACTAACCAAAGGTTCATTTAAAATAGTGCAAGGTCAATATGGCTCTTCTAACTGCATTTAAGCACAAACAAGCATCTGCAATATGTAAATATATACTGTATATAGCACTGCTCATTAGAGTTGTAGAGTATTTTAAAAGAAAGAGCATCTATCTATCTGTCTATCTATCTATCTATCTGTCTATCTATCTATCTATCTATCTATCATCCATCTATCTTGCTCGTTAGCGTGCTAGTTGTAGATGTAGTATATCATCATCTTTAACACCTAAGTGTAAAAATGTCCATCTGTACTTTTATCTGGATTATTTTAATCAGGCCAAAAACTGTAAACATATGTACAGGTGTTTTTCCAACTCTCTCCTTTGTGGTGACAAAGATGCTGATTGACCGGCTTCCTGCAACAGCGCCAGTGAAATCACCGTAATAACCACACGTTGGCTTTGCTGTGCAACTTCTCAGCTTTCAGAATGTGGAGTTGGACGTGTAATTACGGTAATGCAAAGTGTGCTTGTTCAAACGTGTCACCTGCGATACGCTCGGTGTTAAATGGATATATTTTAATCCAACACCCTTTTTTAATTTCGTGAGTTCGGTGAGTTCCGTGAGTTCCGTGAGTTCCGTGTGTGTAAATGTTCAGTTCAGTGAGACGTACCGCTCTGGCTGACTCCTCATAGTCAATGTTGAGGTTGGCCATGGCTTTGATGATGGCCATAATGGACTGGATTGTGTTGCTGTAGACCACTGCTCTGTACTGCTTACACTCGTCTTCTGAGTAACCGTCCTCATGAATAATCCTGAGAGCAGTGGGAGAGAGAAGTGTTAAAATCCTAAACAATGATCGTCGTCTGCAGCTGAATATGTTTAGTATTAGTATTAATATTTCATCAGATTCATACTCAAGCATGCGGCTCTGCATTAGTCTGATCACAAACGAGGACACTGTTGGTGTCACTGAGGTACTGGGGACATTTTCTTCTCAGCTTGAGGACACTACACTAAATATTTACTTGCTTCTCTATTTGTGTTAAACGAAGAAAAAAGAGACACGTGGTGGAAAAGAAACTGAATGACCTCCACTGATCTGTGATGTGCTGAATGGGAACTCATTAAAATGCAAGTGGGCTCACTGTGAGTCAAACACTGAGGCCCAGCCAGAAAGACTGAGAGCTTCCACAGTTACCCACATAATACTTGAAATAATACTTGAAATCGTTTCATTAAATCATTGTTTTAAATCTACAATCTTACACTAGGCTGGCGTATGTGGGGAAAAGGTACAACTGCACACAGAAAGTGGCTCCGAGCTCTTTAGATCTTCTAAGACTGGAGACTTCATTGCTTCACTGACCACCAGCTGCATCACAATACAGGTGGAACTGTGTGTATAACACAACATTTGGATAAGTAACGAGGGAAACTGTGTCATCATGTATTTGACATCACATCATCTCAGATGAAAACTGGAGCAGCTGTATTTAGACTATTTTCAATGATAGAAACTGTGTTGGCAAAAATAAAACCAACATATTTCGCTTTTGATGTGACATTAAAATTTACGGAAGAGTATTGGCACCACATGTAAAAAAAAAAAAGAACAGCATGAATTCTGAAAAGCCAGAATTCTTAGATTAATCTCTTTTATTATTTCTGACTTTAATCTCAGAATTCTGACTTTTTTTCCAATGCTGTCTGACTTTAATCTCAGAATTCTGACTTTTTTTTCCAATGCTGTCTGACTTTAATCTCAGAATTCTGACTTTTTCCAATGCTGTCTGACATTAATCTCAGAATTCTGACTTTTTCCAATGCTGTCTAACATTAATCTCAGAATTCTGACTTTTTCCAATGCTGTCTAACATTGATCTCAGAATTCTGACTTTTTCCAATGCTGTCTAACATTAATCTCAGAATTCTGACTTTATTTCAATGCTGTCCGACTTTAATCTCAGAATTCTGATTTTTTTCCAATGCTGTCTGACTTTAATCTCAGAATTCTGACTTTTTCCAATGCTGTCTGACATTAATCTCAGAATTCTGACTTTTTCCAATGCTGTCTAACATTAATCTCAGAATTCTGACTTTTTCCAATGCTGTCTAACATTGATCTCAGAATTCTGACTTTTTCCAATGCTGTCTAACATTAATCTCAGAATTCTGACTTTATTTCAATGCTGTCCGACTTTAATCTCAGAATTCTGATTTTTTCCAATGCTGTCTGACTTTAATCTCAGAATTCTGACTTTTTCCAATGCTGTCTGACATTAATCTCAGAATTCTGACTTTTTCCAATGCTGTCTAACATTGATCTCAGAATTCTGACTTTTTCCAATGCTGTCTAACATTGATCTCAGAATTCTGACTTTTTCCAATGCTGTCCAACTTTAATCTCATAATTCTAACTTTTTTTCCAATGCTGTCCGACTTTAATCTCAGAATTCTGGCTTAAATCTCAGAATTCATTCTGTTTTATGTTTGTATTCATTTATGTATGTATTTCATTTTTTGTGTTTACACGTGGCCCTAATACTCTAAATTCAATTGTGGGTACTCTGAGAAATCCTTTTAACACGTAAGCAACATGTCAACATCAACCACTTGATGCAAATGCTAAAACTGGATTAAATAGAAAAACCATCTCCAATGCTGTCATATCCTGTACCTGTCACATTTCATGCAAACACAAGTCACACTTATCTTTTGTCGCATCAAACTCGTCTACTGTTTAGACCATTGAAACTACATTACTTTCCTGTAATACTACTTTACACACACATAAGTATCCTTTTGTCACAAATATGAATAGTAAAATCTCTGAAATCTATTATTGGACCATCTTACAAAAGAGAACAATTGCTCACACAGCTCTCTCTCTCTCTCTTGTTGAAAGAGTTTGGTGCTGTAAAGTTTACATTTCAGGTTCCCTATAGTACATGATGTTTGTTGTTTTGTTAGTGAACCGTCTCAGCAGGGCCTCTGCATTAGTGACATAGCAGGAAATCCTCTGGTGTCAATAACTGCTGCAATCTGTTTAAGTTACTCAACCCAGGACTCAGTTATTGTGTTTTATGGCAGGGCAGATGGTCTTTAGTGGTGTGAGTTTATATGCAGATGTTTAAAGAGGCCCAGCAGAGGATTATTATGAATACTAAAGGACACTGGACAAATGTTTAGATTCACTAGTGCAATCTTCTAAACCTTTGTGTGTGGGTTGTGTCAGAGAGCAGCACTTTTATTTAAGCTGTAGAAGACAATGAAAATGTATGTTTGAGCTCCTGTGTGTGTGTGTGTGTGTGGTGTTTTTCCACATCCATTTGTGACTGTTAACCAGTTGTCACTGATAATATCTGCTCATAGTGAGCTTTTCCCCATTTGCAACCCTGTCAGGAGCAGAATTAATGAAGCCATTTTTTTCCTGCATGATAACATTTTTCAGAATCATTAAATGTTTACGTCCTCTTGAGACACAAAAAATGAAAAAGTGGATGCTGGTACCTGTTGAGAGTGCCGTACTAAGGATATCTGTATTCGATGCACAGTGCCTGGACTCCTTCACTGATTTAATTCATAATTTCATTAAAGTTTCTCACTTCCAAAGGGGGTAAGAAATGGTGCATTGACTTTCTCGTGGCCTATTTTTCCATCACGTTGCTCCAGAGCCAACTGAAGTCAAACTCTATCTCTAGATTATAGTCATTAATCATATGAACGAGGGGGAAAGATTGTGTTCTGTAACATAAGCTGGAGCGTGCCTGTGTAACATAAGCTGTGTGTGTGTGAGTGTGTGACGCTGTACCTGCTTTACTTATGTTTGGATTAACAAATATACATATTGAAAAATAAATGAAGATTGACTGCATCTTTTGCAGATGAAGCGCGATCGACTGGATAATCTGATGATGTGATGCCAAGATGAGCCCTCCCACGTACTTCCTGTCTGATCTCGGCTGGTATTTTCAGTGAAAGAGCAACAAAAACAAGGAAAGAGCGAAAGAACCATTGAGTTAACAACAAATACAAATGATTCACAAAATGAAGGAACACCATTTTGCCTGCACTTGTGTGGATTGAGCTCACATATTATATAAGGTAGAGAAAGTGGATGATTATTATTCTCTTGTACACACACACAGCAAAAACATCATGTGTCTTATCTCAGGTCGGCAGGATGTGTAAGCTGATGATTCATTCACAAGTTTATCTTAAACACACACACACACACACACACATATATATATATATATATATATATGTATATATATATATATACGTATACATACATACATATATATATAGATATCTATATATATATATATATATATATATATATATATATATATACATATAATAAGTAAGTAAAATAATATCTGGTTTTATAACACAGTAGACACACAGAAACATGTGGATGGGAGGAACATACACTGTGTCATGACATGACATAGATTACATAGGACCAGGACTAACAGTCAATTAGAGCTGTTTGTTTTGTCCACAAATGAAAATGATTGACTTTTAATGACTTCTTTGTTCATGTGCAGCAAATAAACCAGAAAAAATATTCACATTTAAGAAGCTAAAACGATCAGAAATCCTGTTTTAATAATGAAAAAACCCTTAAACCTATAATCAAATTAGTTGACGATTCATTTAGTAAAGGATTAATAGTGGATTCATTGTTTCAGCTCTACAGTCAAACAATGTTTTTATTCCTAAATTGAATATTCACAAATGATTGTAGAAGCAGAAGCCAGCGATCCTTTAAATAAACAGTGGATCTTTGTGCGTGTGCTCGTGCCGCTGAAATACATTATTTTGTCAGACACGTTGGGAGGAAAAGCAAAACAATTAGCAGCCACTTACTTCATCTGCTTCACAATGGTGCTCTTCCCTGACTCGCCAGCACCTGCAGAGAGAACAAAAACAGGCAGAGGTTAAAAATACGCTCCCGTTAGACGAGAGCTGTAAACAAAGCAGGCAGTCATCTCGGCCGCCTCACATCTGGAGCCTTCTTTTCAAAAGAAGCCTTACCTCATCTCTGCTTTCTCCCTCACACACACACACACACACACAGTGAATCCTGCTTATTTAGCTGTCGTCTGTCAGTTCAAGTGTAAATTGAAACTAAACTAAAGCACCGCTGTTATAATCAAACATCTCAGACACTTTGAACAAAAGCTGGTTTCATAACTTAACAGATATTCAATCAGTTCAACACAACAAACAGGACTTGAATAAATCTATGGTAATAGACCTTTTTCACGCTAAATCATTTAGACTTTAACATGTAAACACATAATTCCCATATGTTCTGGATGTGTTCCAATAAAGTGATTGATAAATAATTATACTGTATGAAAGTGCTGCGCAGGTTTGACCCAAAATGTCATAACGTTACAGTGTTTTTCTGAATTTAAACGGTTTCACAGAATAAAAGGTTTTTTATGCATGAGTGTGTGTGTGTGTGTGTTAACGTAACTGTCTATGTTCGTGGTTCTCTCATACAGTATGTGCTTTCTGCTACAATGGTGGAGTAAATTGATCACTGCTGCTATGACGACCACAGTCAAGCTGAGCCTGGAGCATGTTTATAGTGCACCAGTGAAAACGGTTCCCCTGTCTAACCGTGTTTGAACCCTCGGTGCTCATGCGGCACGGATCTGCACATCCGCAGGTGCACCCATGGTACATTTGTCGTGGGAATAACACACAACTCCTTATATGGACATCCTGAGGGGTGTGTGTTTATAGGTCACACATTCAGGCTTTTCTCATCTTCTTATTTGTTGTTGAGTCAAACGTATGATTAATTTTTAGTCGTGATATAAAGTAGCAATAATTGTGCAGAAGTCACATAATTACAGCGTTTTTCTTTTCTTTTCTTTGAACTGTGGGGTATTTCAATTATTTTTAAACATTTTACAGTACTTTCTGCTCAGTTGGTTTATATATTTGGTGAAAATAAACATTCTCTTTCATCAGATTGCAGAGGTTGTGCTGAAATAAAGGCTATAAGACACTCTATATTACACATACTGTATGTTTTAACACAGTCATGTGTTCTCGGTATGAACTGCTCATGTATGATCACTTTAAAACACAGTTAAAACAACAAATCCAACGGTGGCCGAGAACATTATCAACCGTATCAATTAGAATCAAAGTCAAAGTCGTCTGAAACGGTAAAAGTATTGTTTTCCTTGTTTATTCTCACAGACTCATCTGACACTACATAAACAGACACACACACACACACACACACACCCACCCGGGGTGGGGTGTCAGTGCACTCTTCACTCTTCACTCTTCACTCGCCCAGGGTGAAGTCTTTCTGGAATGACCCTGAAAATACCCTGCTACACAGCGTGCTGCACGTACATGCACACAGTGAAGCCCCTGGGGAGGAGGGAGCAAAGATAGTCTGCAAAGACAGCTGTCAGCCTCTTACTCATCCATGGTCAATGAGCTCACACTGGCTAATCAAGCTGAATGCCTTGAAATAAAGAGGGTTTTTAAGGGAGTTTTGACAGCCCCAGGGTGTCATCAGGTGTGCAACATCATGTGGACTGCGAGCGTTCCGAGGGCTTAAAGTGAGTCAGAGAATATCCGGCGAAACGTTCAGACACATTGTGATAGTGCAGCATGTTCTGAAGCCATGAAGTGCTCATCCCTCTGCTGTTCAGCAACAGGGTAAGGCCATAAAGGAACATTCTCCCTGGCTTATATGAAAACTGAATTTATTAGATAAGATTTTGAGTAAATGGACAAATACAGACAGAAAATGTGTCACTGTAAGAACTACAACATTAGTGTCAAGACAAAGGTCCACCAGTCTTCTCCTAGGACACACACTGAACTTTAATAACCTCTGAGGTTTATTAAAGGATGTTAATAATTTAGCATTAATTATGAAGCGGAGAGAAATACATTCAGAGAGTAATGTCACATTGGTCCCTGCAGCACTGACTATGTCTACACACACACACACACACACGCACACACACGAAAACTGGCAAACAGAGCAGACGAGAGAGCGTGAGAGAGGGAGTGAGTGAGAGAGAGAGAGAGAGAGAGAGGGAGGGAGTGAGAGAGTGAGTGGGAGAGAAGGGGGAGAGAAAGAGATACTGTAGATAGATAACGTTGTAAACATGGCCTTTGGAGTTTGTCCAGTGGACCTGAGGCTGCTGACAGTTAGAAATGAGCAGTGAAGTTTGAAACACATGGTGATGGTGGTGCTTCCTCTGGTTTGATTAACAAATATTACTGCAGTACAACACAGATACTCCCTCCCCCCTGCTGTTTCCTCAGCTCTCCAGCACCAAAGTGTGGAATCTGTCTGTAGTTCATGTCATTTTCAGCCTGGAAAACCGCGTGGTGTTCCTCCTCCTCCTCCTCCTCCTCCTCCTCCTCCTCCTCCTCCTCCTCCTCCTCTGAGAGTTACTACAATGTGAAAGGGATTATTTCACCGTGTAAAAAAGAACAACGTCCTGCTGCTGCAGTTATTGATGTTTCAGCGACCGCAGTTTTCATACACGCGTGCGACGCTCCTGCTCTGCACTATTTAGCTTCTATTTTACATACTTGCCATCTGGCATTAAACTGTACAACAACTGTACAACAACTGTACAACAACTGTACAACAACTGTACAACAAGAACAGGGACTTAAATAAGAAAAGTTGTATTATCAAAAGTGAATAGACAGGACTGTAAAAGTGAGTTCAAGCATCAATATATTCACACCTGTGGGTTTTTCTCCTGCTGTCAACAAACTAGATCAAGCAAAGGTTCCGTCTACATACAGAATAGACACCAGTGCTGGCCTTGTGGATTCAGTGCACTACAGTCATAAGTGGTCTTCAGCTTTGTGATTCTGGACTGATTTAGAAGCTGAAGACAATAAAACGAGGACAGCATTTGAAAAAGACAAGGATCAGAGTGTGTACAGTCTGTGCAGAGCAGGAGATGAAGGAAATAAATACTAACCACTAACCTAGCAACTGGGCAATGTGTACAAAAGTTGTGGTTCTCTGTGACTCATGGGAGAGAAAAAGGAGAGGGGGGGGGGGGGGGGGGGGGGGCAGAGAGGCAAAAAAAGAAAGCCATTTAAATAAGATTAGCTAGCTTCAATATGTCAGACACAAATAACTTATGTAGATCAGTATAAGACCCTGTACAGACCTAGACCTGGTCTGTCCTAAGAGATCCAGTATCAAGTACGGCATGAACATGTATCCTGGATTTGTTAATGGATCTCACTTCCTTATACACACGGATGTTGTGTCTGACTGTGAGGACATAATATTTGAATCAATCATCAGCTGGAACATGAAATAACACAAAAGAGGAGGAGGACCACAAAGCTTTCTACAATCTTCACTGTTATGATGAAACAAAGCTGAGTTGTTTGACTTATTGCTTGATTTATGTGTTATGTACTCAATTAATCCATTATTAATCAATTACTAAATGAATCAACTATTTTATTGAGTGTTTTTTAAGGAATTTAAGTAAGTTTTCTGAATCTTCAGCTCCTTAAATGTGAATATGTTCTGTTTTTTTGCTCCATTGGTTTTTGGACAAGACCTTTGAATGAGAACATCCTGAACGCGACTGAACGACACAAACCTTGACCTCGTGCCTGCGGGCGTACACTCTAAATCCATTGCCTGGGACTTTGTTCTCAACAGCAACATTACGATAACTTCTGGTTAACACTCGTCAATCTCACAATAAATAGCATGCGGCTGCTGAGGTTAACACAGGAAAACAGTCATGAGAGCTAAGCTAACTTTGCTCACATTAGACGCCTCTATCATGAGTTAATGAACTCAATGTGGTGTTACTGTGAAATATGAAGTAGAAGTTGCTCTAACTAGGGCAAACTAATCACCACAATGTGAACATCAAGCAGCTGAGTTAATCAGTGGTGCAGGTAAATAATTACATTACTGTCAGTCATTGTGGAGTACTCGTACTTTTGGGAGTCTGTAGTTTTACGTTACATTGTCATCTGCTTAGTTACTTTTAAAATCATAATTTGCTACAGAGTAGGCGACTCGGTAGCATTAATATCCCGAATCTCAGCCCAGGCCCAGGTTTGGACCGTGACCAGTGTGCAGAGCAGCCGACTGAGCAGAGAGCGACAGACGACGTGACACCGCAGTGATGGCGGCGGCGCTCGATGGTGAAATACACACACGGCGCGGCGGATTCGTCTATAGTGGCGTCGTCGTCTCTTCATATTACAACAGCACAAAGAAAAGTCACTGCTAATTACACACAAGGAGAGACTACTGTTGTGTTGCAGTCATGTTCCTGCTGCTTTCATTAGGAAATGACTCGTGTCTGTATTCAGAGACAACATGGAACACACTGATGTTGTGCTCAGGGTGTCATTTGGACTCTAAATGGGTATCTAACCTTGTTTGGGGATGCACAGTTATTGGTTAGAAGCCCCTTGACATGAAAAACTATTATCACTGTTATACCTGGGGAAATATGTCTGTTCTCACTCTGCAAACAGGTGCTGGTGTTCTGTGCTTGGGTGTGCAGCAACAACTTGAGAAGGTCCAGCAGTAAAGACATGGACAACAGTCAATCAGCAGCGTCTGAGCTCTGCCTGGAACACAGTGGACACTGGTGTTTGGATTGTTTTTCACTTGCTATCAGCACCGTGGAGCTTTATTTGGAAACTTGAGGTTGTGACACACTGAGCTGATTTCTGGTAAACTTGTGTTACGATACATGTGCGTTTCATGTATCATGTGTGAGAAGAACTGACTGAAGCTGCATCCACTTCCATATTTTCCCAGTGAGAAAACCAAATTAGGAGCAGAAGGGTGCCCGCCAGCCCCTCCATGAAAATTCCAGACATGCTTTTTAGACCGTCAAGAGTTTTGTTATCCAGTGACGCATGATGAAAATGACAAGTCCTGTAAGTCCAGACATAAATGAATGAAATGATAATGAAGGATACTTCCCACTGTCCTGTGTCGAGACTGAGGAGCAACAGCTTATAACCATCAATGTGTTATCTTCTGGCTTTGCCTACATACAGCATCAACGAAGGTCCACCTCCAGTCGTTTTAAGGCTTTACTCTGTCCGTGGATACATGTGCATGTGTTTGGAGCAAGTGTGACCCATCCTGGTCGGACCGGGAGCGAGACACAAAGGCAGCAGTGTGCGAGAACACAGGGCCGCTGTTGATGTTTAGACCTGAACCATTGCAATCACACGTTAGTGACAGGGCTCTGCCTCCTTTCAGTCAGCCTGACAACTGCCTTCACCACCAAATGAAACGCCCGTGTGGTCGTGATGACTGCAGAACACACATTTCACTGCTGATGAGAGGGAACTTAAGTTGACCTGTGAGATGAGATAAACGTGTAAACACTGAAAACCAAACAATATTGAGACGCCGCTCTGTCCTGATGAGTCTGACGAACAAAGCTTAGCTTCACACGCTGAGTGATTTAGGACAATACAACAACAGTGTAGTGTGGGTACAATAACAAACAACCTTCAGCACAATAATACATTGGATTATTTTAATTTTTTTTCCAATGTAATATTACACAGATCTGAGCTATTGTCCTGCTAACTGCACACTGTAAATATCTGCTTCATTCTTCAGTCCAAGTATGTTCAAAACATGTTTCTAGAAGCTTCTCAAAACATCCAAAGTAGAGGTGATGCACTGACGCAAATGTTTTGCTATTTGTGCTCAACCATCAGACATTCAGAAGAACGCTGGCTGCACTGTGTAACTAATGAATGTCCACTGATGTGTGTTGTTCTAATGCTGCCACTGATAAAGCAAACGTTGAATAAATCACTATGAAGCGTGAAAGAAGAAGTCGGGCTTGGATGATGATTGAGTTTACTAAACATCTGTAGAGTAATGGCCCTCTGGTCCCTCCTGTTTCCACTTCACAGCAGACCTGTTCAATAAATCAACATGTGACACAACTGGTGACACGCCGACCGGAGAATCTCAAATATGAACCGGCTTTTAAGTTAAAAGTATTGGCATAGTTGGCGCTGTCATAGGATTTCAAATCAATGTCCACTCAGAGACACTGAGACTTCTTAATTCTGTCAAGTCCACTTTCAAGTGATTTGTCTGCTTCCTTAAGAGCGCTGAATAAACAGTGCACAGTGACAGTGCACGAGGCTCGCGTCATTGTCGGAAATGATTCGAGAATTCTTACAGTGTCTTGTTTCACTTGCAGCAGCCAAGCAAAAAATAACCAAAACTACAACAGGACTCATTATTTCTCTCAATATCCCCAATTACACGCAGTATATTTCACTCAACATGCATGAGGGAGAGTGATGAGGCAGATTGTGTTCATGTCGAGATGAGAAATGAGAAGTAAACAATGGCAGGAAAAAACAATCCAAATGCTGAGATGAAAACTCAGAGAGACCCGTCACTTTTACTTTACTCAACTTTCTGACACGTACGTCTCTTACGTAACATCACTGCCTTAATCACATTTCCATGTCCCAGCGACTTTACTCGCTGTATTCTATAATCTAATTAATTTCACTTTCTATCACTTCTCAAACTCCCGCCGCCACTCTTGTCAACCCCACACACACACACACACACACACACACACACACACACACACACACACACACACACACACACACACACACACACACACACACACACACACACACACACACACACACACACACACACACACACACACACACACACACACACACACACACCAACCATGAGCAGCCTAATGATGCCTGTTCTCAAGTTATGTGTTAAAAAATGTGACACACACACACACACACACACACACACACACACACACACACACACACACACACACACACACACGTGCCACTTCCTATTCTCAGATCCAATGGTGGAGGAAGTGGAAGCAGCTTGCATGCAAACATGTACACTAGTGAATGCAAGAACACATGCACACGTTTGACAGACAGCAGTGGAGGGGCAGATGGTTACCATGCCCCCGGGCAAAGAGCAAGTCTGGACGCAAGAGTCGCAACTGCTGCCAATACAGAGACGGATAAAAGAGCTAAAGTCAGCGCTCTCGTCTACGGAAGAAAAATCACATTTTAAGCTCTTCTCACAAAATGTTTGAGGTCAAATCAGCATGAGTGTGCAGATTCCCTCTGTGGTGAAAACTGCCGACACTAAGAAGAAGAAGACGAGCTGGAAGGAGCAGTTTGGGAGGATGAAGAAATCCAACATGTTTTACTGTGTACGGAAAACCCCTCTCACAGGCTCTGATCATGTTTGTAATTGATTAACCATTAACCTCGACAATTCTGGAGTCATAAAGGTAAATGGAAACAATGGAGCCTGAAGCATGATTGAGTTTCTTAATCAAACTGACATTTAGAGGTGGTACAGCTTAACAATGTGTATGAGAGAGGAAATGACAAATGTCCGGAGCATATTAAAGGCCATAGATTAAAAGCATCGTCATAGAGAAAAGGAAACAAAGTTGGATCAGCAAAACATTGTCAAGGATGCAACACAGACATCCTTCCATCAGCAGAAGAATGACAGGCAGAGAGAGAGAGAGAGGGATGCTGAAAGAGAAATCGTAATAACACTGAGGTATCTGCTGCTGATTTTGTGACAGGCAGGTGGGACAGCACATCTGTCCCCTCACTCCCTCAGAGAGGTGCCATGAACGAAACACACCAAGGGAACGGCTGCTTTTATAACAGACAGAATACACTGTGAGTATTCCTGACTTTTCCGCTCCTTTGTACGAGTCATATATATATATATATATATATATATATATATATATATATATATATATATATATATATATATATATATATATATATGTTTATTTAACGTCCGAGACAGTTGATCAACCATTTACATAACAAACATAACAAACATAACAAACGCACAACTTTGCACCTTATTACTCTCATCCCAAATAAAGTGGACCAGTTAGTTTGCTTTGACACTTATGGAGCTTTTCCATATACAGATCTAACACTACTTGGCTCTAGTACCGCTTCAATGTAGGTGGGGGTCAATATAGCATGGCTGTGCAAATCTGCCCAACAAGACTCTTCCAGTGACGATACTCTCTGACCAATCAGGGGCCAGCAGTCTGTTGACATCACATGTTATTATCGGCTCAGCTCGTTGAAAACCAGCGCAGGTACTAATGCTGATGGAAATGCAAAGAAATCAAGTGGAGTCAAGTCGTGCTACAACTGTGTAATGGAAAAGTAACATTAAGTTTTCCTTCCATTTGTGAACGAGTACAAATAAACATAGTGTATGTGAGGACTCCCACACTCAGTACGCTTACATGCACAGTTTAATCAAGCTAAGGCCGTAGTCTAACTAAGACAGGCAATGGGACAACCTGCAGAGCCCGAGTATACATGCAGTGGAGTGTGTCTGACTCCGCCTCCAAATGTAGCGCTCCATCTCTCTATAATAAGCTAATGAGTATTGAATGAGTTTCCTGTTGACCTTTAAGTCACAGAAAAACATATACATGCAGGAAACATGACTAATTATTGTCTTAGTCTGACTAAAATGGGACTAGCGTGCATATAAACACAATGACTGCCACACACTCTCTCACGGCTTTGATTCAAGTGTCTCCGTGCTTCATTTTTATCAGCGTTGTTGTCGTGAAACACTTTGACAGAGCGGTGAGAAAATGTAGAGAGAGAAAACTACAGCACCAGGAGCAATAATCACAGCACACCAGATGGAACGGATTCATGATTGATGTTGATTTTCAGGGAGGAAGGCCAAGCAGAAGGGTGCAGAAAAATCTGCAACCCTCCGAGAATGTGACATCTGCAGTAACGTGGCGGAACATCTGGAGCGGGGGCCTCCTCTGACGCGACGCTACTACTACAATCAAATCAAAGCATGGCCATCAATTTTCCAACAGGCAACGCCCTTCAAACAACTCCTGTGGTGATTAACACACAACAGACGCTGCTATTCAGGGACTGAATTAAGTGTCAAAAGTTGTTAAGAGATTAAATCGGTGCCTTTGGTCCAATTGGTTCTTCATACACTTCTCTAACACAGTGCAGTCATTGTACTTGGGCCTAAGATAAGACGATGCCACGATGTGTTCTTGTGTCTCTTAGTCCCGGCGTTTGTCGTTTAATCAAAGCTCACATCTTGCAGACATGTGGTGAGGTCAGGGTTAGGATTGTGTTACATGACCTCTGAGAGCGCTGCCATCCTAGATTAAGACCAAGTCCAGGCCAAGCATCAAGGGTCGTGAAAGACAATTCCATCGCATACATACACATGATTACACCCGCGGTCACACAGTAACTACAGGCGTATCCTAAAGCAGCAGCAGCATAAACTCAGACCAGAGACAGACTGATTCAAATCAGACAGATGTTCAACTCTCTTCTCTCCAACTCTTCTTTGGAAAGATAAAAGAAGCACACAGCTTTATCTATCGCACTCAAAAACACATCTGCCTCCTGCTTATAGATGCTTTTTGTACATATACAGGATTTGTTTTGCCCCGTCAGCGGAAATGATTGTGAAATGTGTGATTGAATTAATTTGACTGTTTTATCTGCATTTTCTCACTGTTTTCTCTCTCTGCACCAAAGCTTCTGTGCATGGTGAGAACAGCTGACGACAGACGACAAAACAAACGGTTACGGTTGCTTCTGAAGTGAAGCAGAGGCAATGAAAGTCACCTGCGTGGCAGTTATCACAGGAGTATTAATGGCTGCACAAACTTCACAAAAATCAATACCACAAAAGCCAGAGCTGGATTATTTCAATCCCCCCAGAATCATCCTGCTCCTCCCTCTGTTGGGAGACGCCCCTGGCTGAAAAACAACTTTGAACTCAGTAAGAATATGAGATTTGTTTGCAGCAGTTCTTGAGACAGTGACACAATATTGCAATATCTGAGACACTGACACCAAAACTTGGACTATTGACGTACAGTAGCTCCCTGTGCCGTAATGATGTGCTCTGCTTCATACTGAACTGCTTTGTATGACTTATGAAAGAATTACACTACTCTCACAGGAGGTGCCTCACTTCAAACTGTGAAACAAAAGGAGGCTTCTTTTGCTGGCTTTGACTAACTGGTCCTTCACACCAGCACTTTAGTGCAAAAAACCGACATGTGAGTGCTGGTCCTAATCTCACTGAAGGCAACTAGGAAATGCACTGCTGATGCATAATACATACATCTATTACCTGCCTCCCTGCTGCCTAACCTTTGTACTCAGACACACTTTTGCATGTATAAGGACACAGAGACAGAAGGAAAAGGCTCGATGAATTATGCATTACTATGGCCTTGGAATATAAGCCATAACGGGAAGGAGAAGGATAATATTAACACTTAGAGACGAGAAAGTACAAGACAAGAGGAGAGAAACTCAAACCAAGCTAATAATGATGTAATGATGTAATGATGTAACATTTACCTTTCACACAGAGAGTCAAGAGGAACCACTGAACATCAAAGCTGAGTTTAATTGTGACTGATTGAAGCGTTTAAGCGTTCTGACCAAACATTAGCAAATGCAACATATTTTGTGAATATAACTCGAGTAGAAAAAATGCAGAAATCCTTGAGAACACAGATAATGACAACTTTGAGAATGATGAGCGTTGAAGAGCAAGAGTGAAATTGTACTTCAATGAGTCTACATGTGCTTATGCTGCACACACAGTATATAACAGACAGACAGACAGACAGACAGACAGACAGACAGACAGACAGACAGCAGTGAGGCCTTGTCTTCACTGTACCATCATTTTGTCTTCATTTTGAACATCCGTCCAGGTTCTTAATAGCTTTTCAGACTTTGTAATCCTTTTCTTTTCTTTCTTTTTCTTCCATCTATAGAGAAAACCTTGTACTGTTGGCAACCACATCTTCAAAAATTATTATTCTGTGGCTTTGTGGTCATTTCTGAGCGGTTTAACGTGCATGAGAACTCGCAAAAACGTGATATTGGCAAAGTTCCCAGACCGGTGCGTTGTTCCAGAGCTCTATAGCGCCCCCCTTAGGTGAAAACAGAGGCAAAATTGCAGAATTTCCCAAAACTTGGTGGGAAGACGTTATAGACCGAGACAAACAAAAAAGTCAAGCGTAACGATGGCCTCAACTCAACAGGATGTCGGCCATTTTGAATTTTGAAATGTCTCCTGGCACAAATTCGTGCAAAGAAACTATTGTTTATTTCTTTCATTTTTATTATTATATCTGTGGCTTTGAGGTCATTGTTGAGGGGGTTAAAGTGGTTTTAAAGGGTTAAAAATGATTAGGAGTTTTTTTGCACTTTTTTGTTGACATGGCAGTGTAAAAAGTCACCAGCGTTACAGTTTGGCCTGGAATAATTACTCCCAACTAAAAGGCCATCGATCAAAGAGCAGGCGAGGCAGCCAAGGCTTCCTGTGATGACTGGCCTTCTCGCAGCACTAAAAAAATCAGAGGCTGCCTTGGCCTTGAAGCCAGCAGATGAAAGGTGTGTGTGTGTGTGTGTGTGTGTGTGTGTGTGTGTGTGTGTGTGTGTGTGTCTGTGTGCAGACCACTGCACCTGACGTACCAGCACAAACATTATTATCACTCGGCATTTCAAATCACGTTTAAATGACACACTGTGACTTTGAATTAATGAGAAAAAAGAATCATACATCTCACCGTACTATTTATGCATCAGCAAAGCCCAAGAACCAAGGCTGAACCTTCATTTATAATCATAATGTTGTGTATACTCACATAATAAATAAGATTCTGTGGTAAACTTGGAATGATATTTTAATTAAATGAAATAAATTCTATCTGAAAATGTTCCAATAGGAGGAAAATTCATGAATAATGAAGAAGCCACTACAGGGTCTTCCTCACATTCCTGCAGCTCTATCACATGATGCTATTAGGTAGATGATGTCAGTTCAGTTATGAAGCACCCTCACTGTGAGCTTCTCTGCTCGCTTTTATTACACTCTTCAAAGATTCATTTCGTTTTTTGAAAAGCGCGAGCTTAGATGATGAAAATCTAAAACGCAGGTTCTGAAAAAGTGTAAAATTATGAAGAGCTATGTGAGAAAAATGTGAAGTATGTGTGTGATCAGTAATCAGATGTGTGTGAGGAGGTTGTAAAGAGGGGAAAAAAAGAGCCCAAATAGGCCTCTATTCAGCACAGGAAACAGACAGGAAGTTTATTTCTTCTCTGTGTCACCATAGCGACCTCGGCTCGCAAGATGAACAAGGGCACAGGAAATGAGAGGGGGGGGGGGGCAAATGGGAGGTTTCTCAACATTTTCCTCGGCGCACACAGGCTGAAACTTGCTTTGCCGACACCTTTCACTCATGAAAGGCTTCATTTTCAAGTCGTTAAATAGTAACTGTGGTCTTGCAGCTTTCAACTTTCACACAGATAAGAATTTAAATACAGCGCTGCCAGTAAAGTGGGAGGCGGCATCGACAAAACTCTACATGTGCAGAAAAAAACTGAGATTTACAAAGAATCTCACAAGCCACGCGGTCATGTGTCCGGTTTCCCTTGGTGTGGAGACGCCATGTGATTGACGACGGGTCAAACGAGGACCCAGGTTGTTCTTATTAATCTGTAGAAAGAATCTGTACGAAGACGGAATAAAGAGCTCGATGGAGCAGTCTGAGCAAAACGGCTTTGTTTTAATAATAAACATGCTATCATAAAGTCACTCACGCACGTGGATATTAGTTCAATTCAGTGCAAGTAAGCAAAGAAGGCATCATATGGGGTGTGGTTTACAGCACCATCTCTGCTCTGCAGACTGACTCAAGTTGTTCATGCCCCTGCAATCCTACTTCAAACTGTGTTAGGTGATAAACAGTCGCACTTTATTTCCACCCGTTCCCCTTTGACAAAGTGTTTGTGACTATCTCGGTTTAAAATGTGGAACAGAGACTTCACTCACACTGTGCACCAAGTACCAAGTGCTATTTCTTTAAAAATAAAAGTGTATTACATACGTATTTAAAGTTCATGTGACATTCTGTTTATTTCCTTTTTCACTGTCAAACGTGTGCAGATGTGTTGAGGTCGTACTGTAGGGCATGCAAAAAAAAAACTGTGAACAACGCTCAACATTTAGACCTTTTCACACTCGCTGGTGAGTGGAAAAAGTTGTGAAATAGTGTGAACTGTGAAATGCATTTAGGAGAGCGTGTGTGAATAACACGTATAACAAAACATCCAGAAGAAAAAAATGGATTGGCCTTCTCTAAACGATGTTTGTTTTAGCAATTCAGTTTGTATCAGATTGCCTAAAGAAAAAAAAAAGTTTATAAGGCACATTCTTATAGTCTCTGTATATACTGTACATTTAAACACAGTAATGGAAAAAGCAGCCAAAGGTTATTCAAAATGCAAGTATGAATTTCTGCCATCAGCAGACTGAGAGAATGCAGCAGAAACAATCAAAACATATAATTAGCTCATGCCCCTTAATTCCTTTGCGGCTTTCTTTAAAAATGTTTAACTTGCTGCTCCTTGAGAAAACAATTTGAAAATCACTTGAGCTAAAGATAACTCTTTCCAAAATATGTCTCACTTTGTTAAATTTAACTTGTGTCCCAATCTGTTGCATGAAGCAGAACTTTCATGAACGACAAACTCAACTCCAGCCACAGTTTTGTGTACGTGTGTCAACAGTCATAACTTTTCATTACATTATGTCTATTTCTAGACGTCGTACACTATCTCTTCATCATCTAATGAATTTCCTTCTGTTCTATAAATGCAGTCACCGACGTTATCAACAGTTCACTTAAGGTGAATGCAGGTAATGACTACATATGAGAGATGCATGTTTCTTCCACATGAGTAATATGCATCGTCTGCCATCTGGTATTTATCTTATGCTGGTCCTTTGTAGCATGAGCAAGAGATTTATGGTGTCAACAGTGCACCACAGTGTTCTCCAACCAGGGCTGCCAATGAGTGGTGAAAGAGAGAGAGAGAAGAGAGACACAGAGAGAGAGAGAGAGAGAGAGAGAGAGAGAGAGAGAACTGAGAGAGAGAAGAGCAAGAAAGGCCTCAGTGAATCAAAGTGCTGTGCACAGACCTTCAATAATGCAACAATGCAAAACACTACAGAAAACCTAATGTAACTGTGAGACATGTCCAAACCTTGAACTCGTGATGAAACTCTGGGCAGATAAGGAAGCTGCCAAAGTTGAGGTAATCAATGGGAATCATTTAAAACAATAGAAAAGGTCATAAAACATCATGAGACCACTTGAGATTTTCTCTAGAGGACAACACTCTCTTCCATTGTTGTTTGGCTTTGCCGCACTGCAGGTGCAGGGTAATGGCGACAAAGCTCCAAGCTCAAAGCTCCAAGCTCAAAGCTCTCTAAATTTGGTTTGACAGTTGTCACTCATGCCTACGGAGCGGCAACTCACAATGAATTTCATAATTGATTAATCGAGTAACCGTTGGGAAATCGTTGGGAAAATGTTGATCAGTGTTTTCCAAACCTGGAAATGATGATTTGATGATCTCTAGTGTTTTGTTTTGTCCACAAACCAAAATGATTTCTTTCATATATGGAGCAAAGAAACTAGAGCTGCAACTCAGACCAGAGGATGATGTTCTCGAATGTAAAGGATTCAGTTTTTAATGATTTCTTTGTCATATGGAGCATATGAAACAACCTGAAATCTTGTTTTAATCATTAAAAAAACTGATTAATCAATTATCAAAATATATATATATATATATATATATATATACACACACACAGATATATATATATAAACATTCAAACCGTTTAATCGATTTAGTATTTGATTAATAATCAATTCTTTGTTGCAGCCCTACTCATGTCCCATGTCCAAATATCAGATATATATCTGATCTAGGACGAGGCTTAAAAATCAGAATTAATGACTTCAGTGATCACACAGAGTCACACCAGTGAAAAAACGTCATCCCATTAATTTGAACGTCACCTATATCACGTCTAAAAACAGAATGATGGTTGCCATGGGTGCAGGCTGCTCTTTGAAGAGTAAGACTCAGTTTTAGGGTTCAGACTTTAGGTTCAGACTTTAGGTTCAGTTTGGGTAAGATTAAAGATTAAAGTTAAGCATTTGTGATGTGATGGTTGAGGCGAATGTAAGGGGAGAGAGAATCCACTGTGTCAACAAGTTGTCCCCGCTGGGATGGTAAAATAAACATGTGTTGTGTGTGTGACTGAGCGAGTACTCGACAAGAATACGGAGCACGACCACCCTCACAGAGAACTCTTTGTACACGCATGTTGCCCCTGAACCAGCAAGTCCACCAAAGCCCTGTTGCAGCTTTTGTTTGTGCTACTTCCTTTCAGGCTCGTCTCTCTGCAGCTGACCACAGAGAGAGAGACACGGCCCTGGACTCTGAAAGAGGGGAGTGTAAAAGACACAGTGAGACAGAGACACTGAGAGACAGACAAAGTGAATCTGGTCCAGAATGAGGTCGGGGTAAATTGACATATTACCAGATAAGATGGCACAGGCAAACAATTACCCCGCTTATGATCAAAACAGTGATATTAAAAACTAACAGTTGACCTTTTAGTTACTGTGCAGGTGTTTAGCCAGTGTGGTCGACCACAAACTACAGTTTCAGTGTTTTGATAATGGATTCATCGTTTTAGAGGTTTTTCTTGACAATGAATACAAGCTTTCTGATTGTTCAGCTTCTTAAATGTGAATATTCTGTGGTTACTTTCTCCATTTGACTGAAAAAAAAATCATTAAAACTGAAAAGACATTTGAGAACATCATGATTTCCATTTTTCAACATTTTCCTACATTTTGTGGACAAAGGAATACTCGATCAATCGAGAAAATAATCGACAGATGACTCTATTCTAAAAACAGCTTTGTGAGGCCAAGGACGCTCATAAAGAAGCTTTATGAGCTTTTTTTGTCCAATCATTGTCTAACACTCACTCACTATTTAAAAAGCAATAAGAAGCAAAATGATTCCTTGACTTTTACATTATCGTATGTGACTGACGCTACAGTGACAGCATCAAACATCCACATATGCTAATATAAGTAAGGAAAGCTCGATGTTTCCCTAACATCATGTGACTGGCATAAGATTGACCCAGCCATAAATGGTCAGTTGTGCATGTTTACAATCCTTACTGAACACAGGCATACACAGACCTCTGTGTCATTAGTATTTGAGGTTTGCATTTTGGGGAAAATAAAACCATGATTCAAAGCCAAAACTATGGAGATTACAGAAATAATATGTTAAACCACAGTGGCAAAGAGGCACACAGTCACACACAGTCACACACAGTCACACACAGTCACACACAGTCACACACAGTCACACACAGTCACACAGTCACACACAGTCACACACAGTCACACACAGTCACACACAGTCACCTCGGTTGGATGTTGTGCCAAAACAGATCTGCTCGCTTTCAAAACACACTCTGCACACTCCAGAGATAATCACCATAGTAACAGGAGAGCTGAAACCCCTTACCACACGCTAACAACTTACAGTTCACTAAAAGTGACGTGACTGTCATTAAATGTGACCATGAAGAAGCAGATGAATTCATTAACACGTTAGATTGTAGATACCACCGCTCCCTTTCCTTGACAACGCAGCCTGCCGACGAGGCTTCGTCCAGGAGATGACAAAAAAGAAAAGGCAGAGATAAGGTGTCTTCAATGAGAACATACAGCTGTGATCTTTGTTTTTCACCCTTATTTACTCAGGGGCTTCTGCCTCAACATGGTGCCGACTGCCCACCACACAGCACTGATGGAAGGCTCAGGAATGAATAACCTCCACGGTGACCTGGCGGTTAAAGGTAAATGATTTTTCTGTCACTTCCTGTCCACATCCATTTAAAACCTGTCGTCACACCCGCTGTCCTTCAACCTTAAGGACGACAAAAATACTGATGGCTCAGAGCTTTTGAGGAAGTTGAGCAGAAATGCAGAAGTTGACAAAGTAAAGAGGCACAAAGACACACACAGCTCCGGGCTTTCACGTCTCCACACTGCACCAAAATAAATCGCTAATTATCAATGACTAAATGAATTGTCAATACTTTGATGATCTATTGATAGGTTTGAGGGTTAACACAATCATTGTCATGTGAGAAATTAAGCGTAGAGATGATATTACAGTCTCCGCTCTACAACTTCATGAGTTTATTGGCTCTGCACATGGTAAACAATGAAGATAGATCCAGGCTGAGCCGTGGACCTTGTCACACTGTGTGGACGAGTTTCCCTTGGGAAAAACACAGGAAAACGCAATCATGACAACCTCAGTTTAAAATGTGTTTAATAAATACACTAATCTGATGTTATTATGTTATTGTTAAGTTTCTTGTTAACATAACTCAGAGTTTCCAGGGAACGATGGGAATCACAACACAGGGAAAAGAAACATGATGAAAATGAGAAATAAACCAAAGCCAAATATGAACAGGAGCGAGTCAATGTTGTTTGGAAATGATGATATTCCAAAATTATAGTTTGAATGATTTCTTTGTTAAATGGAGCAAAGAAACCAGACAATATTCACATTTAAGAAGCTGAAAATCACAGAAACTGGTTGAAATTCTTTTAGAAAAGACTCAAAGCGAATAATCGGTTATCAAAATAGTTGACAATTATTACAAACATTTAACTACACTGTATTCTTGCTTACAACTGTTTACATAAGTATGTATGTATATGAAAAACAGCTGAATCATCCATCTTCTCTGTTCCTTTTCTTCTCTGTTCATGTAAAAGATGATGATGATCAAACAGGTCAGGTCCCTTTCCTTCCTCTTACTGCATCACTGATATGAGAATCCATTTCTCTCGTTTAACCCTCGGAACCTTCTGCAGCCACAGAAACTGGAGCCCATGTGTTTCTAGGTTTAAAGACCATTGACCCTTTGTATGGAAAAAAAAGTTATAATTGCATGAAGCTTTTTGCACACAGCAGCCATTTGTGGACTCCTGAATTAAATCGTCTAATCGCAAACAAAGTATGACGGAAGAGATTGTTTATTTTGGATTTTTGGCAGCAGCAGCAGCAGCAGCAGCAGCAGCAGCAGCAGCATCAGCAGCAGGAGCAGCAGCAGCAGCAGCAGTTCAGAGCAACAACTCATAGTGCTTCTGTGGCCTGAACCTACTCACATCCTGCCTGACAGGAAACACGCAGAGCAGTCCCTGCCCTGCCCTTCCTGTTCCCTGCCCATATAATCATGCATGCACACACACACACACACACACACACACACACACACACACACCCTCTCTGTCACCATTTCACCCATGTAGCTCAAACACATCAAGTGAAGACCACACTGCACTGGATCATTTTAATCTGCAAAATGAGTTTTAAATCTATATTTAGGGAAAAGACGACCGAACAGGGACTGGTCTGCCCGACTGCAAACCCAAATTACCTCGTCTTTGCTCCTGAACTGCAGCACGAGACTGGGCCAAAGAAAACACAGCAGAGGTTGGAAAACATCAGGATGAAAACATGTGCCCAGACTGAGCTGGACTGTAACTGTGTGAAGTGACAATATTAACCAAGCAGAAGATGGGAAAAGCTCCTTTTCCCCTGGAGTCCCCTGGAGGGAAAAAGAGGAGAGGCCATTCCCCTTGGCTGATGCAGCACAGAATCCTCCATTGTCTTGATGCCTCATTTCCTCACAGTCTTTAATCAAACTGGAGTCAAACAGGCAGGCCATTTTTCACGCCTGACGAATGCAGCTCTACGAAAGCAGAGCTAAACGAAAGTACAGCATGCAGAAGTAGTACGGAGACATGTCTGTTTGTGGCTGCATTCAAAGCAGCACGCCTCAATGTGTGCAGTGTTTCAAGAAAGAAAGAAAAACAGGATATCAACCTGCCACAACTGACAGCCTCTGTGGGCACGTTTGAGTCAATGCACTGTCTACAGTCGTTGGCTCACAGCAGGAGGAGAGTGATCGATAAGAAGATACGCGGGAAGACTCTGAATCTGAATCTGAATCTGAATCTATGCAAAGCCAAAATTATAATTATTATGAACACTACTTTACTGTTGATTTACTGTTAAAAAGGCTTCACCAAAGTCAGTCCAATAAAAAACAAACCAGAGGACGGTTCACGAAAGCAGCCGATAGTAATAAATGACGGATTCTGCAAGCACTGCAATCGTCTTAAAAGAGGGAGAGAGGGAGAGAGAGAGAGAGAGAGAGAGAGAGAGAGAGAGAGAGAGAGGGAGAGAGAGAGAGAGAGAGAGAGAGAGAGAGAGAGAGAGAGAGAGAGAGAGAGAGAGAGAGAGAGGGAGAGAGAGAGAGAGAGACTTCTGGCCGTCTACTCTCTACATGTTAACTAGAGCAGCTTAGTCAGTGGCTGACAGCAGAGCAATCAACACTCCAACACTTGGTTATCACCTCAGCTCTCGGCTCAACCACCTTCCCTGACCACACGATCCCATCCATCACTTTTTTCATGGCGGGTTTAAAGATTCACTTCACGTCGGTTTAGCATCGTTTTTCAGCAGTAATAAACAGCACGCACGCACACACACACATGCACGCACGCACACACACACACAGGATCAAAGTAACAGCCAAGTATGCAGTTAATGTAAATGTAATTGTTTGTGCATGTCTCTATTTGAAGACTTCAGTCAGGTTTGTGCAATAATATCAGTTGATTGTTGTGTAACAGCAGCAGCAGCCATGCCCCACCCTCTCTGTTCTCCTACTCAGTATTCCCCGGCTAAAAAGAGCCTCAGTGTGGGAGCGCACCAAACTGAGGCCCCACAGACAACCACATAATTACAAATCACAATAAAGCCCTCAGTGCTGTGTCCCTGCCAGAGGCTCAGCTGCACTCTGGTCTGCTTACGGTCTGACGGTCCCCCCCCACCTCCCTTCCTTTAGCATTTCTTTAGTCTGCTCACCCATGCCCTGTTTCTCTCCATCACTGCTGTAAATCTTAGTTTTTTTGTCCTCACGTCTCTTTTCTGAGCAGATCTGCGTTGTCCCATCACTCTCACTTTCTCTGGACTGTCTTGTCTGACCTTAGCTCATCATCGGATGGTACTGAGACCCAACATTAGATGAACCACTTAGTAATGTTTTACTTTTACTTTTAGGGAGGCCTGCTGCATGAGGAGGCAGAGACTGAATTTGAATTCCTACAACCTTTAGGAGTTCTGCCATTTTGCACATCACCAAACTACAGGAATCTATGAACATTCATTAGATTTGGGTGCATTTAAGTGACACTTTGGCACAAACCTGATGGAGTTAACACAGCCAAACGTTGAAGACGACACAGTAATGGCGTGTTTCCACGAGCTCGACTCGCCACGGTATGGTACGGTTATTTTGCATTTCCACTAGCGATAGTACCTGGTACTCTTTTTAGTACCTGCTCTAGTGACGTTCTAAGCGAGCTGAGACTGCGTGACGTCGCCAGACTGCCGGCCACTGATTGGTCAGAGTCCCGTTACAGGAAGAGACGTCCGACACAAGAAGCCGAACTGTAGATCAGTTAAAAACTTAACAATCCTAAAAACGTGGGTTAATCTCCAACAATTACCAGTAGGACTGGAGTCTGCGCTCAGGTCATGGAGGAAGTAATGAACGAATATTTTTAATGAACTGATTCTAATGATTCAGTGACAAAAACAACCACTTTACAAGTCACTAGTCACTCGTCTGTGTGTGTCGTGGGTAAAACTAAGGTCACTATTTTGTTCACATTGGACCTTTAAGTTGGTGTTGGAAATAATAGTGTTGTTTGTGGTCTATGTGGTTATTTATATGGTTCAATACCAGGCTGCATTTTAGTTTTGCACCAACATTACTGTCTGTCCACTGACTTCTAAACATGTGGAGAAGAAAAACAAGAAAACAGCAGCTCATTATGTTAAGTACAGCTCTATTGCTGCTCTTTAATGAAGAGTCTGAACATCTGCAGCAATCGTTTTTAAACGGCTTTAACTTCAACAAAGTCTCACAGAGATACGCTCACACCAGAAATACACAGTACAAACATTGTACTTGTAAATGCATTATGATATCAGTGAAGTAACACAAGTGTACTTTGTGATAAAAACAAAAAGAGCTTTTATTAGAAAGTGATTGTTGCCAGAGCAATGCAGCTGTAACACAAGTCTATTGAAGGGCAAAAGCTCCAGCTTTGAGGCAAAGAAGCCAATCATTAAGCCACATTTAAGTGAAAAGGGCAAACTGTATCTGCCCGGTGAGTGAAAGGGGAGTTAAGGTTCAACTAGTCCTTCAGGGTATCAGTGATAATCAGACATTAGAGTCCATTTTACAAAAACATGCAGGCTCAGAAATGTGGCATTTAGAATAATTAATGTTATTAAAGTGAAAGTGACATAATTGATAATCCACAGACACGTCGATAATAGACAAACTACAGTGTAAAAAGACTATATCACCAACAGTCTTACATGTTTGTCTCGAGGTTCATTTCATTTGGTTGTTGATTTGACAAAACGCGATAGCATCTCCACGAGTCCCCAGAGCCACGGTTTTAGAAGCTGATGCTATCTGTGACTTAGATGCTAAGTCGTAGATGGTGTCTGTGACTTAGATGCTAAGTCTTAGATGGTGTCTGTGACTTAGATGCTAAGTCTTAGATGGTGTCTGTGACTTAGATGCTAAGTCGTAGATGGTGTCTGTGACTTAGATGCTAAGTCTTAGATGGTGTCTGTGACTTAGATGCTAAGTCGTAGATGGTGTCTGTGACTTAGATGCTAAGTCTTAGATGGTGTCTGTGACTTAGATGCTAAGTCTTAGATGGTGTCTGTGACTTAGATGCTAAGTCTTAGATGGTGTCTGTGACTTAGATGCTAAGTCGTAGATGGTGTCTGTGACTTAGATGCTAAGTCTTAGATGGTGTCTGTGACTTAGATGCTAAGTCGTAGATGGTGTCTGTGACTTAGATGCTAAGTCTTAGATGGTGTCTGTGACTTAGATGCTAAGTCGTAGATGGTGTCTGTGACTTAGATGCTAAGTCTTAGATGGTGTCTGTGACTTAGATGCTAAGTCTTAGATGGTGTCTGTGACTTAGATGCTAAGTCTTAGATGGTGTCTGTGACTTAGATGCTAAGTCTTAGATGGTGTCTGTGACTTAGATGCTAAGTCTTAGATGGTGTCTGTGACTTAGAGCACTAATACCAAACATGAAAAATCTTTTCATTTATGTGTCACGTCTTAAAGCTTAATGTTACAAGAGAAGCATAAAAACCTCTCAAATGGGAAATGTTGTGAAAATGTCATGAAAGAATAATAAGCCCCCATCTTAGCCAATTAGTTACACAGTGTGAGTGTGAGTAACTGTACTTTGCTAATTTCCTCCTCGGGCAAAGAAAGAAGGAAAACCAAGAAACCATCACGACAGCTTCTTTAAATGTCACCTCTACCAAAGTGAAATAACCGCCGCTATCTCCAGACACCGTGTCCCCTATAATGATCCAGTCATTCTACAACGACAGATCTTGCCTCATGAGTTCAAAGGTTGAAAATGAAAGGACAGAAGTCATAAAAAGGGTTGGTTGGTTTGTGTAGTGTTGTGATTAGTATTAACCGGCGCTTCAGGCCACAGCGAGTTTGGAAGCTACGGCAAATAAATAGCCAGTGGTTGTTTATTTGTGTTTAAGAACGGCCAAATGTGGAATAATTAAAAACAATTTATAGTGCTAATTTTCCTCTTCTTCTGTCTTCTCTGTTGAATATGGTGAGTGCACACTCATTAATATTGCCCTGGCAGTTATTGTGTTGTTTCTTTTTACTTTTGTCAGAGTTTAATTACTATAATTACACAGACACCAGCATCACTTTAAACCACAAAGCACTCCCATACTTGTGGGCAGGAATTCTGCACAATGTGGATAAAACCCAAAATATGCTCTACTTATTAGTTTCCCTAACCTCCAGCTCACCAAACATTTGTCAAATGTGGTATGGAAGGCACACGGCTCCTCCAGCTGTTGGCTCGGTTGCTGCAATTTGAGTTATTTAAGTGGAAAGTGCAAAAGCAGTCAAATATTCAGAGGTCAAATAATAAATAATAAAATCAATGGAAATGATGAGAACTACGTTTTTACTTATAAACATCTGCTCAAAGTAAATAATGTAAATATTACAATTCTTGATGTCCTATGAAAAGCAAGCTGGCACATCAGAGTGGTTACCATTGGCGTTGGTGTTTAACACGGTGTTTAACATTATTGGTAAGATCAATCCATGGAAAAGTAACCAATAACTTAATTCTCCTGGGAGTTTCCCACAGTTTATGGGGGGCTGTTTGGTTTCCAGCTGAAAAATGATCAGTAGATATATAAAAAAACAAAACATGGAAAGATTATTTTCACTAGCGAGGACTAAAGGGGGCGTTTCCTTCCACTAAAACGTTAATATTCGATGTACAAACGCTCAAATGTGACTAATTATTAGCGGAGTTGAGTAAGTTGCTTTAAAAATGTAACACCTTATGTTACACTAGTTGGTAACTACACTAGTTACCACTAGTTTTTTCAACCATTTAAGCTCGACAGGCGGATGTGACACGACGTGAATTTACAGTAACGCATTACATTAGAGCTGAAACAATTAATCCATTACTAAATTAATCGTCAAATATTTTAATAATCTAATAATCAAGATTAAAACAAGATTTCTGATTGTTTTAGCTTCTTAAATGTTAATATTTGCTCCATGAAACAAAGAAATCATTAAAACAAGACGTTCGAGAACATCATCATTTCCAGATTAATCGATGACGAAAATAATCGTTAAACTCTAGATGGGACAAGACGTGAATTTACAGTAACGCAATACATGTCGTTGTAAAAGTAATAATATTACAAAAGAATATAATATGTTACTTCAATACCACAAAAAAAGTTCTACATAGTAGTGAAACATATTACTTTTGTAAGACACTGGTTATTACTAAGATGACGCATAGTGTGGTCCAGTGTCAGTGTCACGCATGGTGTGGTGTCCTGCACTGTCCTGCACGTCCTTGATTCAGTTCTACAGAAGACTTTTAACTTGAAACAACGAATACAGGAAGTAGATTTTAAAAAAAAAAACATATCCTGCTGCAGTCGCAGCCTGAGGTGAAAACTAACATTGGTTTAACTCGCCGATATCATGTCCCACAGATACACCGCAGATGCACTCTCACACACACACACACACACACATTCACATACACATTCACCTCACAGGTGCTCAAAAAAAAGGTAAAAGTGGTGGTCTGACACTTGGATATGAAGAAAAAACAGCAACACATGCACAGCAGCAGGAGTGGAAATGAAAGCAGGTTTACCAGCAGCTCTGATAATAAATACCATCTCTGAGCCAAGTGACAGGCAGCTGCTGAGTCGGCGTTTTCTCCCTTTTCTGTAGAACATGAATACTCGGGTGATTAAAGTGCTTGCATCTAAATGTCTTCTTAAAGGTTGTGCCATCTAACTCGCTGCAGGCAAAGAAAACAGACACTGCATATCCTGTGCATGTGTGTGTGTGCTTGTGCGTGTGTGTGTGTGTGTGTGTGTGTGTGTGTGTGTGTGTGTGTGTGTGTGTGTGTGTGTGTGTGTGTGTGTGTGCGTTCCAGTTCCAGTCGAAGTCAATCCATGAAATGTATATTTAATTTACAGCAAAACAGAATAATTCAACTCAATACAGAGAACAAACAACAAGTGAATTATTAATGAGGGCATCTTCTTACTCTGTATATCAGGTTAATGTATTTCAACTATTCTGGGTGATATCGGCATTTTATAGCACATGTAAATTCAACAGCTTATTTTGAGTTTGGCGTCCTGCAGAATATTTACATATATATACATACTTTCACATGAACAACTAACAAATCACATATTCATCACAGCTATGAAAACTAATTTGAGGTGATATACTGTTTGTAAGTGGCTAATTGTTCCATTGTTTTCTGATCACTGCACACTTTAATACACTCGTATGCCCTCTGATGCCTCGTGGGAACATTTCTGAACTGATTTGAACAAACAAGTATTCAAACTGAATACTTCCATATGTCATACTTTACACCACACTAAACACACACACACACACAGTGAAGTTAGAACTGCCTGCACTGATGTGTGCGACTGCTCACTCACACACACACACACACACACACACACATCGCACCCTGCTGCTTGAAGTTTTTTTTAAATAGGGTTTGGAAAACCAAACGCATCAAAGAACAAACATCTTTTATGGCTCGACAACATTCTTTCCAAAGATTGTGTCTTTGCTTGAGGCGAGTGTTCAGCCAAACACACACAGAGACGATGCGTGACGTCGGAAAGATGAGTGACAACAGTGTTGGGGGGCTAACAGCGGACACACAAACTCAGTGTGTAAATCATACGACATCAAGCCTTTTTTACTACACTGTGAAGTCGGCCACGTTATAGTCGTCATTTTACTTCTTATTTTGAAAAGAAACAGCGAAGCAGAGGAAAGAGGAGGAGTGTGAGGGCGAGACTGCGACTGTTCGACCCGTCTCACGGTGCCTCTGTTGCATGTTCACGTCTGTAATGGTCTGTGGGTGTCTGCAGTCTGAGGATCAGAATTTGACATCACTGACACAGGATGGGTGTGCTGGTTTCCTCAAGCAGCTGAACAAAAGACGCAAAAGCTGCACTTCTCCTCGACATGCTGCCATCTGAAAGAGGAAGTGACAGCTGAAGGAGCCTTTAAACAGGAAATGACATCAATCTCCATCTCTAAAATGAGAAAGGAGAGTATATAACAGTATAACATAAGCCAACAATGGTTATTATCCTCTATGTGTGCCTTTCTTATAACAGGAGTCCTGTTAGAAATCCGGTTTACTTCAAGGCCCAGGGCATGATTTTCATAAGATTATAAAAGACAATAACGTGTTCATTCTGAACAATAATAAACTTTATTTAAGCTTTCAGACAGAGAAGATATTGAGTTGCTTGGGTTTAGATTTGTTCCACTGCCACATAGTGTGTGTGTGGGGGGGGGGGGGGGGGGGGGGGGGAGAGACACAAGCAGACACTGACCTCCTAATTACAGCACAGCTGTCACAACAATGTCACCCTTGGACCCCCTGAGGACAACACATACCCTCACACATTGAGACGTCTAGCGATTCCAACCATCTATCACCTCACCACGGGCCCCTGCCGCTCAAAGTTATGTTAGGCACCTCAGGCTGATGTACTTTCTCCACGGCACGCAACTCAGATCAAAGTCTGAGAGAAATATGAAGGAGCTGAAAGCCAGTAATGACCCAGAAAGAGTGAGAACTCTACGTAAAAGCGTCGCCTGATACAAGATAAATTGAATGAGGTGATGAACAGTTTAGGTAAATGTTTGACAACGTCATCATTTCACCAAAACAGACATTTTGCAAGACTGTAGCTTCCCTTCAGATTAGTCATGGTTCTTCCTTTGTACACCGTGTTATTTCCTCTACCAAGGTTTTTCCTTCCATGCTCCCAATATTTCACTCAGTGCCTCGGGTACAACAAGCCTGTGGGGAACACAGTGTTATGATCTGCAGTCGCTACCGTCAGCCCCACGACCTAAATACACTAAATGACCGGGTGTTTTGGGCGTAATCAAAGACGACAACACCACGGTTCAAATTGTGAAATAATGGTTCAGTGAGCATGAGACATCATGTTCACACACACACACACACACACACACACACACACGCAGTCCAGACCTTAACCCTTTACAATCACTGGGATGTTCAGTGTTGTAATCATGTAAATGATGTCGGCTAAGAGATGGAGAAACTGAGAGGGTCAACCTGTGTCCCTCCTGCTGCTGATTACTTATCATTTCAGATGATATTATCCCACAGTATCACGGTCGTCTTTATGTAGACGATCTTTACTGTCCGTGGCTTTCAGTGACATTTGCCTCTTTGAGTGCACTTACATGTAACATTAACCCACGAGAGCCAAGGAGCGCCGGACCTGCAGTGCATAAAAATTGACAGGATAACACAGCGACGATGGGGGGGGGGGGGGGCAACTGAAGTGAGCTCATTTCCTATAATGGTGAAACAGAAGGAAATGGATTGTGGGAGCAGAGAGGGGATAATGGTTTTACTGTATGTGTATTTAATGACATGGTCAGACAAAGGCAGACAAAGAAAGCACCACTCCCCAAAGGCCATTGAAAACATAAGCAATACAAAGAGGGGGAACTTTGACATTTCGGGTGTTGCTAATTGGGGGTGGGGGGGGGGGGGGGTCATGAACCAGAGGAGTGAATTGTGCTTATATTGTGCAAAAAGGCTGCATCACAGGGGGCATGTATGAGTGCAGTGTTCAGAATAATGTCAGTCATATTTCAAAACCATTTCACTACGAAAAAAGGATCAAATTCTGCACCACTCAGTGGTGGGGGTCAAACATGTGGTTCCCATTAGTTACTACAGCTCACGCTGAACTAAATAAAATATTAACACCTTAACAGATTTGCAGTGTGTTGCACCATTGTCTAACAGTAGAGCTGCGTTAAACCACCCGTCGCTCTTTTTTCATGCTCTCTAATTCACTCACATAAACGTGACAATATTGACCTGTCTGTCATAGTCACACTGGCCACGGGCAGCACTAAAACAACCCCCCCCAACACGACCCACCGGACCCACCCGACCCCCCCGCTGCTCCAGTGAGCCATCAAAATACACCTCATCAGACAAGTAGTTTCTGCTTTAGTTATAAGCCTTCAATTGAAATGCAAGTCTCTGCAGACAGGCAGACAGGCAGGCAGGCAGACAGACAGGCAGACAGACAGACAGGCAGACCTCGGCTAACAGCTAACCTCTCTTGTTTGTTTCTCAGTATACTGAGACTGTCCCTCAGTCAGTGTGCAGACTCAGAACAGTTCCTGTGTCTGTGCAGAGTCTCTGTGCTGCAGTATCTACTTCCCGTCTGAGACACAGAATCTGTGGCAACATAACCTGGGGACGATCCTGAGGGCTGCACTGACAGCAGTTACCACACACACACACACACAAATGACCCTTCCATTCCATAACATTGATCTTTGCCGTTGCAGAGTAATTACACACACGGCTCTTTAAATAGCAGAGATTGTTTTTTCTAATGAAGCCAAGATACGATGGTCTGGTGTGTAGAAGTGGGTGTGAATGGGAGCAGCAGTGAAGCTATCAGTGAAGCTATCAATGAAGCTATCAGTTCTTCCAGCACAGAGAGGATAGTGCTGCCTGGTCCCTGTGGACACGCAGTGAGACACACAGTCTGCAGGATCAGGCTTTATCTTCAGACATCCCACTGTAATTGCAGGATATTCAGACTGTTCACATAGCTGCTGTCCAGTGAGTCACGCGGCTAACTGCGCAGCATGTGGTGCAGACTGTAAACACGGTCAAGTCACCAAAGAAAACATAAGTCAGCAGCAGCAGCGGCAGCGGCAGCAGCAGCAGCAGCAGCAGCAGCGGCAGCAGCAGCAGCAGCGGCGGCAGCAGCAGCAGCAGCAGCATTGGATTAATCTCACGGAAATGGCACCTTTTTGGTGATCGTTGACAGTGTAACGGTTACACAAGTTTGTGATGCTCAGATGTGAGAAGTGTCCTCTGATGTCAGAGCAGACACACAGACACACAGACACACAGACAGACAGACACACAGACAGACATGGAGCTGTTTACTCTCCTGGAACAGGTCAGTGTGACATGGGCTCCCCACAGATGTCCAGGTCTCTATAATCAGCTTTTAGTAATTGCACCTGACACACACCAAGACATGTCTACTCACTTAAATAAGAGGGAGGAGTCTATGCAGGACTGACCACACGGGCTGACCTAATGTAGTCGTCAAACATGTTCTGCTATATACAACTTCTCTCATTCTGCAAAAACACAAAAGATGGATTTAATCATGAGGGGAAACAGAGTGAGGACGGAGTGCTCTGCTTCTCTCACAGTGGCTGTAGCTCAGGTTTCGCACCATCACTCTTAGCCTTAGACTGATGCCTTTCACAGCTGCAGTCAATACAGGTCCTCCCTGTTTAATCAGTGAGAAAGTCAACTTAAACAACAACTTAAGCACTTATCAGATGTTCAGGTGACTGTACGTCCTCTCACTGATGTGTTTCCAACGTTAGCCGACAGTCGCTTTCCTGCACAAGGCTTTAGGAAATAACACACATCAAGAGAGCGAGCGTCCTCAGAGAGCAAAAGAAGAAGAGGAAGAGAAAATGACTGGTTTCATATCAGGCTTTCCCCCCCCCCCCCCCCCCCTCTCTCTCTCTCTCTCTCTCCTGTCTGTGGTTAAAGTAAAAGGTGTTGAAGATCATCTCTACATCCTCTCTCTCTCTCTCTCTCTCTCTCTCCACACACAGATGAAATATTCATATCCTAAAAGAATCTCCATGTCCATAATCCCTGAAGCACTGTGCTGCCATGTAAGCCACGAAGCTTTTTTACTCTTCCAAGATCAGGATCAGCACAGATGATACAAGCATCTATCTGTGGTCACCGTGGCATCAGGATGATTGTCCTGCACACATGCAAGTCAACGTATGTACATTACACAACTGCCTGTCAAGCGTCAGAGCAGATGTATCCACGTGTAATTAGACACATGATTTTAACACTTCTACTTGCCAGTTTTGCTCATACCAGCACGACAGAGCCAACACCATTGTTACCGTGGCGACGGTGCTCACTACAGCTCCCCAGGATGCCTATGGGTAAGTGGCTGCGACCTTTATTGACACACACACACACACACACACACACACACACACACACACAGACAGACCAAAAGTGTTTAGGAGAAGACGGTATACAGAGGATGGATAGCAATTACCATCATGAGATTAATTGATTTGTTTTAATATGACGGCATTACAGTTTATCGAGGAGACCAAGAGCAGCATAGACGCCAGGTGTGATTCATTCTGAAATGTGCTGACTTGGGGAAAAAGGTGAGTGAGCTAAATAGAAATCAACTTTAAAGAGAGCAGCAAATTTGTGTTGGCAATGGGATAGAGATTAAATGTCAGTCAAACACCAGAATCAGCAGGGAGGCCTGTGAATGAGTGCTTCCTGTTAATGAATGCCTGAGCCTCAGCACTATGAAGTCCTCTCTGCTACATTAACTAATGGCTTCCTTCAGGGAGAGAACTAACTCGACGGAGAAAAAGCTGCAGGAAAAGTCCTTAAGGTTGCTCTAAAAAAAGGACACGTCTTTGTTGGACGGACAGGACAGGCTGCTCCATGTTGTCCAAGGAAGAAGCGACAGTCACAGTTTCCTCAGCTGTTCCAACAGATACTATGGTGGCAGATGAGAGTGCTGCAGGGAGCTGTAGCACCTCCATCACACAAATTGCTCCTGAACGCAGGCTCATCATTTCAGCTTTAATTGCAAACTACACTTCAACATTGCACTTTCAATTAAATTGGCGACATCAAAGTAAAACCAAAGCACCGTCATTAACAGTAGCAACATATCCCTCGTCTCCACCTTCACTTCAAAGTGTGATGGAGAACCTATTGGCGCTTTCTCACTATACAGCTCTAAAATGTGACGTGGACAGACAGCCGGTGACATCACTGCAAGAGTAATGAGTGCGACGTGCGACACGGGAACACACAAACTGAACAACGCCAAACTGTAGATCAGTTCAAAGGACTTTTAGCAAAGGAAATGTTTAAAATCTCCACATTTAACAGACGAGTCTTGTGTATTTAGCGAGAGCTACTGTGTCAGAGTCTGTGCTCCGGTCACGCAGGAAGTACTCAACTCATCTTTTTAATTCACTCATTCTAATGATTCAGTTACACCCAAAACAACTGCTCTGCTCGTCAACGGCATGGCAGTTTGGTGACGAGGTACGACAGTAATGGAAAACGACGTGCACGATACCAAACCAAGTAGAGGTGAGCCGAGCCATGCTAGAACTGTACAGTGCAAACATGTGAACATGTGAACACAACATGTGTTTCTCAGGTTCAGAACAGTGTCCAATAAATAAATAAATAAATAAATACACTTTGTTTACATTTAAAAGTCACATGTTGTAGTTTTAAGTCTACTAGCCAATTCACCAATTCATAGTTTCCTTGTACAAAAAATTGTGACCACGTGAACCCGAAGTACACACTGCACAACATGCTCCGGGTGGGACAATAATACTTGAATGGAACATGTGATCAGTACACATATGTACACATATGTGACGACACACACCTGTGTGAAAATGACTCACAACAGCTGCACTTACGATCCAGATAAGAGGAATGTAAATTTCACTTTTACGAGACCAGAAATCGTCTCGCAACACATTCCAGATTTCTATCTGGACGCCGGCTTCACGTGCTGTGGCATGTTTTCCAAATGGCACAAGTGGAGGAAAAAGGCTTTTGGTTGCATGACGCGAGTCTTTATGCATAAAGACAAAGCCACGGTACAGATTCTGGCCCCTCCTATAAATCCTCTCAAACCTCAGACACTGCACCAAATTGTAATTACCGATATGAAACCTGCTGTACGGAGCAGAGTGTGTTATTACTCCTGTAACCAACGAGGAAAACACTGTCTGTGTTCCCGTTTTCTCTCAGGAAAGAAGATCTGAAGTGTCGCTGAATGAATGCTCGATAACTATTATAACAATTATTCTTTCAGACAATCACATTTAATAAAAGAGAGAACAAATCTTCTGTTTATTCTTGCACGTGGTGATAGTGGTGTTTATTTAAAGGCTCCATATGGGATTCTCTCTCTCTGAGATTACACTCCTGACAATTTACTGCTTGGGTGTAAATGAATGTTCCCACACATCATATTTTAGGAGGGAGCGATAACTTTAATGGTTCTGAGAACGTCGTCGGGGAAAAACAAGCCTCGGATTCAACTGCTCAACGAGATCAATATCAGTTTAGACCTGAGCACATGTTCAGCAAGATGTCCTCAATAAAATCACTGTCTGTCCTAACGGAGCGGCTCAATGTCGCGTTTGAAGATCGCACCGATCCTCTTGAGGCAATAACTACTGGAGAGCAAATCAATGTGGGCATGATATGAAACACATCACTAGTTATGGGTCTCACGTTTTAATTCATATGAATTACTGCTTAATACCTCTAAGAATAGCTGCTACTGTATTATCTCCAATCTGCATGACAGCAGGGAGCTCAATTTACAAAGTGCAGTCCTCTATTGCTGTGTGTGTGTGTGTGTGTGTGTGTGTGTGTGTGTGTGTGTGTTTGTGTAGCCAGTGCAGGGAAGAGTCAGGGCTGTTCACCCTCTATCCAAACAGCAGCATATTCATTATCAAATGGACTCTGCCATGTTTGACCCCATCAGGAGGAAACCACCACCAACTATAAGACTGGCAAATTAGACTAAGTCAAATTAAACAGACAAACAAACAACAGACACTCGAAATCTGCCTTAAGTCAGTTATTAAAAATGTTTAGGAACAAGCTGATCTCATATTGGTCAAAATAACTGGATCAGTCCATTGAATTTTAGAAAGAATATCCCAAAATATCAGGTTGCACATTTCTACTTCCTTTTTGAAAAGGTAGTAAATACATCATCTTCACAGCGTATTAAAGGGTCATGTTAAAGCGTGACATGGCAGCAGAGACAGAAAGCAAGGTCATGCCACTGTTCAAACATGTGAAGTGGTCATCACCTCGCTGGGCCGGTGAACACTAACACATGAGTCTGTGGTGTCGTGGGCGCGGCTGCTGCCACCGTTTGTCTCCACAGGAGCTAAAACACCATCATGTTTGAGAGGTGGTACTACTTCATATTCCTGAGGTGATGTGGCGGCATGTTTATCCTTACTTCAACACATCTGCTGAGGTCTGTACCGACGATGAATCAACCTGCTGAAGGTCTGAGTGCTGCAATACTGGAAATGATGTTATTACATGTGCAGACGACGAGGTGACGGCGTGTAGCAGCGGTTTCTGTTTGTGTTGTGATTGTCTACCTCTCTCCTGTGCACCTGTGTCGCGAGGATTTCACTTGGAAAATTCAAAGGAATGACACTCCACTCTTTAGTCACATGTGCAGTGTTTCAGCGCCACAGATAATATTAATGAATAATAACAATGGCAATAAATAGTAAGCAAGCACTGGTGATTGAGAGCTTAGGACTGTGAAGGGCAGCGTTACACCTCTCAGTGTACAGAAATAACTAGTATTACAAGAACATCTATGCAGTATTTGTACCTAATAAACAGATATGGAATGCTGCTGCTTGTTGTAATGAATGGTTATTTGAGTTAATGTTGCATTTCTATCACCTCAAACACACTCTTCTCTCTGATAACAAGGTATTTTTTGCCCACAGAACACTGGAGATTTTCTTCAGACAAGTGGAAATACTAGTATTTGAGCACTTTTATCATCTTTCTCTCCTTATTCTGCTGTTTCCAGGTCCACTTGACCATGAACTACATGTCTAAATGCACTGAGTTGCTGCTTATTTACCGTCTCTCTTTCTCTGCACAGTTTTATACTTCTTTGTGTTGTGTGTCCTGTTTGCTGCTCACGCACTAATGTCGTTATTATTTTGGGTTTAATTGGAAATGTCATTTTTACCAGAAGTCAGAGTCGTGCATTTTCTTGTGGGTGTTGTTAGAAAACCAGGTTTCGTGTTTACAGACGAGGAGACAGGAGGGGGAAAAAGAGTGGAAAGAGCTTGTGTACTGTCTGCTCTAAGGTCATGTGGAAAATGTGAAGCAGGCACATGTGTGTGTCAGTGTGTGTCTGTCAGTGTGTGTGTCTGTGTGTGTGTGTGTGAGAGAGAGAGACAGACAGACAGACAGAGAGACAGAGAGACAGACAGATCTGCACTGACCCAGTAGCAGCAGTTTGACCTCTCTGGCCGCCTTCTCTCCATCTTCTCGGAGGTTCTTGTCGATCATCTTAGACCTCTCGGCCGCGGCTTTATCTTCCTGACTGACCGTACAACCCATGGTTCCCAGTGCTCGCTTCAGGTCTGCTGTTTAGTGGGGAAACGTTACCTGTGAAATAATAATAATAATAATAATAATAACGGCCGAGAGTCCGAAACACCCTTTAAAAAACACAAGGGGTTTAAAGTCGAGTGAGAGGCGACTTCCCTTTTCTTCAAGAGTTCTGACAAACGTGACGTCGCTCGAGGACCAAGCAACAATTTCCTGCTGCGAGTTCTTTGAAAAGTCCCAAATCCCCACAGACGCTGTCGGTTGTTCGGTCAGTTAAAGGCGCATTGGTGATGTTTTCCTTCCTCTGGTGACTGTTCGTGGAAGTTGTTCAACGGTCCTTCCCCAAAAAAACTCCAACTTGAGTCAACTTTTTCTTCAAGCTGTTTCCTCGCGCACACTGGAGCAGGTTCCACGCACGAACACGGGCCACGAAGTTCAGCAGCGGTGCGGGAAAAAGAAAAAAGAAAAAAGAAAAAAGAAAGAATACTCCAGCTGTTTAAAAACCGAGCACACGAGCACACGAGCACACGTACTCCCTACAGCCTGCGACCACACACGCTCTCAACACAACACTCCCCCCTCTCTCTGTGTGTGTGTTAAATCTTTGTTTGCTTCAGTGTGTGTTTTTGCCTCTTTTACCCTCGTGTTGAGATTTATCACGTCCGAAGCCACACCCGTGAAGCGCCGTGAAGTTCTCCTCCGCCCGACGAACAGCGACACACACACACACACAACCGCCACCTCCTCCTGCTACAGCAGCAGCAGCAGAGCCAGCCTCCTCCAGACACTCAGGGAACGCCCACCCCTGGTGCATGATGGGAAATGTAGTCAAACGCGCTGGCACTAAAGGAAAGGGTCTGCAAAGCTTTAGTATTAAGATAGATAGATAGATAAATAGATAGATAGATAGATAGATAGATAGATAGATTATATGTAAAATACGCACATTATCACACCTAGACCACCAAAATGTGCTCATAAAAAATGAAGCTATACATATTTTACTCATAATACATATCAAATATTGCTGAACTTTAAAGTTTTTAACCCCTAAATTGACAAGTTTTTGTCATGATGCATCAAAAATAGTGATTTGAAAGAGTGATGGCCCTTTTCTGCATTATATACATATATATATATATATATATATATATATATATATATATATATATATATATATATGTATATATATATATATATATATATTGGTTGAATATTGTTTCCCCCACACCTCCTACACAGTAACTATGCACTAAACTCTACCGCTTACTTCAGGGCCCCACTTTTTAAAGCTCTAATGCTTAACATTTTAAATGTAAAAAAAGTCTGTTACATTCAAAGCAATGTTGCATGAGTGTAACAGACTTGTTCACATTTAAATGTTACACATAAGGGCGCAACATTTATATATAAACAAGTCCAATGCTTGTTTATATTCAAAGCATTGTAGCACGAGTTCACACAATGCTGATTAACCTGATCACAGTCTCTCGAAGCTGCTCTACACTTCACACACATATTACCACCAGACGAGGGAATCGAACCCACAACTTTCAAGTTGAAAGACTGTACCACTGAGCTACCGTGTCCCCGTTGGTGCAGTGGAAACTTATCTTTCTTCTATCTAGACTTTCTTCTAAAGTCTAGACTTCTTGCCACTCCTTTTCAACATGTGTCAACTTGTGTTAAGTTTTAATTGATGTTTTTCTTTTGGCTCCAAGTTCAAATATACTGTACTGTCAAATTAAAAACAGAAGAAACAAGATAGAGAATAGATACATTCAAATAAAAGGTCAAGAGAAGCTTAAGGAACTTTAAAAAGAAGTGTTTAAAGTTAAGAACAAGTGCCAGGTGCATCATATTATGTGAGACTGTGCGTCTCACATAATATCTCAGCAGAATGAACTCAGCAGAATGTCACAATCGTATATTAATCACAATCACAATTTGGCATGGATGATATTGAACATGAACGCCTGACAACGTGTCTCCATGAGCCAATCACGGCTGCTGCTGTTCCCTTCACCATGCAACTCCAATTAAGTTTCCTGCATGCAGTGTATAGGTCACATATTCAAGGGGGTTTTTTATGTGTTAAAATTATGATTCATTTTATATCGCATTTTTAGTCGTGATATAAAGTAGCAATAACTGTACAGAAGTCACAAAATTACACCATTTTTTACTTTCTTTTTGTGAACTTTGAACTGTGATGTATTTCACAAATACAATCCGATTTTACACATTTTGAGTACATTTTGCTCAGGTGTGTTTATATAGTTATAGTTATATACTTCTTTTTTCCTTCTTCATTGTCTAGGTTGTGCTTAAAAAAAGGATATAAGACACTCTATATTACACATTCTTATAGCCTCTGTATAAATTGTATGTTTAAACATAATAATGTAAAAAAAAGAAGCCGAAAACACTAAATATTTTCATGTTGTAAATTACTAACCACTGCACTCACAGTCTGACTTTCACAGTGCAGGTCGCAGGTCTTTTATTCATGAGACTGGACGACCGTTAAATATGCATTACTCAAAATAATTGCACCAATTATAGCTTTGTGGCTCTGTAATGGGAGGCGTCTTATTATAGCAGCACACTTGAACTCATTTAGCTCTTTATAGAAGAAAAGCCATTCTCTCGTACCAGTGTCTGTAGAGGGCAGACTGACACGAGCAGGTGCAGCATTTAAAACACCTGTGGCAGTGAGACAGTGATCACACACCTGTGGCAGTGAGACAGTGATCACACACCTGTGGCAGTGAGACAGTGATCACACACCTGTGGCAGTGAGACAGTGATCACACACCTGTGGCAGTGAGACAGTGATCAAACACCTGCGGCAGTGAGACAGTGATCAAACACCTGTGGCAGTGAGACAGTGATCAAACACCTGCGGCAGTGAGACAGTGATCAAACACCTGTGGCAGTGAGACAGTGATCACACACCTGTGGCAGTGAGACAGTGATCACACACCTGTGGCAGTGAGACAGTGATCAAACACCTGCGGCAGTGAGACAGTGATCAAACACCTGTGGCAGTGAGACAGTGATCACACACCTGTGGCAGTGAGACAGTGATCACACACCTGTGGCAGTGAGACAGTGATCACACACCTGTGGCAGTGAGACAGTGATCAAACACCTGTGGCAGTGAGACAGGAATCACACACCTGCGGCAGTGAGACAGTGATCAAACACCTGTGGCAGTGAGACAGTGATCACACACCTGCGGCAGTGAGACAGTGATCACACACCTGTGGCAGTGAGACAGTGATCAAACACATGTGGCAGTGAGACAGTGATCAAACACCTGTGGCAGTGAGACAGTGATCACACACCTGTGGCAGTGAGACAGTGATCAAACACCTGTGGCAGTGAGACAGTGATCAAACACCTGTGGCAGTGAGACAGTGATCAAACAGTGATGAGGAGTTTGGTCTGAACCCTTTTGTCCACTCTAGTGAAGCACGTCCTCTTGTCCCACAGCTCTATAGTGTCACCTGGTGGACTGAAGCATGACTGAACTCCTATATTAGTGAGTTTCATCCTTTTTAAATATGGTAAACTGAGATAAGAAGGTCATTTATTATTAAAAAGACACAGTATTTGCTTCCATGAAACTAAACTAACTAGTGAAATGTCTAAAAATTACAATAAAGGTGTATTGCTGATGTCTTTTATTGCTGACAAACAGCCCATTTGCCTCATTAGTCAGATTGTAATATTGTTTACAGTCAACCCGTTCATATTTTTTACTTTTTCAGGGACAATGCAAAAACAACCCTAACCCTAACCCAGGTTACGTTAAGTTTATTTCATTAATTAAAAAAATTAAATTAATTACTTTAACATATAAAACAACTAACGAAAATAACAAAACAAAAAAGAATGAAAAGCAGTGAAGAAATCAAATCTTCTTTTACCGTGTGTCAGTGCATGATACACTATTTTCTTTATACATAAAAAAGAAAAGAAGAAAGATTATGTCTCCGTGTTCGAATATACGTTCAAATCAAAAACACAAGAACAAGATAGAGAATAGATACATACAAATAAAAGATAAAGAAAAGCTTAAGGAACTTTAAAAACAAATGCCAAAGGTTTAAAGTTAAGAACAAATGTCATAGTTGTCTGTGTGTGTGTGTGTGTGTGTGTGTGTGTGTGTGTGTTTGCATTTCCTCAAATGTCTACACACTACGTCAGACATGGAAAAATGAATGATTGATATAATATGTACATAACGTGAAACGTCCCTATTGATTTAGATGTTTAGTTTTGTAGCAATAATCTGAGATTTCCAGGTTAGATGATCATCTATGATGACACTCAAAAACTCAACTCATTCAGAACACTTAAAGGCATCCATGTAATGAGGGCCATATTTGATAATGTGAAGATGTACAAATGCACTGTTTTATAAAAATGTAATTTTCATTGTCACGATTATTATTTTTAAATGGAAATGTAACAAATCTAAAAATTGTCCTTTCTTTCCACAGAACACGGTTTCTTAGTCCAAATGTCCAAGTCCGTCTCTGGCCATAAATAATACATTATAAAACCGAAGCTGCGGGCCGTACGACATCTAACCGAGGGCCGTGATTGGCCTGCAGGCCGTAGTTTGGACACCCCTGAAATGTAATTTCCAACCCATCTGCCGCTTGCACGAACACAAACACCAACACCGACGTTACGTTTCCTCATTATCTTTATTGCAACATTGTGTACAGTACAATAATTGCCGGGGACATATTAAAATATATCGAGATACAAGAAAATAGACGTGGATCAAAGGACAAAAAAAAAGAAAAAAGAAAAAAAACGTTTAAAAGCACTTTGAAAAATGATTACATTTATATTTTTCCATTAGACTAAAACCTTAATAACTATTTACATTATACAAACTAGATATGCATATCGAATATAAAGGGTATACATTTATGTACATTATTTATAAATGCTGGCCAAGTGTCAATATTTGTGGTTTAGTCTAATATTTATTATTAATAATGATAATAATAATACTACACGGTTCAATAAGGAGGATAAATATTCTGTAGTTTCCTCAGATTAACCACGAACACGGTGCATCCTTTGTTATTCTTCCAGGATTAATATCAACGACACACACACACACACACACACACACACTTCTTTATTCAGGTCCCAGTGGTTTCCCCTCTGCATACGAATACATCAACAGGGGATACAATCAAATACAGATGCATTTAAAAGAGGTTTGTCGTGTAACAAATGGACAGGACAACACTTATTATACACACGGCACTCACTGAAATACGGACTTTTTTACCTTTAAAACATGAAAAATGAAAGTGCACCGGCTCACTAACAACTCCCAGTTAGTAGGTTTATGTCAGAAATGAACCTCATCTACACACGGATATAATCAATGAAAATAAAAACAAACAGGTTCCACTTCTTGCATTATTTCATCACTGAATCAGAGTCAAAAAAACATTAACACAACAAGGTGATAAAATATCAACGGTGTGAGACAAATACTTGAATTATACTGGTCATACGTCCAGATCTGACAACACAACTGCATATTTATACACATGTATATATGTATATATATACATGTACATATGCATATGGAGAGAGTGGGTAATAGAGTTCAAACACAGCCATGTTTTCAGACACTTAGAAACCGTGCGTCCGTGCGTCTAACGACGTCTTTATCTACAACATCAGGCCAGAGGAGGAAGTTAATGATGCAGCGGCTCACAGGAGAAGCTACAGTAAGTAAAGCATTCATTCAAGTAACGTTAGGAGGAGAGACATCAATATTCATTATACCATCGATACAGCGACCATTTCTCCTCGTCATCTACATTTGATTGATTATTCATGTATTCAAAGATTTTATTCACACACACACACACACACACACACACACACTTCAAACACCCTTTAGCAAAATGTGAGGACACTTCTTTGTTTTTTTAAATGATTGACGTCTGTGATGAGAAGTTGTGCTTTGAAGAAAAGAGAAAAAGTGCTTTATCTAACCAGCAGGAATGTTAAGAGACACTGATGTTGGGGGTCGTCGCCTCTGTTAGGAATCAAGCTTGTGCTGGAGGCAGAGATATTTACACACACACACACACACCTGACCCTGTTGTTGTTGTTGTTGTTGTTGTTGTTGTTGTTGTTGTGCACATGTTTTGGTTCTCTCTCTGATTACCTGCAGTAAAACTGAAGCCCCTTTTCCACCTGTGTGTGGTCCCAGCTCGCCTCGCCTCGCCTCGGCATGGTTTAGGTTGGTTTTCCACTACACAATAGTACCAACTCAATGTGGGCGGAGTCATCACCGCACAACGAGTGACTAGTGACTTGTAAAGCAGTTGTTTTTAGTGCAAGTGAATCATTAGAATCAGTTCACAGACTAAAATCACCAGACTCCTGTGTTCAATATTGAGATTTTAGACATTTCCTTTGCTAAATGTTGGAGATTTCGCCACATTTTCAGGATTGTTTATTATTATTATTTTCAGTCTTTTTAACGGATCTACAGTTCGGCATTCAATGTATTCAATGCCTTGTTTTTTACAGATGAACAATAAAACTCCAGCGAGGCTTCCTCCGTTGTCACGGTGATCTGAAGAGAACTGCAGCCCTGCACTGTCCGCTCATCTCATCTCATTCTGTGCATACTGCAGCGTCAGACGTTTTTAATCAAGTAGAGTAGTTTATATTATATATATAATAAATATACATGTAGTGATAAATGTGCTGATGGTAAAAACACTGCACCACATTCTGTCAGTGGCTCTGCACCCTGCACTGATGGAGGTGAGACTTTAGGCAACTCTCCACCTTAAAATAAACAGCAGCAGCAGCACGTGTTAGGGCGAGCTGCACACATTAAAGGAACAGTCCCACATTTTTTCAATGGTTAACACTTGACGGTGTGCAGGTGTCTCACGATGGCTCACGATGGAGGAAAACAACCTAGTGTGAGAACTCCATTTGGGCTTTTTCATCCTCTGCTGCATGAAACGAGCAAAGTGGTCCCAGCACAGCTCAGCTCGCCTCGACTCGGCACGGTTTGGTTGGTTTTCCATTACAATGTAGTTCCTCCTCAACGTGGGCGGAGTCATCACAGCGCGGCTGCATGAAACTGCCGTGACTTCGTTTTATACGTGACACACACAGTGTGTGAGTGACTAGTGACTTTTTCAGGGTAACTGAATCATTAGAATATTTGTTCAGTACTTCCTGTGTGACCGCAGCACAGACTGTTAAATGATGAGGTTTTAGACATTTCATTTGCTAAATGTTGGAGATTAAGCCACGTTTTTAGGATTTCTAAGTCTTTTTGAACTGATCTACAATTCTACAGGATTGTTCGCTTGGATTCTTGTGCCTCTTCCAGTGGCGACGCTCTCTGACCAGTGATCAGTGACCAGCAGTCGGACTCAGCTCGTATGGAACCTCGTCAGAGCAGGAACTAAACAAAGTACCAGGTACTATCGCTAATGGAAAAGCAGAATAACTGTGCCGAGGCGAGGCGAGTCGCGCTGGTGGAAACACCTGACACCTGACACTGCTCCATTCAAAGTGTTGAACTGTTCCTTTACATTTCTGTAAATCTAATCTACCAATCTGTGCAATAGCTGTTTCTATCACCTTTCCTCTGAGTTGCAAAACTATAGTGATTCATATAACCTGTAATAATAATACAATATGAGATAATTATCTATCATAAAATAGGTCCTAAAATAGGGAGGAGCTTCAGGTTGTGTAATCTAATCTGAGAAGTAGCAGTTTATGGATTAAAGATGATAAAAGTAGGGCAGGTGTATAAAGACAGCAGCAGCAGCAGCATCATGCTAGAGTGTAATAATTGTGTTGTTATATCCACCTCTGGAGGCGCGGCCTCCAAGTGTCGACATCAATCTTTATGCAGTTAATTCACTTTGAGCTTCCCTAAGAAAAGTCTGCTGACGTGCGTGTGCATTGTCTGACAGGATGTGCAGTAAAATGTGATATCATTAGAGTGAGACTCCTCCTCCTCCTCCTCCTCTAAGGCCAATAATCTCTGATGGAACACACGCGGGCGTCTTTAACGTCAAACATTATCCAACAACAGCAAAAACCAAAGAAATCAAAAGCAGTAACATTACAACACACAGGTCTAAATCAACAATACAAAACCTGAAGAGTAGGTGGACGGTGGCGTCTAGTGACCGCTGCTGGCTTTACTGCTGCCCGACGTCCAGTCAATAATGATGAAGCTCAGACTCATGATCATGAACAGGAAGCCTATCCCTGCAAAACAGGCAGCCTGGAAGCAACAGGGAGAGTTGTGTTTCACACATATTCTGCAGAATGCATGAACACATCATTTAACCCTTTAACACCCAAGCCTCTTATTTGAACCATGAAAGGGTCAGAAAATGTCCTGTAACTAAGTGCTTTTTGCCCATTTTTCCAGAACAACTTTCAATATCTGGCAGTTATTTATAGTCTTAATGCATGTTAAAATAGTGTATTTACAATTCTAAAGAAGAAAAACACATTGTAGTGATTGTGTGTGTTAAATTTGAAATGTGAACATTTAAATTAACATTTGTTTGGGTTTTAGTTTGAAATGTGCAGAAACAGGTGGTCTTTGTCCTCTCTGGGGACAAAGACGCTTATTCTCTGGCTTCCTGCAACAACACCAGTGAATAACCACACGTTGGCTTTGACATGCAACGACAGCACAAACAAACTACGGGGACTCAAAGTCTGTGATACGCTCGGTGTTAAAGGGTTAAAAGTTTTGATTTTAGATTAGGGCTGAAGAAACTGAAGAAACTGAAGAAACTGAAGAAACTATATCTAAAAATATCTGCATCTTGCATTTTTGTGGCAGATTAAGGGATTTTGATTTGTTTCAACAGATGTGAGATAAAAATATGAACTTTTATAATGTAACGCAAAGGAAAAGATGTCAAGAATAATAGTGTCACACACATAAAACATGTATGAACTCTGAGATTAAAGTCAGAATAATAATAATAATTCCCCTCAGAATTATGACTTTAATCTCAGAATTCATGCCGTTTTATTTCTTTTTTCTTTCTTTCATTTTTGGCCCTAATGCTCTCCTTCCTAATACTACCAAAAAGATGACTTTGCAGTTGTTAAATAAAAGCGGTGCATGCATGTCAGCCTTTCAGTCATCGCGTCGTCAGTCATTGACGCTACATTTTAAAAGCGCTGACCTCAGCTGAACACAGCACACTGACTTTCACGTTCGGTTTCTCACCAGAATTTTGGGCACCGAGCGCATGGGCTCCTCTTCTTTGGGTACAATACGGATGTAGAACACGGCGGGGAAAATGAAGATGAGACACGGGGCAGACGTGGCACCTGGAGAGAGAGAGAAGAAACAAAAGAAGAAGAAATATTCATGTAAAACGCTCCAGAAATTCTCCATCCCAACCACACATGTAAATAAATGTGCCGTTTTATGTAGGAAGCAGCTTCACTTATGTGTTATAATGTATTATTCATGGTCAGGGACGGACTGGGACATGTTTTAAACATCTTCTGTAAGAGAAGTCTTCCAATGACCGACTGCTTAAAACTGCAATTAAACAGTACATTTATTATATTAAACTTTTGGAATAAGGTTTGCTTATAACTGTTGCCGTCATGTACCTGTATATATATATTATATTATTATATAACTGTATATATTACTTTAGTTATCTGACTCCTTGTTAGTTTTGTTCTGTTTGCTCACTTTTAAAATGAATATTTGTGACAATGAAAATAAAATTGTGATAAAACTGTGCATTTGTGTGTAACTTTTACTGTTAAATGAAACGTCTGAAGTTTCAACACGAAACCCAGAGAAACCCAGAGAAGCGTTCAGTAAAGAGAGTGTGTGGGAAATATACAGAAGTGTGATTGAACTTTGAAACAAAGCCATAAACTGTGTTATTGAACACTAATATGTAGTGATATAAAAGTGAAATGAGGAGATGATACAGAGACGACGTTCACACGTTGTACTTTGATGTGACAGACGTGCAGAGTTTCATCTGCATCATTCCAAAGATACTCATCCTGAAAGTATTCAAGTAGACTGAGGGCTTAAAAACTAAAACATTGCTCTTTAACTACATAAGCTATCACTGCTCCATAGAATAAAATACAACTTTAAATTTGAAAAACATGCAGAAAAATAACGTGACGTGGCACATGGTCTCTGGAGTGCGTCCCACGTAGAAACACCAGAGGACACAAACACTTCCCGGTACATTAAGAGTTCTTCTCAGTCAAACTTACCGATGATCCCAAAGATGCCCAGGATGTTTGGAGCAAAGATGACGAGCAGGTTGATGAAGGTGAGCAGAACGGCGGCGATGGCGATGTGGCGAGGCCAGTAGAACGTCTTGTTGGGGAACAACATCTGCTGAATGGCTCTCCGTACCTTTTCATAAAATGAAAACAACGATCATTAAACTGTTTGACTGTATTTTATCTGGCCATGATTTACGTGAACGGACGATTCTCACGTACAGGGAAGAGCACGATGGGCACAGTGAGCGTGACGGCGGTGAGCACGGCCACGCGCACGCACAGGATCAGGGTGTCGTACGGATCGATGCGGCTGTACGTGTGAAGCAGCTCCGCTTCCACTTCACCTGGAGGAAACACAGACACACAAATCAGATGCATCACCTTAATCGTTTAAAACATGATAACTTGGAACATGAAAATAGGAGAAATGAATAATGAAATGATCCCTTTAACATCGAGCATATCCCAGACGACACATTTGTGTTTAACTGACACATATTTAAAGTTATTCTGGAAAAATAGGCAAATGAGCACTTTCATTTTAGTTAAAGGACATTTTCTGGCCCTTTTATGATTAAAATAAGCAAAAAGACAGACATTACATTCTGAGGCTGAGGTGTTAAAGGGTTATACAGTGAAAGACAAATATTCATACATCATGAAGCCAGCAGAGCTGCAACAAACAAGGTTTTCTGTAAGTGATTAATCTGTTTAAAATAAGTCTTTGATGAGTTCTTTGGTCCATTAGTGTATCCTAATCCTAATCCTAATCCAATTTATTTATTCATCTATAAAGCACATAATAGTAGTATTGTAATTATTTAAATGAAGTTATTGAACAGAGAAACCAGGAAAATATTCACAAATCATTAATAAAATAGTTCATTATTAATACATTAGTAGGACCACTAGAGGGCGACACTGCACCATAAAAGACAGACTGTACTGATTCTGATTTATATGTCGTTATGAAAACAACAGAAATGACTGGATTAGATTAGGATTAGACAGACAGACAGACAGATAGATGACGTTACATTCTCACCATAGAACGTCAGGTATCCAAAAAGCGCAGCCAGGAAGTACATGACGTACATGACTGCGATGGAGATGTTGGACACATGCTGCATCTTTTTCTTGGTGGGACTGAAATAAGAAGATGTTGCCGTGTAATGACACACATTATGACATAAACAGAGCATGTAGTTATTATCTTACACAACTGTGTTGCAAGAATGTACTTTACAAATGTGAAATATACATAAAAATAAATCATTCTCAGGCGGGAAACAAGCAGCTGTCGTTCAAAGCAGGACGGTCAAATTCAAAAGTACTTCATGCTGCGTCGAAACAAGCAGTCGCAACACTTTTCAAAAATAACGTCAAAGCAAGTGCACGTGACGAATGATGAGCACAAAACAAGACACAGCAGCTTCCCTCTATCTGTGACTGTTGTTTTTCCCATGAGGAACATACTTGCGCAGCTCTGTGTAGATGGGCAGGACCTCGGGGTGGCACACAAAGGCGAACGCCAGGATGGGGATGGTGTAGGCCGTCTGAAAATCAATCCCAACAAATCACCATAGATACAGCAGCGTGTGCTTTACTGCGCCTTCACTTCCTCAGACACATCACACAGAGCTCATTGTTTGTGTGGGATTAACTGGAGCATTAACGATGCCTTACATGTGAAGGAGGCGGGGTTTAACGGACACTCGTACGATAATAAAGACACAACAGGACTGAGAAAGTTAAAGCTGCAGTGCGTAAACTTTATAAGACGTGAAAATGAGTTCACATGTGCTGTGACGGCGACATTCCCACGCTGCACACCAGAAGTCATTTGTTGTAAAACGTAAAGTGAAGCGAAACGCCCACAAAAGTGCCCCAAAGTTGTCTCTGTACACTCACACAAAACCAAACTGTAAACCTCAATATTGTGGAACATTAAATGTGTGGACATGTTCTCTACAAATAGATTCTGCACAGTTTGGATTGTGTGTGCAACTGTGTTTATAAGTGACTGGATTTTCATTCACGATAGAGACGAGACGGCGTTAGTGTCGGCAGAGAACGCTGGAGGCCGCGCCGTCATCCACCGCGTGGCTGCATGAGTGTTAACTGTGACAGTGAGAGAGCAAACGTCTACTTTACGCCGGCGTCACTGAGGCATTTCTGACGACTTGGACTCTGACTGTTCACTTTCCCACAAATTCAGACAAACACTAATAAACCAACAAAAGCTGTTCAGAGCCTAAGATTTAGGGAGATTAGCAGAGTTTCACACACAGTTCAACTGAAGCCACTAAAGACAGAATGCACTGTGGGTAAATTTTTTATTTCCATAAATAAACGGCTGAATTTATTTACTCTTTATGTTTTTGCTGAGTCATCGTGTCTGTCTGAATAAAACAACGTTATTTTTGTACAGAACAAAAAACGTCGAGAATGTGAACGTTTGGAATGTTTTTCTCGTCCTTCATGAGCAAAAAAACTAGAGCTGAAACGATGAATCGATTATTAATCGATTACTAAATTAATCGACAACTATTTTGATCATCAATGAATCGATTTGAAGCTTTTTTCATGATTAAAACAAGATTTCTGATTGTTTAAGCTTCTTAAATGTGAATATTTTCTTAATTTCTTTGCTCTGAATAACAAAGAAATCATTAAAAGTCAATCATTTTGGTTTGTGGACGAAACATTTGAGAACATCAAAATCGTGACCCAAAACTACCATTTTCACTCCTTTTCAAGTGAACACAGCTCTCATTGTTATTATTGTTATTATTATAATTATTATTATTATTATTATTATTATTATCATGTTCAGCCTAAGTTCTTCTTTTGAAACCAAAGCAGAAGAGAACGATGCTACATGCCCTCGGACACGTCTGGTTTGAGCGGCTCACAGCTGAGCGTCGGGCAGAGGAGTCGGGGGGGGTCAGCCGGTTCACGGGGGTCACCAGGTTTTTTACTGCTTGGTGAGCGGGGCTCAGGCTCAGGCTCAGGCTCAGGTTCAGGCTTAGGCTCAGGCTCAGGCTCAGTCATGTGACTGCAGGTTTAAGACTGTGTGTGTGTGTGTGTGTGTGTGTGTGTGTTCCTGCTGTGAAGGCATGAACTCTGGGAAAATGTTCCCATCTCTTTGTCCAACAAAGGGCAAACCTGGGAAAACTCAGTATAAAAGTGAAGAGACACAGTGGACAGAGAGTGAGTGAGTGAGTGAGTGAGTGAGTGAGTGAGTGTAGGCTCAGGGGGAAAGCTGAGCTCTGCATTAATCACAGACCTGTTGTCTGTAATTAACAGCCTGATAAAAGCCTTCATCTCCTCTCGTCTGCTGCCATCGAGCGTTTCAAACCACGGGTAACTTTCATGCTTCATGAGTATGAACTGTCATTAGCAACATGCTGAACGTGTGTGTCAGCGGCCATGGGGGGGGGCGGGGCAGGGGGGCGGGGACGTGTGGACCTTCATACTGGGTGACATGCGTGAACATACCTGTGAGTTCAGATTGGCCATTTTGGGGATACAAGCAGGATTGATCTCCCCGCCGGGCTCCATCGCAGTGATGTTGACGACGCTGGCGCTCGCGTTGAAGGAGAAGTCCACAAACGGACACGGCGTGTTGAACTTCTTATAGATGACCTGTGCAGCGAGGAGGAAGAGGACGAGGAGGAGGAGGAGGAGGAGGAGGAGGAGAGACGCTTTAATAACCTTTAGAACACAGAGCACGTCTGCTGCTTTTGTCCATTACTATGTTTAAACATACAGTTTATGTACAGAGGGTACAAATATGTGCAACATAAAGTGAATTATATCCTTTTATTTTCAGCACAACCTATAGGCAATCTGAGGAAAAATACTAGATATAATACTATATAATACTATATAAACACACCTACCCAATAGTATTAGGGCCACATGTGAAAAATTCCAAATTCTGACTTTAATCTCCTAATTCTGACTTTAATCTTCCGTACTCACCTGAGCAAAAAGGACTGAAAATGTTTAAAGTCAGATTAAATCTGTGAAATTTGGAAATACGTCACAGTTCAAAGTTCAATTGGCTCATTTTTATGAACAAAAAGAAAAGAAAAACGCTCTAATTTTGTGACTTCTGCACAATTATTGCTACTTTATATCACGACTAAAATGCCTGGATTTTTTTAAATCCTGAATATGTGACCTATAAACACATACACAAGGAGGTGTGTTTTATTTCCACTGCAAATTTACCATGGGTGAACCTGCGGCACAGATCTGTGCCGCGTGAGCACTAAGGGTTAAGCAGGAAGAGAGGCTGTACTGTAGGGTACAGCCTGAAAACACAGAGAGAGAGACAGAGAGAGAGACAGAGAGAGAGACAGAGAGAGAGAGAGGGAGTGAGACAGAGAGACACACAGACAGAGAGAGACAGAGGGAGTGAGACAGAGAGACAAACAGAGAGAGAGAGACAGAGAGAGAGAGAGAGACACACACACAGAGAGAGAGAGAGGGAGTGAGACAGCGAGACAGAGACAGAGAGAGAGAGAGACAGAGACACAGAGAGAGAGAGAGAGAGAGAGAGAGAGAGAGAGAGAGAGAGAGAGAGAGACAGAGAGAGAGCAGTGCATGGATTACAGCTCACAAACCCAGAAGTAGGTCAGAGAAAGACAGAGAAGCAGCACAGCCTCAAAGTGCAGCAGGCAAATATTACACCAAGGAGAGGTGGTGGTGTGTGGGGTGGTGGTGTGTGAGGTGGTGGTGTGTGGGGTGGTGGTGTGTGAGGTGGTGGTGTGTGAGGTGGTGGTGTGTGGGGTGGTGGTGTGTGAGGTGGTGGTGTGTGAGGTGGTGGTGTATGAGGTGGTGGTGTGTGGGGTGGTGGTGTGTGGGGTGGTGGTGTGTGGGGTGGTGGTGTGTGAGGTGGTGGTGTGTGAGGTGGTGGTGTATGAGGTGGTGGTGTATGAGGTGGTGGTGTGTGAGGTGGTGGTGTGTGAGGTGGTGGTGGTGGATGAGGTGGTGGTGTGTGAGGTGGTGGTGTGTGAGGTGGTGGTGTGTGAGGTGGTGGTGTGTGGGTGGTGTGTGTGTGAGGTGGTGGTGTGTGAGGTGGTGGTGTATGAGGTGGTGGTGTGTGAGGTGGTGGTGTGTGAGGTGGTGGTGTGAGGTGGTGGTGTGTGAGGTGGTGGTGGTGGATGAGGTGGTGGTGTGTGAGGTGGCGGTGTGTTAGGTGGTGGTGTGTGGGTGGTGTGTGTGTGAGGTGGTGGTGTGTGAGGTGGTGGTGTGTGAGGTGGTGGTGTGTGAGGTGGTGGTGTGTGGGTGGTGTGTGTTAGGTGGTGGTGTGTGAGGTGGTGGTGTGTGAGGTGGTGGTGTATGAGGTGGTGGTGTATGAAGTGGTGGTGTATGAGGTGGTGGTGTGTGGGGTGGTGGTGTGTGGGGTGGTGGTGTGTGGGGTGGTGGTGTGTGAGGTGGTGGTGTGTGAGGTGGTGGTGTGTGGGGTGGTGGTGTGTGGGGTGGTGGTGTGTGAGGTGGTGGTGTGTGAGGTGGTGGTGTGTGAGGTGGTGGTGTGTGGGGTGGTGGTGTATGAGGTGGTGGTGGTGGATGAGGTGGTGGTGTGTGAGGTGGTGGTGTGTGGGTGGTGTGTGTGTGGGGTGGTGTGTGTGTGAGGTGGTGGTGTGTGAGGTGGTGGTGTGTGAGGTGGTGGTGTGTGAGGTGGTGGTGTGTGGGTGGTGTGTGTGTGAGGTGGTGGTGTGTGAGGTGGTGGTGTGTGAGGTGGTGGTGTGTGAGGTGGTGGTGTGTGGGTGGTGGTGTGTGAGGTGGTGGTGTGTGAGGTGGTGGTGTGTGGGTGGTGTGTGTGTGAGGTGGTGGTGTGTGAGGTGGTGGTGTGTGAGGTGGTGGTGTATGAGGTGGTGGTGTATGAAGTGGTGGTGTATGAGGTGGTGGTGTGTGGGGTGGTGGTGTGTGGGGTGGTGGTGTGTGGGGTGGTGGTGTATGAGGTGGTGGTGTGTGAGGTGGTGGTGTGTGGGGTGGTGGTGTGTGGGGTGGTGGTGTGTGAGGTGGTGGTGTGTGAGGTGGTGGTGTGTGAGGTGGTGGTGTATGAGGTGGTGGTGTGTGGGGTGGTGGTGTGTGGGGTGGTGGTGTATGAGGTGGTGTATGAGGTGGTGGTGTGTGGGTGGTGTGTGTGTGAGGTGGTGGTGTGTGAGGTGGTGGTGTGTGAGGTGGTGGTGTGTGGGTGGTGTGTGTGTGAGGTGGTGGTGTGTGAGGTGGTGGTGTGTGAGGTGGTGGTGTATGAGGTGGTGGTGTATGAAGTGGTGGTGTATGAGGTGGTGGTGTGTGGGGTGGTGGTGTGTGAGGTGGTGGTGTGTGGGGTGGTGGTGTGTGAGGTGGTGGTGTGTGAGGTGGTGGTGTGTGGGGTGGTGGTGTGTGAGGTGGTGGTGTGTGGGGTGGTGGTGTGTGAGGTGGTGGTGTGTGGGGTGGTGGTGTGTGGGGTGGTGGTGTGTGAGGTGGTGGTGTGTGAGGTGGTGGTGTGTGGGGTGTGAGGTGGTGGTGTATGAGGTGGTGTATGAGGTGGTGTATGAGGTGGTGTATGAGGTGGTGAATGTCACAAGCTAAATCCTCTCAGTGCATCTGAATATGTTTGTGCCAAACGCACGACAAACAGGAAGCAAAGGACACATGACATCATATAACAATATATAATAAAAACATATAATAATAATAATAATAATAATAATAATAACATATAATGAATAACACACTGTATAATAATATAGTGCGTATGTAAAGCACGACTTACCGAAATGAGAAAGAAAACCATGCAGGTCAGAGAGAAGCCACTGGTATATCCCAGGTACCCTGTAACCAGAAGCTTCATATTAGCATTTCTCTGTGGTCACACGTGTTCATCTGGACGATATTTCATCAGAAATCTTTTTTAGTCAGAATAATATTTCAATGAAGAAGCCACATTTCCTGCTACACTCACGCCGCCTCGCTGTGGACTAAATTGACAGAATGTGCAGGAAGTCAGAGCTCATTACAGACTGTGCCGCACCAACTGGCTCTGTTGTCCTCGAAGCCTCGGCGGGAGACAGACTTCTTACAAGAGGTCAGCCAACGTGCCTCCTCTTTCTCACTTCCAAGCTGGCTTCCTCCCTGTCTTTCCTTTCTTTCCACTTTTGTTCCGTTTGACTGTCGACGCTCTCACTCTCTCTCTCTCTCTCTGACTCCTCGACACGTGTGTGACATGAGTGTTGTGAAGGTTATTACTTACTATTACTAGCTGTGAGTTTATGTCCATTTTAGGGGAAAGAAAAGTCTTCTGTGTCAGGAGACAGAATAAGACTTCACATCTTCTTAACGTGGGAATAAAAGTGGCTGCTGCCTAAAACATCTGAGTGTTGCCACGTTCACCTAAAAATATCTAGATATGATTATAGCAACAGTTCAAGGACACAAGGGCCTCAAGCCTGGATGCTGACGGACATCCTTAGAGCATCCTTGAGCAAAAATGAATCATGGAAGAAAACACCACACTGATCAGGAACGTCTCACCCTTTTTAACCCTTCTGTGACCATCCTGTCGTCACCTACGTCATTACTGTAACTCCTAGACTGTTTGTGATATCTAGAAAATATCAGAGACATGGAGCTCTGCTCCTGCTCCAACATGCCTCATTTACCGAGCTCTGCAACAAGCCTGGTAATGACCTGTGTGATGGAGCAGGGACGGCACGGTTTAGGATGGTTTTCCACCATAAAATAGTGCCGACTCAACGTGGGCGGGGTCATCACTGCTCACAAGCGAGTGACTAGTGTAACTGAATCATTAGATTTGTTCAGTACTTCCTGCGTCTGACACTGAAATACAGGGTTAGTGATGCTGCTGGCGATCACAGGCTAAACACACCAGACTCCTCCTTTAAATGATGAGATTATCCACATTTCCTTTGCTAAACGTTGGGAGATTAACCCACGTTTTCAGGATCGTTAAGTCTTTGTAGCTGAACTACAGTTGGACACTGTTGGGCTTGATTCTTGTGCGTCTTCCTGTGACGACGCTCTCTGACATCAGTGCACAGCAGTCTGAAGTCCACGCTGACCGTGGCCCGGACCGTGAAGCGACCCACAATAGAATAGCACTTTTATAAAATGTGTAAAATCAGCTAAACTTTCAGTTAGTACCTGATTACAGAGATTATTGATCTACTTGTCTCCAACAGTCCTATACTTTCAGCTAAATGCAAAAGTAAACGAACCTACATTCATCACATTAGGCCCATAAATGACTTTTGTAGCTGCATTTAAAGTTAAGTAGTTTAACGTCATTTGCGAGCGAGCGTCCTCGGTGACTCACGACGAGACGATTGATGAGACGGACGCGACGTTCAAACGTTAAAACTCACCGAGCTGCTTCATCAGAGCCAGAGGTAAAATGACTGCGACAGACACGATGATCACAAGGTAGTTTCCGTTCAGGAACCATTCGCTGCAGAGGAGACACAGAGACACAGAGACACAGAGACAAAGAGACAAGTGTATTGATTGTGAATTATTCAGCATTAACGCTCCTCTCAATCTCACTCTGTCAAGTGTATGCACTGCGTCGAGGATCGATCTCGAGGAAATCAGCTGTGCAGAGACGCGAGGCTTCCGCGGTGGAGAAAGCTTTGAGTTTTATTTTTCATAAATACATTTTTATTTTTATTTACAGATAAACAGATTTGCTCATTACGACGGAGTATTAGGGCCAAACTTTATTCTCATTATATTACAATTTTATTCTAATAATATTACAACTATCTCAAAAAGATCTCAAAAGATTCCGACTTCATTCTCGAAAGATTCCGACTTCATTCTCAAAAGATTCCGACTTTATTCTCGAAAGATTCCGACTTGATTACGACTTTATTCTCGAAAGATTACGACTTTATTCTCGAAAGATTACGACTTCATTCTCGAAAGATTACGACTTTATTCTCAAAAGATTACGACTTTTTTCTTGAAAGATTACGACTTCATTCTCGAAAGATTACGACTTTATTCTCAAAAGATTCCGACTTTATTCTCAAAAGATTCCGACTTGATTACGACTTTATTCTCGAAAGATTACGACTTTATTCTCGAAAGATTACGACTTCATTCTCGAAAGATTACGACTTTATTCTCAAAAGATTCCGACTTCATTCTCAAAAGATTCCGACTTTATTCTCGAAAGATTACGACTTCATTCTCGAAAGATTACGACTTTATTCTCAAAAGATTAGGACTTTTTTCTTGAAAGATTAAAAAAGTTTGGCCCTAATACACAAATCGACCTGAATTTAAAAGTGTTATTTTAAAAATGTTGCAGCTCTTCACGTTTGTTGGAGGTGATCCGTTTATATTGTGTTTATACAGAAAAAGTATTCATTGTGATTATTGCTGACTCTGCATCAGGCTGTCATGTGTGTCAATAAGAGATTGTGTTGTGCATGGAGCAGATGGCCAAAGGGCAGAATGACAACAGGATAGATGACCCTGCTCTTCTTCTTTCATTGAATGTGTGAATGCACAGTGTGTGCTGCAACAGATGTTGCCTCTCTCTCTCTCTCTCTGTGTCTCTCTCTCTGTGTCTCTCTGTGTCCCTCTGTGTCTCTTGGTCTACTTAGAAGACCAGGAATTAATCACTCATATGTCAGTCTAAAAATAGCTCTTGGATGATTGATTCCTCAATATGGTGGGTGTGTGTGTGTGTGTGTGTGTGTGTGTGTGTGTGTGTGTTCTTACGTATTTGTTACCTTTTCTGGCACAAACACTAGTACCAGTAGTCCTCATGGAGACCAAAACCTGGTCTTAATGAGGCAGAACCTAATAACTGAGGAAACTGAGTTTGGCATTACCTGGTTATGGTTAAGGTCGGGGATAAGGCTACACAAACCTGTGTGTGTGTGTGTGTGTATTTATAGCTTTGTGGGGTCCAAAAAAAAATAAAAAGAATAAATCTTGTTTTATGTCAATGATGTGTTATCACTGAGATATAAAAGTGTGTGTGTCATATGATCTGCCACACACTGTGTTTGCTGTGTTTAGTCATCAACAATGATTACACATAATAACAGTTTCCACTTCACTCTCTGTGAGCCAATAAACCCCTGCCCCACAGCAGCTGTAACTGTAACAAACAAATGGTATTATCACTGATGATGTAACATGAATAGTGTGTGTGTTTTGACATTAGCTCTGTGTGTGTTTTATGTGTTATGTATGAGAGAAAAATGGAAAATACCATTTTCAGCTTTTGTGATCAGATATTCTTCTTTACCGTTCATGTTATGGCAGCAATGTCTTAAATGTCTCCACTTGTAGTGCAGTAAGTGTGTGACGATTCTTCTACGTGTGACCACGTAGAATAAAGTCGTACTATTATGAGATTCTTTTTTCTAATCATTATCTAATGTATTATTATTATTATTATTATTATTATTATTAATAATAATAAATATCAACAGAATGCAGATGGTGTTGGAAGAAAGAATCACAAACACAGACTTGGAGAAAATCATCTGCTTTGTGGACTGGAGGAGGAAATGCCTGCTACTGTTCTCATGCTATTTAATAATACATTGGATAATGATAAAAAAAAGAATCTTATAATATTACAACTTTTTTCATATAATATTATGACTTTTTTATCCGGAGGTTGTTAAAAATACTGGATCCCCAGGGGGTGCAACTATGGAGCCAGAACCGGCTTCATCTACGGAAGCGTATTGCAACCAGCTTCTGTTGGATGCATTGAGAAGCAAAAAAAATATCTTGTAAAAACAGAGTCTGAATTTTTTTTTTGTAAAAACAGTCTGATTTTTTTTTTGAAACAGAGTCCGAAAAAAAATCTTATAAAAACAAGAGTCTGAACTTTTTTTTTTTGTAAAAACAGTCTGATTTTTTTTTTGAAACACAGAGTCCGAAAAAAAATCTTATAAAAACAAGAGTCTGAACTTTTTTTTTTTGTAAAAACAGTCCGAAAAAAAAATCTTATAAAAACAGTCTGAATTTTTTTTTTGTAACAGTCTGAAATTTTTTTTTTTGTAAAAACAGAGTCTGAATTTTTCTTTTGTAAAAACAGAGTCCGAAAAAAAAATCTTATAAAAACACAGTCTGAAATATTGTTTTTGTAAAAACAGTCTGAAATTTTTTTTGGAGTCTGAAAAAAAACAGACCCAAAAAAAATCTTGTAAAAACTGACCCAAAGAAAAAAATCTTGTAAAAACTGACCCAAAGAAAAAAATCTTGTAAAAACTGACCCAAAAAAAAGAATCTCGTAAAAACTGACCCAAAGAAAGGATGTCCATATAAGGAGTTGTGTTTTATTCCCACTGCAAATTACCATGGGGGCACCTGCAGCACAGATCTGTGTCGCATGAGCACTAAGGGTTAAAACGTTTTTCCAGCATTAGAGCTTTGATTCACTCAGATTTAGAGCTGCAACTAACGATTATTTTCATAATCGATTAATCTGTCTATTACGTTCAGGGTTAATCGAGTAATCGTTTGGTCCATAAAATGTCAGAAAACGTTGTTTGTCAAACGTGGAAATGACGATGTTCTCAAATGTCATTGTTTTGTCCACAAACCAAAAATGATGTTACATGGAGCAACAAAACCAGAAAACATTTAGTAATCGATTGTTGAGCTCCACTCTCTCTGTCACACCTGCACACACACACACTGACAGCCGACACATCTGTACAATCAGACTCATTAAAAACAGTCATAATCCATATAGTCTCTATAGCAGCACTTACCAATCTACATATTTATGAGTAAACCAGTAGCCGTGAAAGTGTCGAGAGCAGCACACTATATTTTTATCCAGTAAACTCACTCCACTGCACACTGTAATTAGCCTCTGTAGCACATTAATATGCAGGCATGTGCTGTGTATCAATCAAACGCTGCTGCATTCAGGAACAGAGGCTCTAACTAGGGTAAGGGTTAACGTGTGCAGGGGTAACATCTCACTCCAAATCTCCCCCAATCCCAAGGACGCAACGGTTGTTTGTCTGTGCGGCCACCTGCGCTGGCCAGCGATATCCCATGGTTTACGTTTTGTGCCGTGGAGCCGGGCTGTGTTTTTGATTTGCGAGCGTTTCTGTCGGTGGCCGCGCTGCTGCTCTCCTCCTCCTTCGGGGTCACTCTTACATTTTTTCTCACGCCAGCTGTTGAGCACATGCAGAGCAGCAGCACCAGGCCTGGCAACTGGCACAGGAGGACGTGCCGACTCACAATGTATCTAGTAATGTTTGTCTGTCTGTTCATCGCAGAACTGTCCAATGACAGGCTTTTAATTTGACAGGTGACGCACTCGGGGCATCAGTGTGTGCAGCAGGGGTGTGAAACGCAGGGTTACCTCGCGATACAGCGATAGATCACGATATCTGTCAAACTGAAGAGAACAAAACGTGAACGTGAAAAGTTAAAAGTGCAGGATTGCTCTATGTATTCGCAACATAGAGAACAAAGTGCATAAAGTTTTATGTAGTGAACGTGGGCGGAGCATATCTTAACCCTTACGTATTAGTGTGTTAGGGTGTAACACACTAATACGTAAGGGTTGGCTTTTAATGTCCAGAGTATTTTATCCTGTTTTTATGCATATTGTTGCAACATTTATGCCAGGTTGTGCATTTTTGAGTGTCCTCAATTTTTTTCGTGTATTTTTCGCACTACTTTAGTCTAAAATACTCACACTAACACACCTTACACCCAAAAATGTCCTCATTGAAACCTGTCCAAATCACTATTTTTGATGCATCATGAAAAAAACTTTCATTCATTCAAGTTTGATATGTATGACGAGGACTGATGTTGGTTTAAAAAAAAATTAAAATATCTACTTTTATGAGCACATTTTGGTATGGCGTATTTTATGAAAATATGACATTGCAAAAATTAATATGTTACCTATAAACACACAGGATGTCAATATAAGGAGTTGTGTATTATCCTCACAAGGGTTACACAGATGGAAACACTTGATAAAGTGGTCGGTGAATGTGTAATCTCACACCGACGACTCACCCTGCAGGATTATCCACCTTCAGAAAGGCCTGGATGACCAGAGGAAACTCATACTTGACGATGTACAGGTAACTGGACATGGCTGTGAGGGAGGACACATGACACAAAGCATCACATGTAGTGTATGTTCATAAGGACACGTGGATGGCAGCGGTTTGTGTCCTCACCTCCAATGTTCTGCAGTGTGATGGCGATGCCGGCGGCCATCTTCCCCGGGGTCCCAAAGGCCCTGTAACCGAGCTGCTCATACGCACGTATACCTGAGCCACAAACAAGCACAGTATCAGCACGTTACATCCACACTAACAGTGTTTGGGACTGTAGAAAAAGATTGCAAATCTGATTAACGTCTTGCGCAGCAGATTACGGGCGAGGGGGGGGGGGGGGTTAATTTCTTATGATCCCAGCATCTGACGCAAAAGAAGGTAATTGAGATGTTTGCAAATTGGCGGATGCAGACGGAGATTAACGTACCTACGATACCAGACGACTTTAGCAGCAAATGGATGGAATATGAGGAGAGGACGGCCACCACTGTGAGGAGTATCCTGAAACATACAAAGAACATCAACAACAAACAGCATCATTCACCAACAAAGAGAGAGCACTATTCTATATCACAGTTTTATAGATTACATTACATTACACCGTGGTGTGTTTACACAGCTGCAGGACGGACATTCAGTGTCTGAATGCCAGTACGTAGACGGTGTTGGAGGAGCAGGATTCCCGTGGAGCTGTTACTCCATCTGAGTCAAACACAGCCACGGCCGGTGTGCACTGTACTCTCCAGATGGACTCTTTCAAAAAGAACGCCACGCTGAGAGTGCATCCTTTACAAACACGCACACATCGCTCCTCTACGTCAGTGGTGGAATGATCCATTTCAGTCGACAGTTCCAACGACAGACGTTTCACCCTCTATTTTTTAAAAATAGATTCTTACAAAGGTCTCTACAAACAGACATGATGTGAGAGTATGAGCAATTGTTTCAAACAAATCCAACACCTAAGCCTCAAAATGTCCATCTGGACTCTTTTAACCATAAAATGTCCTGTAACAAAGTGCTTTTGCCCATTTTTCCAGACTAACTTTCAATATCTGGCAGTTATTTACAATTGACTGCATGTTAAAATAGTGTTTTAACAATTTGAAATGAAGAAAAACAAAAGTCTTATCAAGAAAACACATTGTACTAGTCCGCAACACCACATTTTGTATGTTAAATTTGAAATTTGAACATTTAAATTAACATTTGTTTGGGTTTTTGTTTGAAATGTGCAGAAACAGGCAAATAAAATGGAAACTATGTACAGGTGTTTTTCCAACTCTTTCCTCTCTGGTGACAAAGACAAAAACAGGCCAGATTCGCCGACTTCCTGCAACAGCGCGAGTGAAATTACTGTAATAACCACACTTTGGCTTTGATGTGCAACTTCTCAGCTTTCAGAAACCGCCGCGTGATTACGGTAATGCAACGAGTGCTTGTGCAAATGTGTCGTCTGCGATACCCTCGGTGTTAAAGGGTTTTTAAAAACGTTGGGTATGAAGAGCTGTCTTAAATGTTCCAACACTCCCAGTGTCCCTGATTGAATTCCAAAATATTAACAAATGTTGAATGTTTTAGAAATCATGGGCTGTGACCTCCTCATGTACATGTATAAAAGCTGATTTGATGTTTTAATTACAGTTGTCCATGTTATTATTGACTTCATTTTAGATTTACTTCTCAGTTTTTGATATTAATGCATCATTTAGTGTATATATATATATATATATATATATATATATATATATATATACATATATAAATATATATATATATGTATGTATATATATATATATATAAATATATATGTGTACACAATCCGATTTTAAAATGGACATTTTATCATGATGGAATACTGTGTTATAATTGTTTGAGCTCATATTTCCCACCCAGACGGACTGGCAGCGACCTGCCCAGGTCTTTTCACCCCTGTGTCAGCTGGGTTTGGCACCAGCAGCCCCGTGACCCTCATGTGGAGGATAAAGCGGTAGGCGATTAATGAATGAATGAACGACTAAATGAATTGCCCACCCGCTACTAAACAGTTGTTTTTTCCCCCTACTTTTGTCCTCTCGGACCGGCCCGCTCTTGACCAGACTAAACGCTCATTGCCCCCCATGTCATTTGAGTTTGACACCCCTGGTTTCAGGAGGACGGAGCCGTTTCACTTTGTTTAGAAATGCAAAATGAACGCTCTGGTTTCCAAAAGTATAGATAAAAGGCTTATTCTTCTTGTTGAGGCTACAAAACCCAACAATGTTTGCGATTATATACTTATGCAAACATGTTTATAGGTAGAATATTATAATAAAACCTCCCAACTGTTACACTCTGGACCTTTAAGTGAGAATTTGGCATGCAAACGTTTTGTGAATGGACTCCCAATTTGCCACCACCCACCCCAATTTCCAACTATTTTATAGTCTGTCTCTCTTTTTGTTGCTCTTGTTGGCAACATTAGCTTTCTCTCACTCACTCACTCACTCACTCACTCACTCACTCATGGCATCACATCTTTCACCTCCTGGCCAGTTAACAGTTTTTTTGGGTTGTTGTTTGTTTGGCTTTTCTCTGGAAAGACGTGGAAGAATGCTGTGCTGACTTGCTGTGGAGGATTTCTTCAGTCAAGTGGCAGTGGGAGGACGGATCTGCTGACAGTCAGACAGAGTGACACGCTTTAGCTCTGCTCGCAGCATTCCTGCACTGCCCCGCAGCCACAGACCCACTGAGTGCTTCACTGAGAGGAAACATGTCTTAGAAACAGTGCATAACAGTTACAGTAAGTGTTTGACGCTGTTCTTATCCTAACGGTAATCTTAACACAGCTATTGTTAATTTAATCCCCCAAACACAACACTCACACTTTCTAAAATGCAGTTCAAATGCAGAGGGTTTTTTTTTTTTCTTCATAACTGAACTGAAGTGCTTGAAGGTCACACTCCTGTTGCCTAAGCAACCACAACCTGACGAGCTACAGTACTGAGATGACCAGCCTCACTGAGGAAAAATCACACACACCAAACTAATTAAGAAATAGTCAAAACAAAGACACACGGACAAAAAGATGCAACATTTTCAGTCACGCCCAGAGAAACAGATATAGTTCCACAGTTACAGCGATTAACACTTGACGAGGGAACTCATGCACCTTTTACGTGGATGAGTTAACCCTTAAACAACTAATCCATTAAAATGTCCGTCTTATTGTTCCTATAAAAAGGGCCACAAAAGTCAAGAAAATCACTGCAAAAAACACTGAAGTTGTACATGAATAAGAGATTTGCTCTTTCTCTCTCTCTCTCTATCTCCTCATCTTGCAGGTTGCAGGATCCAGATCCGCGAATATAATTATTATAATATGTCTAAACGACTTACAATTTACTACATGTTAAGAGAGCGTATTAACAGTATAAAGTCAAGATAAAAACTGTAGTTGTACATGAATAAGAGATTTTGGATTCTAATTTAGAGATTTTAACACTTTAAAAAATGTTTCTAATGTAATTTTTCAAGTATTTGTCCCAAAATTTGATAATTAATCAAATTCCAAATTTTGAGGTCATAAACTGTTGGACTTTTTCGATAGCACAATCCATTGCGTAATTACGGTAACGCTTGCCCAAACGTGTCACTGGCGATACTCTCCGTGTTAAAGGGTTAAGACTGGATCATCTTTCAAGTTTTCAAAGTACAAACTAAAATTTTTACTAGTGGATAAAGTAATAACAACCTATATAATGCAATATTTTGGTCATTCGTAGAGGCAGGAACTAAGGTTCAGAATGTTACAATCCACACAGTCACAGACAGGTTAAAATAAAGTCTATGTGAATGGCCCAGCCCATATTTCTAGCTCTACTATGCATATTATATTGTATGATAAAAGATCAGACAGATAATCACAGAAAGACGACAGTGAGTCATCTGTTACAGGGCGGATTAATACATTCCATGTGCTCTATTTATCTATCCTGCAATTAACGCACGCACAATTACACACATTCGTCACAGTGAAATGTAGATTAATCGGCCGCAGAGTTCATGTCTTTGTGCAAAAGACAGTGACTCTGGGAGACATAAGGTTCAGCAGGTCCAGACAACAGACAGACTGAAAAAGCCAAAGTCACACAACTCGGCTCAGAATAAGGAGCTTTCTCTAACACGAGGGAAAATCCTCAAGACATGACCGCCCTGGAAAGGACTTGAAATAATGTCCTTGATTCACTTTTTAAAGGAAGTGCTGAATATTAAAACTTTGTTGAAACATTTTAATGAAAATAGTAGAAAGAGTATAGATACTGTACATTTCTACTTAATATGCCAAAATAAATGTCCGTACGTGTGGTCAACATGGTCTCAATTGTGAAAGAGATTTTAATCTTAATGGGAGCTTCAGAAAATTCTGGAACTATTCTGGAACTATCTCATGCATTGAAAAGCTACGTGACACACCACAGGAAAGGGGAATAATGTTGCCGGCTGCAGGATCCAGATCCAGTTTCAAAGCTGCTATTATTATTATTATTATCATGACCATTATAACTTGATACAATTGCTGTATTTCTGCTCCTGGTCTCTCTCTTCTATCTCTGCCTCACCTCCCTCTTGTCCATTTTCTCTCCCACCTCTCCTATGTCCCCCATTTTTCACCCCAACCTGTCTAGGCAGATGGCCGCACATCTTTGAGTCTGGTTCTGTGAGAGATTTTTCTTTCTGTTAAAAGAGAGTTGGCTTTTTTCTCTCCACTGATGCTGAGTGCTTGCTCATTGTGTGAATTGTTGGGTTTTCTCTGCTCTATAATGTTGTCTATGCACGGTGCCTTGGTGCTATACAAATAAAACTGAATGCTCGGGGGGGGGCAACAGTTCCCTTCACTGTATCATCACAAAAACATGTACGTTTTAGCACCAGAACATATCATAAGCCAGCACCATCCGGCAAAGGTGTCAGAACAGCATGGGTGAAAGGAGAAGAGGGAGGTGACATCTGGTGAGACTTTCCTGGTGGAACTTTGCAGTCGTCTCCGTGTCTCACTTCCGTAAAAATATGTGATTATATATCAAGTATTGTCTCGCACACTAAACAATGTAAAAACAATGGATGGAAATATAAATAACCCTCCCTCATCAGCATCAGGCGACTGTGACGTCACCGTCATCTTGACAGACAATGCTGCTGTGGAGGCTTTTAAATGATAAGCTCTTCAGAGATGCAGGATGTAAACACCCACCACATCTGAGCTGAATGTCAACCACACCGTTTTTATGCATTTCTAATTACAGCTGCACACATTTATAGCACAAGTAAATGATTTCCTTGATAAGCTATTCATCTGAGCTATCATCATCAGAATGACAAAACAGTGTCTGCAGACTGGTTAATACAAGACTATTATAATTATATATTTCTCTGCTGTTCTTTGTGGTGACACACAAAGAAGATAATGAGTCATGTGATAATCTGTGAGGTTTAATTCTGCTATTATGCTTTAAGGCAGGGGTGTCAAACTTATAATTATAATTTAGGGGCCACATACAGAGTCATTTGAGCTCAGGTAGGCAGGACCAGTAAAACAATAGCATTATAACCCATTAACAACTAGAAACTCCCTGAAATTTCTTGAGGAAAACAAGTGTCATTTTGCAGCGTTGCAGCAGCGTTATGACAGAAAAGGAGACAACGACAGGTGTTGGTCACAGTTTTTGAGAAAAGCGACGCCGAAAAAAAGGCTGATGCAGATCGATCCAAGACCAGAGTGAACATCGTTTGCTGCGTTTGAACGCTGGCGACAAGTGAACGCCCAGGACGGGCTGCGACATGTGATGACATGGTGACTTTAGTGAGTGAGTATTTGCTGTTTTTCAAGTATCCAAAAAACTGTTCGTTCCTGTGCTCTGGAGGCGTGGCTTTGTAGGGAAGTTTGCAGAAAGCTGTTTGGACTTTTGAATTCAAAATGTAGCCTGCTCTAACCGTTTATCCAGGATCTCCAACACTACCTTTAACTCATGACAAGGCATATTTATCTAATCAAATTCACAGTTCTGATATTAACTAGTCTAAACATGATTACTCTTTGATGTTCACGATGACGCTATCACGTACCTTCAAAGAGAACCAACAGATGTTCATTTTAATATTCGTAGAATGTATTCATTAATTTTATTGCTTGATCTTTACCTCAGTTATCTGATCTTACTTCTCTGTGTCTTTGACGTGCAACACATCGATTGCTGCTTGTGTGACTGTAGTTGGGGTTAAGCTGCAAATGAAGTGATGGGATCAATAAAGTTGTTGAATGTGAACTTACAAAAACAGGACGACCCCTGTGTTAGCCATGGCGTAGGCCAGCCCGAGGATCCCACTCCCCATGATGGCGTTGCCCAGGTTGAAGACTGACATCCCAAACGAGGTTTTCCCTTCAAACTACAAAAGCAAAGAGAGAGGAGACACATGCACGTATGACATCCACTTAAAAGTGCTTGAAGACGTTGCTCTTTATTTTGACTTTATATGACTTACGTCTGTGAAGCGCGTCGCCTTCTTCTCATCTGAGCCTGATAAGAAGTCCTGGCTGTCGGTCTCAGCACTCTCAGCTTTGTGTGGACTAATGAGAAGAAACAATGTCAGAAGAACACAGAGTAAGAACACAAATATTACACCACGTTGTTTCCCTCCTGTTCATCTGTTCTAACTCACACGAGAGACACAGGTGAAGTGGAAATCTGGACGTCTGTTATTGTGACATACCTTGCATTCTGGGCACTGTTGGGTTCAGTTTCTCTACAAGTAGCACAGAGTGAGGACATCCGTCACGCAACGAGAGCACAAAGTGAGAGAAACAACACTCTATGTCATCATGTAACAACACACACAATACAGTGAGGAGACCATCGAGGAAATATGTCTCCTGGAGGAAGACATTTTAAAGATCCAGTGCGTAAGACATGAATTCTGTATGGGTGTGAGACCTGGACAGTCTACCAGCGTCATGTCGGGAAGCTGAACCACCTCCACTGCAAAGGCACAGCTTAGATGGACTGGCCATGAGACAAGCACGATAGTCTGACTAAAATCCAGCTAGTCTTAGTCGGACTAACGTGTTTACATGCATGTTAAAAGTCCAATTTTAGTCGGACTAAGATAATATTTTACTTTTCTTAATGTTATGTTAAAGCGTTAGTCCAACTAAAATCGAGCTACTCTTAGTCAGACTAACGTGTTTACATGCATGTTAAAAGTCCAATTTTAGTCGGACTAAGACAATAATTTGGTTTTCTCTATGTCACGTAAACACATTAGTCTGACTCAAATCGAGCTAGTCTTGGTCGGACTAAGACATCTGGATAATGCGATTCATAGTCTGATTACTCCTGCATGTATACACTTAGTCGGACTGGAGTCGGACTTGACCACAGTTCCATCTGTTTGTTTGTTTTTCTGTGACGTAAGGGTCAACAGGAAACTGATTCAACAAATAAATACTTACAGAGGCGGAGTCGGACATCAATAAATCGATAATAATAATAAATCTCTCCTCCACATATACACTTCCGTGTCCTGATTGCCTGTCTTAGTCAGACTACGGCCTTAGCTTGACTAAACTGTGCATGTAAACATACTGAGTGACATGACAGTAAGACTTCTAAACTCAAACATTTATCGTGTATAAATTAAAACACAATAAAGGGTTTTGCTGAAAAACTCTCCACCAGCCAGTTAATGGACATACAAGTATTTGCTGTGATGCTAATTGTGCCTGTAACCGTGTAATGATGTGACAGTCACTTGAAAGTGACAGGGCTGATCTGCCACCAGAGGCAGCGCAGTGAAATAATCACTCTCACCAGAACACAAATAATTAGCTGCAGATGTGAATCTCTCTCTGCCTAATGATTTATGACCAACCGGGACTTTCATTCAAATTCATTGTGATAGATTTATTGATCCTTCACGCTGATGTGAACACATTAACAGCCAAAAAAACGACACTACACCGTCTTAAAAAACACACGACAGCAACCTCATTTCATATTCTGTTAACACGCGGAATTAAAACGTGTCACGTGATGAAAATGCGACGCGAGACCTTCAGTGAACGTCAGGTTCAACGCGCGTTCAAATCAAGAAAATTAAATGCACAGCGTTTACTCTTGTTGCAGCTAATGAGTTCACAGCTGGTTGTTTATGGCTGAATTATTATTGTGCAGTTGTATTTAAACGTCAATAAATGGAGTCCATGATCGTACCAAAAGCTCTTCTGGCACAGAGAATGCACTGTGTGCATTACACTATTTTCACCAGTAAGTAAGTGAATAAATAAATAAATAAATATCTTTAACCATCTAACACCTATGCCTCCTGGATTTTTTTTGCTTATTTTAACCATAAAAGTGCCAGAAAATGTGCCTTTTCTCCATTTTTCCATAAAAACTTTTACAACCTATCAGTTATTTACTATTTACTGCATGTTTAAATAGTGTATTAACAATTTAAAATGAGGAAAAACACTGTTGTTGTACATGAACACCAGATTTTGTGTGTTACATTTGAAATTTGAACAGAATAAAACATATTTAAAATAAAATGTTTAGAGTTTTTGCCCCTTTCTGGTGACAAAGATGCTGATTCGCCAGCTTCCTGAAATTACCGTAATAACAAACTTTCTCAGAAACCATTGCAGTTTTTATTGAGGGTTTTTAAATGTTGAGTGAATTTTAAACACTTAAGAAATACACTCTGACATCTGTGAGGTTAAATCAAGCATACAGAGCGGGGTTCATCTGTGGGTTTTTATATTGTAAAGCACGGTTTGTCACTCCTACTGACCTGCATTGTTTTGATGTTTCCCAGCACAGCTGATTGAAACGCTCAGCTCGTCAGACAGCAGCCTGATAACGACCCGTTTATAAGAAGCGAGGGAAACATCTAAAACATGGAGGGCAGTGAGTCCCTTGGACCAGGAGTGAGACCTGATGTAAACCACTTAAATCAAGCTCGTCCGTTATTTAACTGTGACCAAGTAACATCAATCATTTGGTTTTTTTTTCCATCAAAAGTCAAATAAAATGACATTTCACTCACTTTTGACTGTCGTCTGCCGCTGGAGTTTTGGCCAGCGCTGTGATCTCCTCACCAGGCTCGTGGCCTCTCCCGTTAGGGATAGCGTTGGCGTCGGCGTGGGCAGTTTCCCCGCTCTCAGCTGGTTTGTCTTCACTCATATTTGCTCGTGTGCTTCACTGTGTACGTAACAATGCGTCTGTTGACTTGTGTCAGTGTTTAAGGCTCCGGGAGTGAGGGAGTTTCAATGTTTCTCCTACGATCTGTGGAAGGAAAAAAAGAGAGGAAACAAACTGCTTAGAACGGACAGGAAGTCAGGAGAGAGATAAGGTGTGACATGGCTGACATCAGGGATTCACATCATCATTTCTTACTATAAAACACCACATATGTTAATAACCAACAACATGATGATGATGATGATGATCAGCTGCAACCTGCGTCACGATGAGGAACACATGTTGACTGGGGCTTCACAAAAAAGAAATACTTCATCTTTTTCTCACATCAGCACCACATTATCTTTAGCATCAGGACTTTGTGGAAAGATTGGTTTTGGAAGAAAGAAAAACAGGCAAAAAAGAAATGCAAAAAATTACAACTTTATTCTCGCAAGAATTACGACTTTACTCTGATAAAAATTATGACTTTATTCTCGCAAGAATTACGACTTTACTCTCATAAAAATTACGACTTTATTCTCATAAAAATTACAACTTTATTCTTATATTACGACTCCATTCTCATAAAAAATCACGACTTAAATCTCAAAAAATTACGACTTTATTCTCGTAAAAATTACAATTTAACTCTCGTAAAAAGTTACTCTTGTACTCTTAAATTACTCTAGTAAAATATACGACTTAAAAGTGGTATGTTACAGTCGCTTATTTTCCCTTTAGGTGGAAAATCCCTTCCAATGACTCAATATCAACGTGTTAATCTGAGACACGTGAGCAGATACCGGAGGCCACACTGAGGGCAACTGAGAGGGATGTGACTGTAATTCAATGAATGCTGACAGAGACGATGATGACAACACAGATGACAACAGCATAAACTTCCTTTAAAAAACCTAAGGGTATTTGTTGATTTAAAATGGTAAAGCAGGGGACTGAGATTAATACGTGTTTTTGGCAAATCACAGGAATAAGTGATCCATCAGCTGACAGGTCGACACACACACACACACACACACACACACAGAGGAAATGGTGGCACACTGGGCTTTGCATCACACTTGTATTTCCTGAGTCTTTGCTGACTGGCCTCAGAAAGGCTCCTGTGACATGTGTCTCCAGGACGCTGTTGTTGACCAAAAGCCCCCTACCTGGCTGGCCCTGAATGATCTCCTTTGCTCTGCAGCATAAACGGCAGTGGAATCTTTAATAGAGGGCACGTTGGGGGCCATAGACGAGGCCCCCCCCACACACACACACACACACATACACACAGCACTGAGACAAAGACAGAAGAACCAGCTACGACCAGCTACAAACCAGTCCGCCGTCTTTGTGCCTCCATTTTTCTGCTTGTCACTTTTCTGTGGGTTTCCACAGAGCAACAATGCTCAAGGTTCCCTGCACCAGCGCTCCTGGCAACCACTCAGGGGCCTTCATTCCCCAGCGTTTCCTTCCGCTCCAGAGCCTGCCCTCTTAAATGTAGTTGATTGTGATATTACGTTAACACATCAAACATAGTGCGAGGTGAATAAAGCCGCCTCTTCATCGCGCTCCTCTCTGAACCTGTCTTCTTCCCAACCACGTTGCTGTGAGCCCCGCTGCATCGCCCGGCCTCTCGGTGTCTCTGGCTAAAGCCGGGCAACGTGGCTGGGCAGCAAAGCACATTGCACAATGGCACATGTTGTGCGGTTTCCTGGGAACGGGTCGGTGAACAGTGCTGCTATTGTGCCAGGGATCATTATACTGCCGGGGCCCCTTGGCTGCGCTTCGCCAGGCCACTCGAGAGGCTGAAAAGGTATTTCAACTGGACTCTAATTGAAAAGACGCCACCTTAAATTCAGCAAATGCCAGGATCCTGTATTCATGCACAGTTGTAGCAGAGTTGCTGACGTTAGCAAAGGCAGACGCAGACACCCCCCCCATGGGACACAGAACCACACTGCTGCCACTCACATCGTCTACAAATCACAAGGACACTGGGGCGGGGGGGGCTTTGGGGCGGGGGAGAACACACAATGGAGTGTGAGGCTACACTGGTGCTGCCTCAGTGGCCTTAAGTCAGTGGAGCTTAAAACAACAGAGTTGATTGGACGGTGGTGGCTCCTCCAGTCATTAAGTTGGATCACATGTACTACATCCTTAAAATAGACTCATTTAGTCATTTAACTTATTTTTTACTATCTTATTCCGTCTTCTAAGAGGAAGGCAAATGAAGAAAGATGTGCGGAAATGTTCCTTCATGGTGTAATAATACACTCGGGAAGGGTTTATTTGCAGAGAAAAGAAGAAACGATGCGGTTTAATGTTTGTGTGGGTGTGAATGCTTTAAAATAAAACTCGCTGGGTTTCATCGCCTTACAATTTTATACTAGTGCATAGAGCTGCAACTAACGATTATTTTCTCGATTAATCGTTTGGTCCATGAAATGTCAGAAAATCTAAAAGAAATGTTCGTCAAACCTGGAAATGACGATGTTCTCAAATGTCTTGTTTTGTCCACAAACCACAATGATGAACTTTTAATGCTTTCTTTGTTATCCACATCGAAGAAATTAAGAAAATATTCACATTTAAGAAGTTTAAAAGATTGGAAATCTTGTTTTAATCATGAAAAAAGCTTCAAACCGATGAATCGATTATCAAAATAGTTTCATTTAGTAATCGATGAATAATCGATTCATTGATGAATTGTTTCAGCTCTACTAGTGCAGCTCCCCTTCAATGTGGGCCTGTTTTTAATCACTGATATCTCTCGCATTTCTTATCCAAGCAACACTGAAAACTGAAACGCTCCATAGTCTGTTTTCATTATGATGTCACTCATAATCACTCAAAAACACAAGTGCACTCACAGTTGACTCTGCATTACAATCATTGATGATTCCCAAAAACACAGATTGTGAGATACTGTGCTGTTACGACACTAAAGGAATAAACTGTACATGTTTTATCTCCTCTGATAATCCTGAGCAAGAGTTAACGGCAGAGTGTGAGTGTGATGCTCTTGGTGGGAGTAAATGAGTCTTTTCACAGTCACAGCAGAGGCCGTGTTTATTCAAGACCCTCATTCAAAACATCGCCTCGGGTTTGCCAACACACGGCAAGTGCCTGCGCTTCAGCTCGCCCACTCTGACGTCAGCAACTCTGCCCGGGGACGTCACGCCACAAGGAGGCGAGGAGAGAGAGAGAGACACGCAGAGAGACAGAGAGAGAGAGAGAGACACAGAGAGAGAGAGACACAGAGAGAGGGAGAGAAGCTGTTTTCAGATCTACCTGAGCCCCACAGCGCTGTGTGCGTGCGTGTGACTCATCCTCTCTTATTTCTATGCATGTGAGCATCTGGGTTTGCAGTTAATGCTGTGAATAAATACATGTGGGGACATTTCAGCCGGTCCTCACAACTTTAAAGGGCTTTTTTATGGGTTAAGAGTAAGAATCGAGTTTAGGTTAAGTAAGTTGTGATGGTTAAGATTAGGGTTAAGGGGCTATAGGGTATGCACTATGTCTATGAGTGTGAGGGGGTTTGGGAATCACAGGATCCCATTCTACAACGATTCTGTGATAATCAATGTATCGCGAGACAATGGTATAGTGATACATGTCGATGTAATATGTGTAACTGAAGAAAACAACACAGAGAACAAAGGTACTGAACGTGGATGGAGCATCTTCTTAACGTAGATGTCTACGTCGTTCCTCTTCTTCTTCAGCCAAGGTAACTTCCACCCACGTTCACCCTCATTTATTTAAGGCAGCGCCGCCGTGAGGAGACATGAAGTAGCGCGTCCAGAGAGTGAAACTGGCGGATGGTTTACTTCAGAGCGGCGTATCGATTACTGTACGAGGAAGTTTTGACCCAGACGCTGACGAGTGTCCTCATTAGGAATGCTGCGTAAAAACACGCGTATGTGTGTGTGTGCGTGTGTGTGTGTGTGCGTGCAGTTTATGCAAGAGGTTAAAACTGTCATTTTGCCTCCACCCACACAACTTGATGACATTCTCACAAGCCTCTGGCTGTCTAAGCTTTCTTAATTAAGTCCCCAGTGTAATTTTCAGAGAACCTTAATTCTACTGACACGCTTTCCTCTTCTTTTTTCTTTTTTTTTTTACGTATCACCATGTTCATGTATGCTGTAAAACACTTTAAATGTCATAAAGAAGAAGAAGAATCAATCAGGATTTATTTCTATTACATGTCCCAACGGTCTGCACTGAATCAGGGGGGAAAATATGAAGGTGAACCACTGAGTTTCTCATGTTTGAATAATAATTATGACTTTATTCTCATAATATTACAACTTTATTCTCATAATATTACAACTTTATTCTCATAATATTACAACTATATTTTCAAAAAATTATGAATTTATTCTCGAAAGATTAAAAAAAATAAAGACTCTACCGTTTGGCCCTAATATGTCGTAGTAAAAAAGTGACATGCTCTAACCTGTGAGTATTAGGATCTATTGGTTGCACCTTTAGTATGAAGCAACAATGACATTAATAATAATAATAATCATGACATTCTGTGTTCCTTTTTCCCCACATTCAACCTCTGAATGTAAACGCAAACACTAAAGGAAGCATTTCAAAAATGTAAAAAAGACATTTCTTATTTGCCCTCATGACAACTGTCCAACGACCTAAACACGGTCATTTCATTCTTCATTGCTAAGAATATGACGCCATTCCAAAGTGTGGAGAATATGTTTATAATGACTTTTATCTGCACATTTAAATGACTGATTTATGGGGTTTTTTGTACTGTGATTATTATTAATGTATTATTAATGTTTTACTGTACGTGTATGTTGATACTCTGTCTACTTTTGTTTTGGTTGACTATTTTATGAATATTATAGTATCTTATGTCTCTGTAAATGTCCCTGTTCTTGGCCAGGCCTCTCTTGTAAAATAGATTTTTAATCTGATGCTTTGTTTTTTAAATACAGGTTATAATTATCTCTTATAGAGAAGCATCCTCTTGTGCGTACAGGTCAAAGCAATTCTTACTAATATATAATTATAGATATGTTGTTCTATCTGCCAAAGCTGTCTTGATTTTTCTCTTTTTTATTGCAGTTGAAAAACAACAGACCACATCTAAAGTCATTTATTCACCTTCCCTTTCTGTCCATAAACAGGAAGAGATTTCCTGCAGATTAAGAGATTAAACGGGACCACAATTCCACTGATGAGCAGCTAATAGATCCGTCAGCGAGTTCATTTTAGTGTAAAACCTTCGGACAATAATGAAGATGGAGTGGGACAGGATTAGGGGCCCCGTCTCGCTCGGGCAGGAAATCGGGATCCATCTGCTCCGAGTCAGTCCATAGACTCTCGTATAAAAATAGCTGCAGAGGAGTGAACAGCCTCGCTGTAACCCCACATCATCATGTCACACACAAAGCTGCAGTTAAACGCTGCTGCTGCTGCTGATGCTGCTGCTGCTGCTGCTGATGCTGCTGCTGCTGCTGCTGCTGCTGCTGCTGATGCATGTGTCAGTGAAGTGCAGCAGCTGCCTTAAATAAGCAGTTAACACTCGGCGAATGCATCTAACAAGCATCTGTCTGTATTCTGGTGTTAACACACACACACACACACACACACACACACACACACGCTGTAATAAATCAAAACCAAATCATCACCAAAAATGTGTTTAAAGTAGAAAGTGTTAAGACACACACACTCACACACACACACACACTTCTACCAACACTCAAGCAACATCACTGTTCTGCCAATATGCACAACAACTAAGTTTTTTAATTACTGATTCTCTTCACGATACCCTCAATATTTCTATTAAGAATGTCAAAAACACTCTTTATTACAATGTTAAAAAAAAAGATTTAAATCCTTTGTCCATCCCCTTTAATCATATCTGCTCCGAATGTTCATGGAAATCAGTTCAGTAAAGTAATCCTGTTAACCCTTAGTACTCACGTGGTCTAAGGAGACAAGAAAAGGAGACATTTTTTAAAGCCTGAATAAGTGACCTCAGGATGTCCATATAAGGCGTTGTGTTTTATTCCCACGGCAAATTACCATGGGTGACAATCTAATAATCACCAACTATATAAACTCACTTGAGCAAAAAGTACACAAAATGTTTAAAATTGGATTGAATCTGTAAAATTTGGAAACACGTCACAGTTCAAAGTTCACTTACCTTGTTTTTATGAACAAAAATATTTTGTGACTTCTGCACATTTATTTAATTTGCCGTGGGAATAAAACACAACTCCTTATATGGACATCCTGGGTGTGTGTGTTTCTTCAGGCTTTGAAAAATGAGATTTTTCGTCTTCTTATGTGTTGTTGAGTCAAAGTTCTGATTCATTTTATATCACATTTTCAGTTGTGATATAAAGTGGCAATAATTGTCACAAAATAGACGTGTTTTTATTTGATTTTTGTTCATAAAAACGCGCCAAGTGAGTTTTGAACTGTGACGTATTTCCAAATTTCACAAATTCAATTTGACATTTTGAGTCATTTTTGCTCAGGTGTGTTTATATAGTTGGTGAAAATTATTTTTTTTCATCAGAGTGCTGAAAAAAAAGATTCTATTATAGCCTCTATATATACTGTATGTTTAAACACAGTGACGGCTCTGTGTTCTAAGGGTTAACAGACATAATTTCCTCCGGGATAATAAAGGTATTCTGATTCTGATTCTGATAACTGATAAAAGGAGAAGGACAAACTCTGTCTTAAATCCTCTCCGTCTGTGACCACACTCACAGACAAACACCTGTGTCCAGCAGCAGCAGCAGAAGTGGCACCAACTGTGGACCCATCTGCTTCAAGCTTTGACAGGTTGTGTGCTCAGTGCCGGTCTCCTGAATTTAAGTTACCGATGCCTTTTTATCATCTTGAACCAGTCTGGTCATTCTCTGTCGATGGTTGAGCAAGAAAATCCCACTTGAACTTGGTTTGATCAGATATCTGCCGCTAACACGCAGGTGAGCACGTGCACCTCGGGAAGTGAGTGTGTATTCTCTTTGCATCTTCAGTTAATCCTCATAGTATTGTCCTGTCACCTCTCCATCACTCTCTCTCTCTCTCTCTCTCTCTCCCCCTCTAACCCCCACCATCATTTTCTTCCATGTACAACTGTGAGATTAAAAGAGGAGATTAACTCCTGACCGTCGGCTTCTGCGATGCTTCTCATCTCCAAGGCTTCGATAGACCGAGATTCTTAACCCTTTGACACCGAAGCCTCAAAATGTACAAGTAGGACTTTTTCTTTGCGGCATAATTTAATCATAAAAGGGCCAGAAAATGTCATAATGGAAGTGTTTTAGCCCATTTTTCCAGAATACCTTTCAATATCTGGCAGTTATTCACAATTTACTGCCTGTTAAAATACTGTTTTAACTATGTAAAAAGAAGAAGAACACTGTTATAGTTATACATGGACACAAGATTTTATGAGTTCAATTTGAAATCTGAAGAGTATAAAACATATTTAAAATGACGTTTGTTTGAGTTTTTGTCTCAATGTCACAAAACAGAGCAAAAAATGGAAACTATGTACAGGTGTTTTTCAAACACTCTCCTCTGTGGTGACAAAGACGCTGATTCACCGGCTTCCTGCAACAGCGCGAGTGAAATTACCGTAATAACCACGCGTCGGCTTTGACGTGCAACGTCTCAGCTTTAAGAAACCGTGGGCATTTTTCCGATATCACGAACTGTTGTGTAATTACAGAAACGCAAATTGAGGGAGAAGTCAGAGATAACAGAACCATCACTATGTTAAAATGTGCCGTTTATACAGAGGCTATAAGAATGTGCAACATAGAGTGTCTTACATCCAACCTAGACAATCAAAAAATCAATGGGAATGAGATTTCTGCATCGGCCTTAAAGGGATGAGTCATGTTCAGGGTGTTAAACTGAGACTCATGTGATCAGAACTCTTGTGGCTGCGCTGCATCTGCAAATCCATGACACTAATGTCGACTATTCATCAACACAACAGCTTAAATACCAGAGGCCGACTCACACGTACTGCGGCGGTGACGTCAACTCTTTAACTCTTTGTCATTCTCTTTCAAATGGAAGCGTTGCTTGGCTGTTGGTCACGCTGCTCAATCAAATCACATTATGCAAATATTCCCCACACCGGCACCAGGTAATCTGATTACATTCAAACACGACACCGTGTTAATGAAGCTCTGAAGCTCAAGACTGTTTTCTCTCTGTCACGAGCAACTCTGGCTACAAAGAGATAATCGCGGTCCATGAGAGACCGCGATCTGGAGGGAGAACGGGAGTCGCAGTTAGTCTCCACTACCTGCAATAGCAACTGCATTTGAATAAGTCACGCTTGATTTATAACATTTATAACATTTATAACATTTATAACCAGTGGCCGTTGCTGGCTTCTGAAACAGGAGAAGCTCATTTCAGTTAGCAATGCAGCTAAAATGTGATAACTCATAAGTCTTACAGGGGGAGACGCCCCCCAAATGTCCAACCTACGTAGACTATTTTCTTTACATAAAAACGTTGTCTGTTGTTGTTTGTGTTTTCATTTTCACATGACTTGTTCTTTTTCTTAAAATCACATAAAAGTGCAGAGAGTTCTGGTCAAACATCACATTGACTCCCACTAAAAAGAAACAAATGAAGACGAGGGTGATTTTAAAACTGTATTTTCTCGGGTAATTCACACCCATTTTTCCACAAATTTAAATGTGGGAGCTCCTGAAAACATGTCTTATGTATCATCAAAAAAATCGATCAATTCTACAAACAAAAATAAAATAATCGACAGATGAATCAATTATGATAATAATCTGTTAGCTGCAGCCAAAGATATATTTTAAGCATGTAATACAGCTCATAAACAGTAGATATGTTATTTTAGAGCATATTTAGAACATAGTCCCTCAGCAGAGAAACCACCTCTGCAGCTTTATATCTGGATATATCTCACCTAAAGCTAAAGGATATCATTAAAAGCCTTAATAGAAGATGATTCCTATTAAGAGGACAATAGATGACGTGTGTGGTCACCAGTGTGACTGACAGCTGGTATCGTCCAATAGGAGCCCAGTTGCCTCTGTAAGACCTTTGGGGGTTGTCAAATTTTCAAAGTGTCAAAAACGCTTGGTTTCTCAGACCCGGACAGACGTGCAGTAAATGAAGGACGACGGGTGTCTGTCTGCACACGGTTGAGAGTCAGGTACAAAAAGGCAGCGTGGAACCATCTACGTAAGAGCGCCGCAGCGATGACTCACTGAAACTGTGTCTTTATAAATAGCATCACACGTGCACTTTCTGTCACTCCGGCTCAACTGTGACAGTGTGACACCTCACAGACAATAACATGGGCCAGAGCACACAGTACATAACGTACACGCAGGTAATGGCTGACTAACAATTAACATCAACCCTATAGAAGTTGATTTTTTACACATTTCATCTGTGCTGTATGTCGTGCATGTCGTATCTTTGACAAATAAAACTGACTTGACTTGTGATGTAACTCATTACTGATTCCCTGATTATCTGGTTGTTCCTGATCTTTCACTTGTTCCACATTCACATTCAAGTACAAATACTGTGAGAACTTACTGAATCCACTATATGAATCCCCTGCACTCCCACTTATGCCTCTTATGACCATCAAGATAATGAGGCCGTCTGGATTTATATTGATTTTATGGCTGCAGTATTGTCAGAAAAGACGTTTTTCTAAGATAACTTTCACTTTCAATATCTGGCAGTTATTCAACCGTGCAGGAATTACAGTACTGAGAAGCTGACGTCACAAATGTGTGACGTGCTGTGGTTGGACGGGGTTCTCAAACTCTGGGTCTGGTCAGGAGGGAGTCAGTCAAGTGAAAACTAGTCCAAATTCTTTTGCACGATCCTTCATTAAGTGCGTCTGCTTTTGCCTCTTTTGACGAACTGTGCGCAGCACATTAAAGACAAACGTCCTCAGGCTGCACAGATAATTATTACAGCACTTTCATTTAAATTAAGACATTTGAAAAAGTAATTCTCTGCAGTGCCACTGAGGACACAAACATGTGCATCATGTTTCAATGAAATGCTTTGTATTTATCACATATTATTTCATCAGTGTGGCCTCTGGCTCACCTCTGTGCACGACACAGAAACATCCCCATCGTGAGACACATAAAAGAATATCTTATCGTGTTTTATCTTAACACACCAACACTGTTTGATGCTGCTTAATGGCTAATTATCTGCTAACAAGCCAGGTTTACTGCATCATATAGTGCTTGTTGTCTTATAATTTGAAGAGACGACCTTTGTAAGGACATCATAAATATCTGATGAATACCTTGTCACATGACCCACCACCCCCAACCACAGCTATCCAATTAGAAAAACCAATCACGTGTGATTCAGTTTAGATATTGTGGCAACAAACAGATTAAAGATTGTGCAGAAATAAAAGCATCCCGAGACGTCGCCAAATGAGATGGTGAGAGCGCAGGTGCTCCCTCGTCCCTCGCTTCCACAGACACGCTTCAGACGCTGGGACAAAGCGGAGCGAGACATTCGTTATTTTAAAATCCTTTTGACGTTCACTTCCACTGTGGTTTGCACACCCTGATGGAGGCGACTCTGGAGAGGTGCAAACGCGAGCACAGCGTCAAAGCGACGGTATAACAGGTACTGTGTAATTCTATAAATATCCCTTTAACACTGAGCGTAGGCATTACCGTAACTGAACCGTTCTGAAAGCAGAGCAACTTGTGGTTATTATGGTAATTGATGGTATTATTATGCAAGAAGCTGGCGAATCAGTGTCTTTGTCGCCAGAAAGGGAAAAAGTTGGTAGTTTCCATTTTCTGGCCTGTTTTTGGACATTGAGACAAAGACTCAAACAAATGTTATTTTAAATATGTTTTCAAATTTCAAATTTAACACACAAAATCTTTTTGTGTCTTTTTAAATAAAACGTTTGTTTTTCTTCATTTGAAATTGTTAATACACTGTTTTAAATGCGGTCAATTGTAAATAACTGCTAGATATTGAAAGTTATTCTGGAAAAATGGGCAAAAGCACTTAGTCACAGGACATTTTCTGGCCTTTTATGGTTAAAATAAGCAAAAAGACATTTTGAGGCTTAGGTGTGAAAGGGAAATATTGGTACTGTTAAAAACTAAGGCCCAGTTTGATGTTTCCTTGTTGTAAATAAATAATTTCAGTGACAGAACAGCACAGTTTTTTCCCCTCGTGACCAGATAGATGTGTTTGTCTCCTCATGTTTGTCCACTGTGGTCCGTGGGAAGCCGTGACACAGCCGTGGACACAACCGGCACGCAAGTTGTCCACTAGTTTGAACAATGGCACAGAATGCAATCAGCTGCCTGCCCTCCCGACCAGTCTTCACCGCCTCCCTCACCACCATCGCACTGTTCAATGCCAGCTCTGTTTTCTTTTTTTCTCAATCATGCGCCCTAAAAACAAAGCCTCACCCTCAGCTGGCATTCACCACCACACTCTCTCCTGTTTCCTCCTCATCACATGGCAGGAGAGAAGAGAAAGACCGCATCATCGGGGGCAAATGCTTTCATTCGGCTTCAAGTCGGACTCACGCAGCGTGTGAGCGCCATGATGGATGTTGCACTGCTGACTCTGACACATACCACAGCACCATTGAAGCCCAAACAACCCACTGTAGGCACATCAATGTAAGGCTTCAGTATTAGGTAACTAACTTATTTCCACTACACAGTTCCAGCACGACTCGGCTCAGCACGGCTCGACTCTTTTTTTGCTGTTCCATTAGCGGTAGTACCTGGTAGCTGGTACTTATTTTAATACCTGCTCTGGCAAGGTTCCAACAAGCTCAGCCGATACTAAAATGTGACCTCGTCAGACAGCAGCCACTGAGTGGTCAGAGAGTGTCGTCACTAGAAGAGTCATGAGCGCGACATCCGAGGAAAAGAATCAAACCGAACAAAGCCGAACTGTAGATTTTATAAGACTGAAAAATCCTGAAAATGATTGTTAATCTCAATATTTAACAAAGCACTGTCGTAAGCCACCGATCGCGACCTCAACCCCTCCCGCTGTATTTTAGAGTCTGCACTCCAGTCATGCAGGAAGTACCGATTCTAATGATTCATTTACACCGAAAACAACTGCTTTACGTCATTAGTCACTAGTTTGTGAGTCTTGTGTAGAAAACAACGTCACAGCACTTTCATTCAGCCATGCTACAGTGTGATGACTCCACCCACGTTGAAGAGGAAAACTATACCAAACCAAGCTGAATCGTGCTGGGACTGTGCAGTGGAAAAGTGCTATCACAGTAGATCATGTATTCAAACGACGAGGGTGACAAGATTCCGTGTTCAGTAAATCCGCCCATAAAAGAACCTGCATGGAAACATGTTTTATGCTTTTTGAGGTATGAATGTGAAGAACAATGGAAACAATGGAATGGAAGATTGAGCAGATAACAGATCATGTTAAGGAATGACGCATCCTCTCGCCTCTGTGTTTCACTTCACTGAAAATGGGAGACAGTCGTATTGCTGCATAATACAATAATACAACTGGTTTCCATTCAGATGTATGACAGACTTTAAAAAACATCTGCCCTCCTTCCACTGCGGTGACCCAGGCGTCAGATTTAGTGCACCTACTGCTTATTTAAACAACTAACTCCTAATATTCAATCAACAGCAGTGGATGGAAATAGACATAAATGTACATTTTCTTTTCCCAAAGTGTTTTTGAATGTTCAGTTTAAAATTGGCAATAGAGTTTGATGGTGAGTACAGAGATAGAAATCCTGCTACATAATTATGTTTACTTGTCTTGTTGGGTCTTACTGGACAAGACAGTGTTGCGAGTACTTTCTCCTCGATGTCATCTAAGCAGTCGGCGGGCATTTATCTTAAGTGATATGCCCTTTTTCAGCAGTGGCGCTTCATGTAGGACCCTTTAGTATGTCCTCAGACACAAGTCTTCCATTAGAAATGCTGCAACACACCTGTCCTCAAAAGGACACTGTATATATGGACATGTTGACACATACTGGATAGCTTTTCCTACAAAGGTCCATTTGAGTTTAAATAACATCCTTTTGTGTGCTGTCCTAAATAAATGAACAACACACAGAACAAAAGGTTGAAATGTTGTCTGATGTCAGACAGTGATGATGATGATGATGATGATGATGATTAGGCAACATTCAGTTGTGAAAAATGAAAATGGTTGTTACAACAGAAATGCACACTTGTGTTTCTATCAACTCTATACAGTTTGTAGACGTTGAACTAAAGGATGTTCCTGTTGCTTTGCAGCTTAATGACTTTGTGTTGGACTCTCGAGCCAGAGGTCACAAGTTCACCATTATACTCAGATGTCATACCAGCATATCAATCATATCAACACATGAGTCTTGTTCTGACGGCTCTGCAGCGACGACAATGCTCCCTTAAAAACTGTTCTACTGAACAAGGTCACAGTCAGAATGTGGTCTTGTGGAAAATGCTTTGTTGAACACACAAATTCACCCAGAGCAGTGGAAGTTGCCGGAGGAGAAGCTCATTTCAGGTATCATCCAGTTAATTTATACATAAATTCTGCAAAAAAACACCTGGAACAAGGAAAAGCGACAATTATGTAAAACTGAAATGTTGTAATAGTGTTTATATTCATATTATTGTATATGTATAAAATGAAAATGGTCTATATCGCCGAGCAACTAAACAGAAAAGGCTCCACTGTCATGTTTGTTTCTGCAGCGCTGTCAATCAAAACCTGGCTCCACCTTTCAGACAGTACCTCCAATCATCATGCAGAAGCCCAGCGTCTGCGCCCGCCCACTGCTCCATTGACTCTGTGAGAAGCTGAGCTTCCCTGGAAGTGAACATTTTCAGCGTCAATCAACGCGGAGGCTGCTACGGGAATACAAAAATCACGTACGACAATCCGTGATAAACAGCGGATTCTGAAGGAACTAGCGATTACGTTTAGTCTTGAGATGTAAATTCAACACAGAGGATGTTTGATTTTAGAGGAAGCTGAGCGTCCCTTGCTGTCTTCGGTTTATCTGAGTGCATTTGTCCTCACAGCTCTGGCTGCACGTTGTCACTTTCCTCATGCGTCACTGCAAACTCGACCCGATTCAACAGCATTTTACAGCTTTTTAAAAATGTTACGCGAGTAAACAAAGATGATAGGAGCTAACGCTGTCGCACACTCACGTCTTTACAGTCTATATTTAGTGCATCTCAATCTTCGACTCCACAAAATACACAGCATTGTATTTGTGGAGAGACAAGTGTGGGGTTAAGCAAACACCAAACACTTGTGTTTACCTTTTTTAAAGACTGAGATCAAATCCCCGAAATAACTGGAGGTCAGACCGACACTTGTGTGTCCTTTCATAGTTTTTAATACCGTCAACAAAGTCACAGCAGGGCGTCCCTTTATTCTCACCGTCAACTACATTGTACTCTACGATTGAACAATCCTTTTCATGTTTTTTTTCTTTTAATTCCTGCAGATGTAAACCAATACTGCAGCCGGACGAGAATACACTTCACAAGCACACGGAGCTTTGATCCAATTAAATAGGAACTCACTGAATCTTTGTCTGTGTCTGATCCAATAAGGAAAGACAAGCGGAGAAAACGCTCATCGCTTCCCGTCGACTGCCTTTAGAATTATTTAAAAATAAAAATGTTGAATGTTGTCGGCAACATTTGATCATCGCTACAGGCTGAAATGTGTTGCTCTGCTTTCATCATTTCTACAGATTATGACCTAGAACCATTTCTGTGATGAGGGCCGTGACCTTTGCAGCACAACACACCTCGCTCTTTCTCTGACCGCTTTAAATCACACACTACATCAAAAGTGCGGGGCAGCGGGCGGAAGCCCAACGAAGGGCTGGATCATCCTGTTCACACTGTGATTTCATAATGGGAAAGTGGGGTGGGGGCCGGGGGTGCAGGGTGGAGGAGAGGTGGCAGCGGCTCACAGGGCCCATGACAAGTCAGAGCGAGTGGAGGGTGGCAGTCCGCTTCAACAGCAGAGGCCAAGCTGGGGCCGGACATAAGCTCTCGTCTGCTCCAGGCTGTCAAGTGCAGCAGTCACAGCCTCTCACCTGCTGCCCACAAGCCCTCCAGGTGACTCATCCCGGAGGAGAGAGAGGGATCACTGCAGACTCTGCCTGCTGCAGGTCACTCCGGAAACCATGCTATGAATATACTGTATACATATATATATATATATATATATATATATATATATATATATATATATATATGCTTAGAAAGCCAGATTTGAACCAAAACAATTGAACGAGTTGCTTTACAGGGAGCGTTTTCACCTGCCGACATCAGACACAAACATATGAGCGTGTTTCACAGACAGGAAAACCAAAAAAACCAAGAACAGATGGCAGGTTGTGGATGACTCACGAACGTGACTTAAAAATATAACAGGGCGATCTGCATAATCCAAGCACAGCGTGACCTCACTGAATGTTTTACACGTGCATCACAACGTCCTTGCTCTTGAACAATATCACTGCAATATCAGTATAAAAGGGAAATTCCATTATTGGTATAACTGTGAAATGATGTCTAGCTCATCAACATACAGTCCTAGTGGTTTATTTTGTTAGTGCCACAAGGGGGAGCGTGCATCTTTGGAATCATTGCAGGATTCTGTGACATTTGACATTCTTGATTTTCACTTTACACATCTGTCATTTGTCCATGATTATGGAAAGTTTATGGCTTTGGATCAAAAGGTAAGGTTATTGAATTCATCTTAAAAAATAAATATACTGTATATTATTATTATTATTATTATAATAATAACAATAATAAAGTAATAGTAAAGCACATATTGTATATATTTTTTTTTTAGTTAGTATAATCGAGGCAGCAATCACATGGCATCTCCATGGAATAAAAATATAAGTTCGTTTTAAAGCATCTGTGACCATTCAAATAATGAAATAAAAAAATGAAATTCAAATGAAGAAGAAGGAGAAGCAGTGGTCTACTGAGGTAAGTCATGGGTCATATAGACCCTCCAGTGGTCAAGTCTGATCTTAAGAGCTGATCCACTTCATCATCATGAGAGGATGACACTGTGTTTACATCAGATGTCTCAGTTATCCTGAGGGACACATGGGGGGGGGTCAGTGAAATCTGAATATACTGAACAGTTGGGGCACCAAGCAACACGAGGAACCAAGAGAAGCACGTTTGAAATGTCATCTCTCTACAGCTGCAGCTGTGGAACCAAGGCAGAATAGCAACGAGCGTTTCGTTAATGTGGCATAACGTTCGTTTCGAGTATTTAATGAAATGTTCACATTTGAGCTAAAACCATAGACTGGTTCAATGACTACACATCATCAGCAGCAGCAGCGGCAGCGGCAGCGGCGGCGGCAGTTATCTGGTGTCTTACCGGACAAGTGGCGGAGTCGTCGCCCTCCTCCTCCAACTCCAAATATCTCCACACAGAACCTCGGCTCCTGTAGTCGCCGCTCGGCTGACGTTGCCGTGCCGTGCCGTGCCGTGCCGCGCTGTGTCGTCCAGCCTCTGGCTCACCACGTCCGTGCGTCCGTCAACCTTCCCTTTCTTCTGCCGACCGACGGTAATGTCATGTGAACTGTCCTCGTAATCTTCTTTCTCAGGAATGGGATGTTAAAAGAGTGGCCGAGTTCGGCTCCGCCCACCGCAGCGCACGCACGCACGGCGACCCCAATCAAATTATTGTGTATAGTGTGTGTGTGTGTGGCAAGCGCGCGCAAACACAAGAAAAAAGAAAGCCCTCGACTTGGCACGCGCCTGCCTTTTAATCGCTCAGAAATGGTGTTTTCACACCGAGGGTTTGGTTTGTGGCTCCATGTGCATGAATATTAGGAATATTATGAATATTAGGAATTTAAACGTGCTGCGTAATTATCGTGAGACAATGACATGACCCTGAGGACATCACACACACACACACACACACACAATCAAAACCATCACCAGTGAACCCTCAAACTCTAACCTTAACCAGCTCCTCACAAATGAGGTTGTGCCTCATTGGGTGCCAGGTTTTGGTCTCCATGAGGTCTATACTGGTCCTAACAAGGTCATTGTCTGTCAGAAAATATAGGTAAAATGAAGTGTCCACACTTGTATTCATTTGAACTCTATTCAACCAAAGCCCTAACTCAACCCAAGCCTCAGAAATGAGCTCCTGCTTGTGTCCTGATGAGTGGTCCAAAACATGTACATATCATGAATGATTTCCTTCTGTATGCACAGACCTTAAAGACAAACCAGTCCAGCTGCAGCGTCTTTTTCTTAATGTGCCATCAACAATGTAAACAGCTGCCTGAGCCACGTGCCACCAAAGCCCACTGTTGCTTACGCACATAAGATACGCACACGCTATTTCTAGGTCAGCAGCAGCAGCAGCAGCAGCAGCGTGTTTGGATGTCACTCCGCTCTGAGGGGAGGAGAGAGAGGAGAGGAGAGGAGAGGAGAGGAGAGAGGAGAGGAGAGGAGAGGAGAGGAGAGAGGAGAGAGGAGAGGAGAGGAGAGGAGAGGAGAGAGAGGAGAGAGGAGAGGAGAGGAGAGGAGAGGAGAGGAGAGGAGAGGAGAGAGGAGAGGATCATCTCTTTCTCTCTTGTAGCTCAGAGCTGACACACACACACACACTTGTGTGTAACAAGGTAAAAATGTATCATGATATAAATATACGTATCTATATGATTTTTTTCACACAGCTCATTCAGTGATTTGCAGAAGCTCAGGTTGATTCTCTATAAACACAGTCACTTGTTTTACAGCAGCCATTTTGACATGTTTCTGTGGGAAACTCTCAGGTGTTGCATGATCACATTGACTCTGTTCAGTCCATGTAGACCCTGATACTTCTTCTTCTTCTTCTTCTTCTTCTTCTTCTTCTCTTAGTTAAATATCTGCCTCCATCTTGTCCGTTCCCCCGTGTCATGTTCTGTTCCAACTATCCTCATGTCCTCATGTCCTCATGTCATTCTTCACAACATCCACGTACCCTCTCCTCGTTTCCTCCCGCCCTGCAGCTCCGTCTTCAGCGACCTTTGTCCAATATAATCCCTGTCCCTCTTCTGCATGTGACCAAACCATCTCAGCCTTGACTCTCTTGCTTTATTTCCAAAAAGGTTCAACCTGAGTTGTCGCTTGTATACCCTCATTTCTAATCCTGTCCATCCAGGTCACTCCCAGTGAAGATCACAGCATCTTCAGCTCTGTCTCCTGTCGTTTCGACCGTGCCACTGTCTCCAAGACCTAGATCATAGCAGGTCTCACCACCATCTTGTAGTCCGATCCCTTTCACCTTTGCTGCTGTGCTTCTGTCACACATCACCCCTGAACTGTCCATGATTTAAACTCAACCACTTTCTCCACCTCTGCTCCTTGCATCTTCACAGTAGAATTAGTTACATAGGAGAAGTCTTGGAAAGGAATCCACTTGATAGGAACAGTGGACTGACAGAGGGTGAGAGTGGATCCAAGTGCAGAAGGAGATTGTGCGGGGGGGGGTAAGTGTAAGGTAAGTGCTAGGACAGAAGATACTCTTGGAAGAGTTGGGTCTTCAAGAGCTTCTTGAAGATAGACTGGGACGTCCCCTGTTCTGGTAGCGATTGGTAGGTCATTCCACCAGCGTGGAACAACACTGGAAAAGAGTCTGGATTGTCTTGTGCGGGGTGTTGGCATCGCCAGACGACAAGCCTTTGATGAACGGAGCAGTCGCGGGGCAACATAAGCCTTTATGAGAGCATTTAAGTCAGTGGGAGCAGAGTGAATCACAGAGTGATTCAGTGATTTTAATTTAATGTGGGCGGCTAAGGGTAGCCAGCGGAGCTCAATGTACAGAGGGGTGACAAGTGGACATTTTAGGCTGATTGAAGACCAGTTCTGGACCATCTGTTTCGGTTTCACAGCACAGGTCGAGAGGCCTGTTTGCAGGGTGTCAAGGCGGGAGATGACCAAAGCCTGTACTAGGAGCTGAGAAGCCTGCTGGTTTAGGTACGGCCTGATTTTACAGTGCAAAATATAGTGCAAAGCGACATGACTTCACCTTTTCAGTGTTTTACAGCAGGATCTATATTTCCACACTTGTGTGGTATTCATTCTACACATTGCATGTCCTTTGTCTGCCATAGACGTCTCTATTATACTGTGTTCTGTCTCTTGCAGCTGTTGTTAAAGAAACATTCCCCCACATGTGAGGACAATAAAGCAGATTTGATATCCATCTATGTACATGATATAAAGTGCATGCCCCCAACATGAACACACACACACACACACACACATGCACACATGCACAAATACCACGAAAGCTGTCACAGCAAACCTGACCCTGTGGAAAGCAGAGGACATTTAACCTCTGGGACATTAGTGTATAAAGGTCAGCATCCTCTGTGAGGCTGACCCAGTGGGGAATGGTTACCCATAGAGGACTGAGCCACAGATGCTGAGAACGTGGCTTGTTCATCGCAGAGGTCAGTGGAGGAGCTCAACAGATGTATGCATCAAAGGAACGTCCTCAGATACACAAAAGCACGTGTCTTAATCTGTGGTTTTTAACTCGCACGTATTAGATCCGGGGAAATCATCTTGCAGACAGGAGATTATTTATCATATGTACATCATGTGCTACTGGAAATGACAAAACAAAGAACTGGAACCGTCTCATTTCTTTGGTTTTCTGCCCATGTGGGTATAGAGGGAAATGCAAAAAATAATAATTATAAAAGACCACACACACAAAATCTGGTAAGATTATTGGAACATAGCTGACACAGATTAACACTAATAAACTGCATTTACAGTGTAATAAAAAAACTATATGAACTGCAGATCACCTGAAGCATGTACTAAACTAAATGTTATCAATTAAAAGACAAAAGGAAAGTCCTAATAACTCTAACTTGGTAAAGAAAACCTTCATATCAGAAGAAGTCAAATAAATACCTTAGAAGCTCTGGATTAATGATGAGAACATGATTTTCCTGCCATCTTCTATCTAGAGCTAATTTCAAGAAATAAACCAAACATAACCCTAAAATACAGTTTTTTTAATTTTAATTTTTTATTTATTTTTGTTCTAATGCAGTTTATATAAAAATAAGAGTATAGCACTGGTGCACATTCCTAGAAAAAACACACACACACACACACACACACATGTTCGACATTCATGACTTGAGGGGACATTGCATTGACTTACATTCATTTCTTGGAGACTTACTCTAACCTTAACCACAATTACTACTGGCCTAATCCTAATCCTAACCCTAACCCTAACCCTAACCCTAACCTCAACCTAACCATGAAACATATCTTCACCTTAAAATGTAGTAATTTACGTTATGGGGACTTGCTTTTTGTCCCCACAAGGAGGACAAGTCCCCATAATGTGACTGTGTAAACAGGTTTTGGTCCCCACAACATTAGTAATACCTGGTACACTATTGAAGCTGACGTGTTATAACAACAAAGTACAGTCTTTTGAACAACTTTGAGTAGATTTCTGAAAAACAACGAGGGCCCGTGACTCTCAAACAAAACAGCACAAGTGTCTGACCTTAAGTACCTGTGGTAAATAAGTGGATTTTAAGTTAACAACCAAATATTGTCTATTTTTCTTCAGGCTGTTTCAATCCTGTACCAAAAAGTCTGCATAATCTTCCCTTTCTTGCCTTATAAGATAATATATAACAATAATAATAATAATGATGAGTTTCCCACACACGTAGGGAGCTTCACATGAGATGGGATGTCCTGTCCGTTCTTCACATAATTAGGAAAAGAACAGGAAGAAAAGATCTTGTCACAGACCACCAAACCCATTCAGTTACATTTTGCTGAGTCATTCAGAAGAATTGTGTAATTAAACTCAATTAAGGTCAATCTCCCGGTGAAATCGTCCTTCAGCCAGTCTGTGTGATTGTGTGCTTGCATACTGTAGTCCAAACATGGACGAGCACGGACAGCCCTGCTGTGGAAATGACGTGGTTGTGTAATAGCGTGCACAGATTATTTGCCTCGTGTTGGACCGAGCGTACAGACAGTTTGGTAAACACCTTGTGAACTGGTGACTCACTGATTCATGCTGGGTGAACATCAACTGACACTGACTTGACATGGTGTCCACCAAGGGCACAACATCAGGACGTCCTTTAGGACTGAAAATGAGCTTTTCTTGTCTTCTTATTTGACTCTCTGGGTTTGCTACACACAGCTATGAAGGCGATGAGAAAGACGGAGTCAGACAATCTACAAGAAGTCTGTTCTTAGGCAGGTTCAGAGGACAGAGACTGACCCAGCATATGTCCTCCACACAGAGAACAGCAGAAGTTATAGAGTACTAAAAGTACTGGTCTAAAACTCTACTCAAGTTAATGTACAAAAGTATGTTGTTTAAAATGTACTCAGAGTAAAAGTTACTTAAGGTTAGGGTTCTTTCTTGTGTCGTGCAAAAAGGACAAGGGGACACAAATATGTCCTCCTCATTCACCTGTCCTCCTCATTCACCTGTCTTCATCACCATTCACCTGTACTCATCATCATTCACCTGTACTCATCATCATTCACCTGTCCTCCTCATTCACCTGTCTTCATCATCATTCACCTGTCCTCATCATTCGCACGTCCTCCTCATTCACCTGTCCTCCTCATTCACCTGTCCTCCTCATTCACTTGTCCTAATCATTCGCCTGTCCTCATCATTCACCTGTCCTCCTCATTCACCTGTCTTCATCATCATCATTTACCTGTACTCATCATCATTCACCTGTCCTCATCATTCACCTGTCTTCATCTTCATTCACTGTCCTCATCATCATTCACCTATCCTCATCATCATTCACATGTCCTCCTCATTCACTTTCCTCCTCATTCACCTGTCTTCATCATCATTCACTGCCAAAGTTTCCGGTACGTGAATTATTATCATTATTATATCACTATTATTATTATTGTTATTGTTAATAATTATTATAAATAATAATTATTATTATTTTTAATTCAGACCAACATATTTTTTACTCAGTATGGATGTGATATAAAACGTAGTGACATACTTAAGTAAAATTACAAATTCAAAATATTTAATTGGCCTTTATTTGATTTTATATAACTCTAGACTTGGAGATCGCCACGTTAGCGTTGAAACATAATAAGAATAAAAAAGAATCACTGGCTAATATTCCTCACTTCAGAAAACATGGTCCCATCTTGTGTTTTTCAGGAAGACACTGAGGCGATGAGAAAAAAACACCCTGGGATATTGTCAGTGACTGTAAATGTTTCTGGTTTGTGAAGCATTTATCCAGACGAGACATCTGTCAAACCGGGGAAAAGCTGTTTGTTATTCTCTCCAGACTTCAATCACTCATCAAAGTTTTACACAAGAAGTTCACAAAGTGTCTCCTCTCCCACTCACATAAACACACCGCCGGGCCACCTGCCCCGTGCTTCTCTACACACACACACACACGAGGTCCTGAGCATTATTCCTCTCAGTGGGAGGAATTCCCTGAAGGAGGAATAGTCTGCAGCTGAAACACAGAGGCCCAAAGATGTGAGAAAGTCAACCAGAAAACAGGAAGAAAATATGGAAGAAAAAAAATCTGATACATTTTTTTTAATAATATTTAAAGCTGCAGTACGTAGCTTTGAGGTATAAATGAATGTTTGTTAAATGTATTTATTCTGGGGAGAAGAAACTTAAAAGGAGGTTTCTCACAGCCAACTTCATACAAATAAGCTGCAGCATTGGATACAGCAGACTTTGGTACATGGGGCTCACCCCTTAGCACTGCAGGGGCCCAGTAGGGGGTGCTCATGTCACATGTCACATAACAGTCCCAGTGGGAAACTTATAGAAAAGCATGGAAAACAATATTGACAATAAAGAATATCATAACATAACAGACAAATTGAACAACTTATTATTAGTGATGTCAGGAAATGGCAAGTGGAATCATTCACTATCACTAACGAACCAAACCTTTTTAATGACGTATTTCCCCTCCTCGCCTGAGGCGGCGCTGCATCAAGAATGATGGATTCCTTAATGCAGGACAACTTACATGAGAGCAAAACATGGAGCTGCATCAAATCCCATCGGTCTTGGTTTTTTATTTTGTTTAATGTGAACATACTACACATAATACGCTGCAACAGTGGGCTCAGACATTTCTACCGACCACAGGTGTATGTTTCGGTTGTGTTTACCCACAATGCCCTGTGTTGTAGTCCATTTCCTGAAGCGAACCAAGACCAATGTATCACTACTGAAGTAAGATGGCCACAACAGGTTTAAATATGGCTGAAATTGTCTCAACAAGACGTCAAGTTTGGCGTGAGAATAGACTCCAAGCGTTGAAGAAACCCAATCATTCATTTATGAAAAATCCAAAACATACGTACCATACTGTACGTACGTAGTTTACATCACTCCAGCTCTTTAAATGTAACATTATTTTATTCCTCCTCTCCAGTTTCAATGTTTGTTTATGTAGTTCCAGTGAAGCCACAGTGAAGGGAAGACTTGCAGTCTCACCCTCTGAAGTGAAGGGAAGACTCGCAGTCTCACCCTCTGAAGTTCACTGGTGACATGTCGTACCCTTCGTTTGGAGCCTTGAGGAATCATCACACTCTCCATAAAAACCCCATGACACCTGCATCAACACTGCAAAGTCTGCAGTCATGTTGACTGTATAAACAGACTCAATCTGCACATGATGTGATATTTACAGATGAAACAGAAATCAAATCTATAAAAAACACTTTTCCAGGTCTCGTGAGGGCTGATCATTAACCCTCTTGTGCTTAAGCGACATAATGTGTATTAATGTGCATTACACAACTGACCCACTGAGATATCATGCAGAATCCTCTTTGTTTTACAAGCTTTACCAAAAGCTTTCACTCAGGAATAATAAAAAAAAACCCAGTCCTTCATTATTTGACATGTAATACAGTAATTATTTGAAAATGTAGTTTTGGGCCATATTTCCTGTCTTTAATAACAATGAAAACTGGTCTGCTCCTTAAGTTAAGTAAAGGGAAAAGTCACTGATCTCCAAAAACCTCCACACAGATATTAGAAAGATGAGTGGTCGTCTTAAACGGCCTCCTGGGAGAAACATCCGATCTAATAATGAAGTCGAAATACCACATTTTATGAATACTAAGACACAGAAACTCCCTCTAAATGACTGTGTGGATTATACGTTCACTTGTCTTGTGTTTGGACAGCTGCTCAGTGACTGGTCTGCATGTTTTCTCATGTATTTGTTCCATGTGTAGTCCGCAGTGTATTTCCTTTTCGATCCCTGAGGAGAGGAACACACACACACACACACACACACACACAGAGTCATTTTTAGGAGTAGACAAACACAACACAGTACAGTGCAGTTTGTCTTTTTGGATCAATGCGGCTTGAACGCAGACGACCTGGTATCACGATGCACAGCTCCTCTGTTTCTACTGACAACACTGATTTAATTCACGACAACCTGTTGTGTACAAAATACAGCTAATAGTGTTTTGTTTTCCATGCAATATGATACTACACCAATTACAACAGCCCAGTCATAACAACAGTGTTTAAGGAAGGCTACTTGTTATCAGATTATTATTTCTCTCTGCAGATAATCTGATTTAAAAAACAGATACACTGTTTTTTAAATCAGATTATCTGCAGTAAGTAAGGAATTACATTTACTCGCATTAATGTAATTTTTTACAGTTGTACATTTTGAAATAATTGTTTTAAATTTGTAATTAAGCAAGAACTGTACTTCACTACATAGATCACTGAGTAAAAAAATGTTGGCCTGAATTTAAATTAAAGAAAAATAATTTATGCACCGGAAACTTTGGCAGTGAACAATGAGGACAGGTGAACGATGATGACAGGTGAATGATGAGGACAGGTGAATGAATGAGGACAGGTGAATGATGAGGACAGGTAAATGAATGAGGACAGGTGAATGAGGATGACAGGTGAATGAATGAGGACAGGTGAATGATGATGACAGGTGAATGAATGAGGACAGGTGAATGATGATGACATGTGAATGATAATGACAGGTGAATGAATGAGGACAGGTGAATGATGATGACATGTGAATGATGATGACAGGTGAATGAATGAGGACAGGTGAATGACAAGGACATGTCAATTGCTGTTGGTCCCTGAGTGAGTGAGAAAGTTAAAGCATTTGTGACCTTTGACCAATTTGGACTGAAACATTATGTTATATATATTATTATATATATTATATTATAATATAATATTTATATATATATATATATATATATTTTTTTTTTTTTTTTGTGCAAAAATCCTTGTCATTTTTGCATGACACAAGAAAGAACCCCAACCTTGTTAAAAAAAACAAGATAACTTTTTACTTTAACTTGAGTACATTTTTAGACCAGTACTTTTACTTGTACTTCAGTAAAATGTTGTGAAAATAGTGGTACTTTTTACTTGATTAGAATATTTCAGTCCTCTTTCCACCTCTGCTTGTGTGGTCACATGCGTTGATTTTCTTCCAGTTTACGCAGCGTGTCAACCTTCACTTCTTGTTTCCATGTCACATTCTGTCATGTTGGAAACAAAGACGTGATCCTGTTTATTTCCACATGTTGATGGTTCTGCTGCATCACAGGTGAATGTGGAAATCACAGATACAGAAGACAAGCAAAACAAGACAGTCAGATCTGACTATAATGTTGCTCTAAAAGTATTTGTAAATGCTCTGTGTTTATATTGCATGTTCTGGTCTTGGTGACCACTCACAGCTGCTTTACACCACAGTGTAGCCATTTTTAAGCCAGCATCAGTCCTCGTCATACATATCAAACCGTCTTTAACCATTAAATTGCCATGTTTTTTGTCATGACGCAGCAAAAATAGTGATTTGAATGGGTTTCAATGAGGACATTTTTGGGCGTAAGGTGTGTTAGTGTGAGTATTTTTAGTCCACGTTGTTTACAATAGACTAAAAGATAATCTGATAGATTTTAAACATTATATATAGCACAGTGAACGAGGCAAACATGCACAACTATACATAAAGTGTGTGTGTGTATTTGTTTCCTCATTTGGATCTTAGGCATAAACACTGACCTTGTCAGGAGCAGTGGTCCACATGGAGACCAAAACATGGTCCTAATGAGGAAAAACCTATTTTCCCACACACACCAATTAGTGTTGGGGAATTCGACCTTGGGCATTTAACCTATCCTTATTATTCCACATGAGTAGTGAGTGGAAACACACACGAGCAGTGGACAACAATTATCTGCACCCAGGGAGTAATGGGGGATTGGGTGCCTTGCTCAGGGGCACCCGGGCCCTTGACCCGTCCTGGGATTGTAAGGTAAATGTTAGGGTTAGGTATTCACTGGTTATGGTTAAGGTTAGGGTTAGGCATTCACTGGTTATGGTTAAGGTTAGGGTTAGGCATTCACTGGTTAGGGTTAATGTTAGGGTTAGGCATTCACTGGTTATGGTTAAGGTTAAGGATAATGCTTTGTTTAGGCTGTCCAAATAAATGTAAGTCAGTGCAGAGTCCTGAGAAGAATAGCTGCACAAACCTGTGTGTGTTTGTAATGATTATACAGTTGCTTCAGCCGTGTGCTCGGCTGTGTTTTACTAATTATAATTAGTAATAGTAGTATAATTTACTAATTACACGGCTGAAGCCACATCATTTTATAATTACAATAATTAAAATTGAGGTTTTATTTTCACTAAAACTAACACATGCTCAGGCCGAGACGTCTGTGACACTTGACTGACAATCATTTCACAATAAGAGCGTTTTTAAATCTTCAAGCTTTACTTCTGAATACCTTCTTGTCTCTAGCTGCAGAGGAAAATTAGAGTTTATGAGCAACATTTTTTTTGAATTAACTGCCAAATCAAACAGTTGATGTGATTGGCTTTAATGCTCTAGGTGTAATGTAAAAGCTAATGTTACTTTGTGATGTGAAGGATCGTTGTGAGCAGTCATTATATTATGTATTACAGTGAGACAGGACTGAACTGATGGAACGTTACATTTCTGTGAACGGAATCAGTCTACGGAAACAACTTGAACAAAGAATCCAAAGAATCTACATCAAACTTATTTAAAAATGTAATTAAATGTGTTAGTATGTTAAGAATAACTTGCATATCACCAAAAGGATGTTTTTGATTTTTGGAATCTGAAGTTTTGTAATTTTCTTGTTTACTTGTCTTATTTTGTGTATATTATTTTAAATTTTATTTTATATACTATGTCAATTGATTCATTGGGATAAAGGGGCAGACTAAATAAGATTATTCTTCTTTCTGCTCCTTTCCATTCAAGACTTGGACATTTTTGTGTTTATATTAAATAGTTTTTTTTATTTGTGAATGAAATGAAATACAGTAATTAAACTAAACTAAAACAGTCTATAGGGTAACCTCGCGTACAGTATTCATGAAGATAAATCTGTTTCTTGGCCATAAAGAGTTGCTCTCTTATACTTGTGTACATTTGGAGTGTTTGTGTGCCAGCTTCACTCTCTCACAATTTTATTCAGCACAAGTTCTGCCACTGACTGTGTTATGCAAAACAGCTTAGTCAGCTGACACAGATTCTACGAAGCCGAGGCCAGAGCCACGCTGGAAACTGAGAGCAGGCATTCACGAGCGTCCCCGTGCAACAGTGAGCTCGCTTCATTCTGTGCTGTAAGAAAAAAACCTCATCAGCAGGCGGATCAAAGCAGGGGTTTAGTTAGTGAACCTGTCTGTCTGTCTGTAGGATCATGAGACCTGGTCCAGCATCCTCATTTTCCACGTCACAGGGTTTGTGACGCATGGAATTAATTTTGGAGAAACAAATTCAAATGGACATGTAGCTGCAGCACTTATGATTCCAACAACAACAACAGCGAGGTTAATCCTCCCCTCTCAATACCACCCTGTGTGCAACACCATCATCATCATCATTGTGAATGTCACACGGTATGACATGCAGTGTGAGGACGACTGCTGCTGCTGCTGCTGATGATGCACAAAATAAAGTCACTACAAGGTTTATTCTGACAGACAATTAAATTCAAAAAAGTGTATTCACCTCACTAATGTTCTATATAAAAGTGGAAGTTCAGAAAAATAATATTCTGACAAAATCTAATGTTTAAGGATCAGGGAAAGTGGTTGTTTGTGAAGTTTAGTGTATTTTTTAATCATGTTTTGCTGCTTGAAGAAATCCCTTGTCAGGCTAACACTGCCCCCTAGTGACCATAATGTGAGCGACCTTTTGCACTTCCAGGTATTTTAGATAACTCTAAAGATAGATGTAGATACAGATGATACTGGTAGTTTGATGAACTCTCTAAAAACCTGTCTGTGGAGTTTTAAATTCATGGGCACAAATAAAACAACCCAGTTTTGGACACTTATATTCACAGCACTGGCGAATGACAAGCCCGACAGTCATTAGAGTCACTCTCTGATCAAAGATAACAAGAGAAAGCCAGAAAGATGGACTGCTCCACTGTCTGTGTGTGGGCATTTAAACCCCCCCCCCCAAAAACTGGCTTTCCAACTGAATGAAGAGCTGATGAAAAATACCAGAACAATCCAGGCTCCAGGAGAGAGGATATGAAAGAGTCTGGCACAAGTAATGACCGACATGTCCACTGGCTGTTCACAGACAATCCTAAAACTAATGAAAAACTGAATTATATTCTTTTATTAAGCTTTGGGATTTAAAACCACTACACTGAAGGCTGATTTACCAGTATGATTTCAAACCGCCCATCATGTTACTACGTCTCAGTATATTGTGCAACAAAGTCACAGCACTGAAGCTGTACGGACTCAGGGACATGAAAACAATCATCTAAAAACTAAATATCCAAGTTACATTACAGATGTGTAGCATATGAACAGGAAGTTATATGTATCTTGTTAGAAGTGATCTTGGAGATCATTAATCCCAATCACAGCTCAGTATCTGTGTATTACTCACACTTCAGGACAAGTGAGAAAACAAAGGCATATTTGTTAGTATTTGTGGGCACAGTTCAGGTTTAATCATCACAATGATTGATTTGGAGTCTCACAGAAAAGGAAAAAGAAACAAACTATTTCATGACAAAATATCAACCTATATCCAACATTTTATGTACATAAATGGAATAAAAACTACAGTCTATATCTGTACAGGGAGAGGGGGCTTTTTTCTCTTCTCTCGTCTTCTTCATGTCACAGTAAAGTCATTTGGCCACACACACACAATTGTCAGGATTTCACAGTTCCTTGCAATTACTCCTCTCTACACTCAGCTCACTCGATCTCAGTGAAGCGTGAAAACATGGCCTTACGAACAGCATCCTTGTAGGTGTCAGATGCTGTCAGTTCGTACGCGCTTCCCTTTATACCCAAGCCTGTTCCCTTGGTCCTTAATGAAGCCTGCAGGGAGACAAGGAGCAGTTATTAGAGGAGGCAGACCGGACACTCAGGTAACACTGCTAATTACTTCGCAAGTGGTAAAAAAAAAATGAAATAAGAACACAGTGGGATGCTTATTCCATCTGTTATTTGTGAATGTTAGTTTCCTCACCGCAATAGGAGTAGTGATGCCCTGTTGGTGGCGCCCCAGGCCTTTGCCTTCCTGCCAGCCCATCGCTTGCAACATTTTGTTCCCGATATTATCGCTTGTTAGGCCGTCTTTGGTCGGCTGCTCGTAGTCTCTGTGGAGGTGGAAGACGGGACGTGACAATCTGTACATTCGCTAAAACCAGACTCTTTAAAATATGTGTTAGTCCAAATAAAAGTTGACTCATCAAATATCTCAATAATGCCGTTAGAAGCTGAATAATTACTGCATGAACAACAATAATAATAATAATAATAATAATAATAATAATAATAATAGATTTTATTTGTATTGCACTTTACATTTGAACAACAAACCTCAAAGTGCTACATTTTTAAAAACAAGATAATAAGATAAATAAAAGAAATAAATTAGCTGTATGCTTTTCTAAAAAGGTAGGTTTTGAGTTCATGAACACTTTCATTCAGACTCAAACTGGCCTGTGCAAATCTGCACATGCTCCACACATCCCACCTCTGGGTTTGACCCAGAAATAAAAAGAAGGAAAAGACAGCAGCGAGAAACAAACGGTCCAGGACGGCTCTTTATTTGGACCAAGGAGACCCGAGTTCATGCTGTGTCAGCTTAAAGAATGGAATACTTTTAAGTGCACAAATGGTCGAAAAAGGCTCCAAGCGACTAACGAGCCGTCAACCAGAAAACATCAAATACTAACAAGCTGAAAAAGGGGGAAATGGTGCCATGGAGCGTAGTTCACTGTGAGAGGAAACATCCTGAAAAACTGCGAGTGACACTTACTGTGTTGGGGGTGGAGGTTGATAGCGTTTCTTCTTCTTGGGTGCAGGAGGAGGTTCAGGGACACCGTACTTCTCCCTCCTCTCTGCGGCTCTGTCTCTGTATTTCAGCTGAAATGACCACGACACATTAGTGAGACTATGAAAGGAGAAAGATTGGACTACATCTTACGAGCCAAATACCTCCGTCTCCTTCCTCTCCAGCTCCTCCAGTTCAGCTTCCGTGAGCCTCGACCTTCTCTGGATTTCCAGATTTTGCTACAAAGTTGAAAGAAAACGTTAGCCGAGCTAACACGAGCTAACGACATCATGTAAAATATCCTATTTCCATCTATATTCACGACAGTTTAAGATCTATAATATCTTTTCTATTTTCACATTTCACTTCCTCCACTGAACAGATGGCACTGCCCGGAATATTCATGGCCACTGCCGTTTTCCACGCTCACCTTGTGGAGGTCAGAGAGCTGCTGGTGACGCAACAGAGCGTCTTTGGTGGGAAACTGACGCCGACACAGCAAACAAACCATTTTCTTCCAGTCTGTTATGTAACTGTCGTCCTCGACCACTCGCTCTGAGCCGCCCTCCTCTGGGTCACTGTCGCCATTATAAGTAACAACGGGGGCAATCTGCAATTAGAGAGCAGGTAAAGGCTGCGGCGTTCACAGATAATATTCATTATCTTCATTAATAATTGTCAAGAGGGGGAAAGAAACCTTATCTGGAGGCTCCTGCTCAGGGATCCTGAACTGTTCATTCATGAGGGGTGACATTTCGAAACCTCCACTTTGCTGAAAGGAAACAGAGACAAATGAAATGTAAAACACAAGATGGTCTGGAAGATAAAGGCCAGTCTCTCATGTTTTAGTAGTTTTCATGACCAAAACGCTAATGACAGCTAAAGGATTCACTGCCCTTCATGTCCGATGTGAAGTTTATTTCTTATTCACCATGACACTTATCCAACTGATAAGAAACAGTATGAGGGTCTAACAATGACACTACCTTCTTCTCAAAGAGGAAGAAACCGGCATCAGCAGCTGCAGACTCTCTCCTCTCTTCCTCCTTCGACAGTCCCATGCCTTGGAAAGTGCTCTTGAAACCTTCTTTTTGCTTATTTAAGCTTTTTGCCCACCGCTCCATGTCTTTCGCAATCTGCAATTTCATTGACAATATTTTTTATTTTAAAAGACACAACAAAAATAGACTTAAATTAAATGAAAATACCTTTTAGAAAAAGCAGCATTTACCTGTTGTGCAGATTTGCTTTTGGGCTTCTCTTTTTTCTCTTTGGGCTCTTTGTTGTTTGAGCAGCTCGCTGCGGACATCTGCTCTGCGTTTGGGTCTGCTGATGCAGGAAAGTACGTCTGCTTATCGCTGTCCCAGTACAGGTACTGCTGTGTCTCGGAGTTATAGTAGTACTATTGAAGACAAGAAAAAATGAAGAAAAAAATAAGTCACGGTTGTGATAAAAACAAATAAAAGTCAGAGTGTTTGGAAGGATTTTTTTATTCTGCACATACCTGGCTGCTGGGATCATAGTACAGGCCAGTCTGTGGATCGTAATAGTACCCTGAAGACTCGTCGTACTGATACGAGGATGAATCTGGGACATCTGCAGATAACAAAAAAACATGTTAAATAAAAGTAAAACACATAGAAACTTAACTAAACTGGATATAATTTACAGTTTGACCGATAAAGGCTAATATGATCTTTAGAAATCAGGGCAGATCAAATACAGTATGATGCTATGTTATTTTTGGCATTTTTCTCTTTATCTGATAAAATATAACCACTTAAGTTATACTAAATACCCGATCTGCACTGTATCGTCTATAGTTGGCTGTAGGTGCCTGGTCTTGCTTGAGTTAAGTCCAGACGCCTACAGCCAACTACAGAAGAGGACCTGGATGACTGAGAACCTTCACAGACCTGTCTGCACTGTAGTTCACCAGTATATTAGATTCTCAAGATTCTCAAGATTCTGCAAATCAATACACTTAAATGAACAATTTATTCATTTTATATCGAAACAGCAACAAGCGGCCTGGTTGATTAACTGGTCTCTCTCTAAATGATAGACACAAAGAGGACGGTACATGCAGCTAAATGAATTATTTTACCTGACACGTTAGCAGCCGGGGCGACACAGGCTGTGACTGAGGAACCTGCTGGTGTTACCAGTGATGGAGCGCAGACACTGGCAGGGTGTTGATGCACGGCGTCGACCACACTCGATACTTGATGTGGCTGCAAAGTGCAAATGAATCACGATGATCTTCCACATCCATCACACAATACTAGACAGAGTTACTTATAATCCTTAGATTATATACAGACTATATTATTCATGTAACAATGAATAGGTCTGTCTGATGACTGTACAGTAGATGACGTGTTGTAACTACCTGTATAAGTGGCTGGCTGACGACGACAGGCTGGTAGAATTGAGCCGTCTGGGAAAGGACCACACCACTGGCAGCAGGGAGTAATGTCTTGATTCCTGGAGCAGCTGGTGACGGGAGCAATTAAAAATTGCAGTTTTAAACGTTGTGTAAAAAAAAGGCATCAAAACACTGTGAGTGATTAACACCTCGTTATTACCTCCGAGTAATCCATCTCCAATGACAGGAGTCAATCCTTCCAGCTGCTGCCGCCACACTTGGAAATTCTGTCCCTACATCAGAAAAATAGTTAGAAAATCATGGCTCATTCTCATTAAAAGGAAACATTGTCACAATAAAGTTAACTTAGTTAAAATTAAATAAACTGACCTGCGTTTGTGGTGGTGCAACGACCTCTGGAGGAATGTATTCAGAGGAAGCCCCTGAACCCTGTTTCAACTAAAGAGACAAGTCAGTTACCAAACAACACAAGCTATATTTAAAACTGTATCGTGTTTTCAACACTCAAAGAAAAACCAAATAATTCTACCTGGCTGGACGACCACTGGGCAGCAGCGATGGCTGTGCTGGCTGCAGAGAGAGCGCAGGCTCTGGTCCCATCAGGCTGTGCAGAGTCTCTGAAAAAGACAGAGCGTTCATTTTTCAATAAATATGGCAAAAGAAATTAGCCCCTAATTGTAGGATTTCTAAATAACATTTTTTTCCTCCAGAAAATAAATACATTTTTAAAGAATGTATTGTATTGCGTAGCATGTATAATTAAAATTCCATCATCCACAATGTGTAGTCATGCACTACCCCAAGCCCCAAAGGTGCTTAACTGTGCTGGATTCTATTCATAGAAAGCTAAATATGAATCCAAGCTGTGTGAGGTGTGATGACTCACTTTCTAGCACTTTTGGCATAATCCACGCCGATTGTTTTCCCATCCAGTTTCAGAGGTGGCTGAAGGCTCTGGAGGATGGTGAGCAGCTGAGAAGCCTCCTGTAAGCAAGTAAAGACACAGCATTGTCACACTTGTGTACACTTGTGTACACTGACACTAAATTATAAACACAAAAATTATACTGCACTGACTAGTGATTGGGCTTTTCAAGCTAAAAATGATATTTGACAGCCCACTAACAACAAACCCCCTGCACATGAGAGCTTGTGAGATTAATGCCGGCTTCACAGTGTGTTGAGCCAAGAGCGGCAGCGAACATGATGCATTCAATGACCCTGGTACATTTCATTTAGGCTTTGAAGAGTTGCTTGAAGATGTATTTCATCACAAGGAGTCCACTACTGCTGCCACCTTGTGGTAGTGGATGCACCACAAATCAAATTGACATGGAAGACTGCATGTTTACTTCCTAACGCAATCATTGAAATTATTGCTCAATTTTGTATATTTTTAATGTAATAACCAGGGCTGCAATGATTATTAATTGATTACTAAATTAATTGTCAACTATTGAGTGTTTTTTTTTTCTATAATTAAGAAGTCATTAAAACATGTTAATTTTGGTCTTTGGATCAAACAAAACATTCAAGAACATCATCATTTCCAGGTTTGGGAAACATTTTTCAACATTTTGTGACATTTTATAGACCAAACAAGTACTTGATTAATAAAGAAAATCAATCAACAAATTAATTGATTATGAAAATAATTATTAGTTGCAGCCTTAGTAATAACGAATAGTCAAGTTCAGTGACTGCGTTAACAATCAAACAAATAATTCATGCCCATCCCTTGTACTGACTGTGTCCATACCAGGGGGGATGAGAGTTGAACAAAAGCAAAGCCTCTATTTTGTCCTGTTTGCTTGTCTTTGATGAGGCGGATGTTGCCCACAGACAGATTGGCGTAGGGAGACAGTATGTTCAAAATCCCATCGACACTTGAAAGGGGGGCGATGTTCCTCAAAATGATAGCTGTTAACAAAAAGAGTCGCAATGAAAAAATGTACAATGTTGTAAAGATTAAATACTTTGAATGTGCAGTAGCAAAAACAACAACAACTCACTATCTCCATTGTAATCTCCTGGATGTTGAGATTCTATGTTTAACCCATTAACTGCGGGGGTCTCTCCGTCTACACGCCATCACAACAAAGAGTAACAATTTGTTGGTCTGTACAAGAGGACAAATCCAATTTAAAAGAAAATACCTATGGTTTGATAAAGCTACCAACTCACCAACTTTTGCTCCTCCACACCTGAAACACTTCAGCCTTTTCCGGAAATTGTACAGACCGCACTGTAACAAAATCAGTGAAAATTTGTTGTGTTTTTCCAGTTTACCGATGCAGCAGAAACACAAACAATGTGTTGAAAAAAACCACTCACAGAGTTGCAAAGCCAGTTTTCAAACTTCTGTCTCCTGTTGCTGTAGTGCACTGCAATGCTTTTCCCCTGGATCACCAAGTTGTTCTGTGAAAGTCAGAGGGTTCCCAGTTATTTCAAATTGTGACATATTCAAGCCACAGAAGCAGGTGAGATCCTGCCACTACCCCACCCAGTGAGTGAGAGCATCTGGAACAGGGAAAGAGTGGCTAGGCTTACACTCGCTGGTTAGGTAGAGTGTCTTTGGGGAATACAAGGGAACAGAGGTAGAAAGAGAGAGAGAACTGCAATTCTGTGTACGAGGAGATGAGGCCTCAAAAACAGTTCAGTGTGTTTGGGACCGGAGTGCTGCCAGCTCATCCCAGTCTCATTCCAGTCTTCGGGTTTTAAATGGAAATGAGGAAAATATCCAAGTGACTGAGCTGGAGCAAAATGTGCTATGAAACCACAGGGAAGTGAAAACTAAAACATTGGGGCCCACTCTGTTAATAAAAAAAACCCTCATTTTGAAAGAGAGGCATGGTGTCTGACTGGGCATGTAACAGACAAATGCAGAATACATCACTGCATTTCATAAAATACAGTGATTTATGCCTAAATTTACAACATACATTAAGAGAAGCAGCTGAAAGAGGATTTTAATTTGGCAGGAAATGTAACTGTATCGTTAGAAAATGAATCATCCAAGTGTGTGATATCAAAAAAATAACTGATTCTGATATGACAGTTTTTGGACTCATCACCCTCACAGCATTAGTTAACTGGAGCTTTAATCTCCAAGAATAATTCTAGACTTGGTGATTATTGAGGCAACCTGATTGGTCTCCATCCATCGGGTAGAATCTTGCAAGTGATAAAACTCCACGAAGGCGAAACCTCGGCTTATACCTAGAGACAGCATTCAAATATAGATGGGAGGTGTGTTAGTTAGAATGCTTTGATGGAACATGCAAACTCACATTGGGTCTTGTACAGTCCAATTCAAAGTAAAAAAAAAAAAAAAAGGTGGGGAGGAGGGTGCTTATAAGGTCAAGAGGATGGTTGCTGCATTTTGTTTACCATAGCTTCAAATGATGCTACTAACATGATAGACGTATAGTACATACTGCACCTGACCGCATCACCAAAAGAGACATAAAGGATCCTCTGAAAATGGTATGACATTTTATATAGTGGTAAAAGTGGCTTTTATGACTGGTGCATTTTGTCTGAGGGTGAGACACGAGCCACTGTAAGGCATCAATCACCTGTTCTCTTCCTCATCAAGCGTATGTCCACAGGCTGCGGTCCCTGCAGCTGCTCGAGTACTGTGCGGATCTGGAATAGAGAGACAGGCGGTCAGAGTCATCCGACTACAGCTGCTGTTCTTCAGTGTTTTTCTATTTTTTTTAACATCATACAAAGAGATCAAACTTGCTCTGTTAGCAAAGTAAAAAGCAATTGTGGTTCTTGTCACAGAACTGTCACTTGACTCCTTACTAAGTTATCCATGTAAAATAAAATTGACTTCCAGAATAAAAGTGAATTTAAATTTCCTCAAACTTTTCCCTATTAGTTGACTCCCTTCTTCTCGCCACCTGAAATCCAATCACACCTCTTGCAAGAGGTTCTGTTTTACTCAGAACAATTAAGAGGGAAGTAGCAGCTGGACCTATCTAGTAGGGATAGGGATTAAGAGAGTAATCATTCTCTTATCTTAACCTCCTGTCACGTTGTGTAGCATTTAGGGCTGAACGATTTAAAATATCTAATTGCGATTATTTTGACAGGACTCGCGATATGATCTGCAAAAACACAGGGATAGGTCATTTTTCAGTTGTACATCATTATTCTCATTTTCATTCCAAAAACATATTTAAAATTATTACTTTGTAATATTTGTGCAGATCTGTGAGAAACAAATAGGAGGAATTCTGACAGACTTTTGCGTTAAAACACACAGCAGTTGAATGTCCATACAACTGCAATTATTGTAGGTTAACACCCCGCAGCAGACCAGTGGCATTTTGCTTTAAATCTCGTGTGATTTTACCCTTTAAAAATACTCTCAAAGTTCTGGCTCACAATCAAAAAGGGTGAACTTCAAACTGTGGATTAAGACCTTCAAACTGTGAAGGGCAGCATTACACCTCTCGGTGAACAGCCTGTCATAAATTATGAGAAGAAGAAGAACTGTAAGCTTACATCATCCTCTGTAACATGGAGAGAGAGGCCCCTAAGCATAATAGTCCTGCTCTCCTCCTCTGACTCCATTCTGTAGTCCTGGTCTGGATAATCTCCATCATATTCATCATCAGATCGGTCACTGCTGTGCCGTTTTCGCCCCCTCTGGTATAGACAAAACAAAAATGTAATGCTGTTAGTGTTGAATTTTGACATTTTCAGTGGTTTCTGCTTCTACAGGTGAGAAAAAGATAAAAGATGTTCCTATATTCACTTACCTGTGGACTGTCTCTGCAATCGTCAAAGCGCTCTCTGTATCTTTCATCGTGTCTTTCATCGTGTCTATCATCTTGCCTATCATCATGCCTGTCATCGTGTCTATCTTCGTGTCTATCATCTGCCCAGCGCCGGTCATAATCCCTCTCTGCATCTCTACTTCGTCTTTCCTGCCAATCTAGATCCTCTCTCCTTCCAACTGAACCATATCTTCCACTACGTTCTCCACGAGTAGTCCTGTAAAAACAAGAAACAACCGATGACATAAATACAATGAACATGTGCCACAACAGCTGGCTGATGTTTAGTTTTACCTTTTATCGCTTCCCATGGTTGACTGTAGACAACACGTGCTCGATCAAGAAACTGTGGGGAAAAAATATTTGACTTCTGTCAGTGAAAAGCAAAAAAGGGTTAACAGATAAACAAACTGAAGCTTCATGATGCATAGTTTTCATGGAATTTCCATGACCTATTTCAATGTTCATCCTCAGAAACAACTACAGAAAGCTGTTGGTAACACCTCTTCAGTGACCACATTGCTCAATTATTCTGGCTAACTTGCCTTAGTTTAATTAAGTGTATTCTTGCTAGATAGCTTTGGATTTTAAGATATTTTAATTAATTCAACACCTGCTTTGAAGATCAAAGCATCTATTACAATCATCACGCTTTGTTTCTTCTTCTATGGGATTTAACAGCAGCTTGTATCCAGTGGTGTGCACAGACAATTGGAAGGGCAGGGGTTAAAATTAAAAGGACACCACCTACTGCACTCTGGTGGGCCGGGGGCCACAAATGCAACCTGTGGCCAACGGAAGCCCGGCCCTGGGGACTGAATTTAATGCTCAATAAGTTCCATAATGATCAATAATTGTGAATGTTCTAACTTGACAATATTTAACGTGCTGTTTTTAATGGTTCACTTTCTGGTTCAGTGTGACATGAGTACTTAATACAGAAAAGTTATTGTGAATAAAGTTAAAGTATTGTGGAATTGTCTGTATTTTGATGCTGTTGTCATACTTCTTTTGACTACATGTGTATTGATGATTGCTGCAGACAAAATTCCATTCCACACAACTTTTAGTAAAAGTGTTAATGTTATTATTTTAAGTTTAACACACGGAGGTCATAGCGGGTGATATCACTGGCTTGAACAACTTAATTGCCAACAAGACAAAGGTATAAGCTGTATCAGATGCCGTGAACTTCAGCTAAAATGCAGATGTTTTAAATGTGCCCTTAAAACATCACTTTATCGTTTTTGAATGTAAAACGAGCATTAGCCCTTTGCTAACACGAAAGCAAACAGGCCACTTCGGCTAACGAAAAAAAAAAGCTAGCGAACGACGTTACTTTAAACGTTTGACGGAAACGGTAAAGACGTTAAATTCAGCCGTAAACTCAGCTGATGAAAAACACAGTTGCACAACTATTTAAATGACGTATATTTGCACTGACCTGATTAGCGAAGCTTGCTATGAATGCATGTCCTTCCAGTCTGTGAAAGAACAAGTCTGTCCTTTTCTTCTTCTGCTTTTTTATTTCGGTTGTATGGCGGTTGGCAAACAACGATTTGGTGCATTACCGCCACCATCTGTTGTGGAGTGTGGATCAATTATTTATCAATACAATATTTATGGTCATTTGTAGGTAGCCTGCTCCAATTAATGATCATTTAATTTTGAATCATAATGGTAATAATGGTAATATTAAGATGATTTTGAGTGTTTTGTCGCATCTACTTAATATTGTTTTAAACAGTTCTGCAGTAATAAGTATGTTATACTCCTAGTTCTTTATTTGATTAACTCGTTAACAATGTTTTGTTGATTTTAAGGTCTTACTGCAATAAGTACTATTGTGCTATGTATATGATTTTTGAGTTTCATTTCAAATGTTGGCTTAGGCTGAATCCTGTGACCTTATTAAATGAGTTAAGCCTTGTTGTATCCTTATTTGTGATGAAACCGTTTTGCATTTAGATATTTACTTACTTATATTTTACCGTTGGTTGCTGGTTGTTGTTTTTTAATCGGTCCCCTGACAGTTTTTGAAAGCCCACTCTTGTCCGAGTTAGAGGCCACACCATCGCCAGGAGACGCTTCCCTCCATCACCACTCGGTGGCACTGCAGCCCCGGAGAAAGAGATGCTGATGAGCGACAGAAGCAGAAATCTGCCCCTCATCCTCAACACTACACCACAATGAATGTGGCAGTACGCACGAAGTGATAAAGATTGTTCGATTCATTCAACTACCTCACATTGCGCCCGGTGTGCGTCTGCCGCAGCGGTGAAGTAAAACGCCTCACGTGCTGCTGCTCCGAGCGCTAAGAAGACTCACCATCTCCCATCGAGCACCAGGAAGAAGGTAGCCAGCTAGCTAGCGTTAACGTTTTTTTTTATTGGCGCAGTTAACCCCCCCCATTTTCTGGTTTATGTGACAATAACAGTTATTGTATATTGATTAATACAAACAACACATGTTTTGTAGATCAACGAAGTCGTTTCTACGTGTCAAATTGCTCCTTGTCATATGTTAGCTTCATGGCTAACGAGGTTTAAGGACTGACAGTCCATCCGTTTGTGCTTTCGAAGCATTTCCGTTGTAGCTTCTGTTGGAGGTGTTGATGTGAATGTTGACTCAGCATCAGTTGCTTTCAGTCTTCTGATGTTTATCTATTGTTGCCTGTTTCGGTTTCGGTATCTGCGTCCACGGTTAACCCTCAATTTCATCATTCGGTTCGTCGGTAAGATCTAAGCTTGTTAACAGCTTCTTTTTTTAATCCTGACAGTTTTTTGGTGTTTAGCATACACAATTGTTCTGTGCTTTAAGAGAGGGATAATCCAGAAGGATTGAGAAATAAGGATGAGAATGAAGGAGAATTTGCAACTGTTTTCAACAGTTGAATGGAGAAAATTGAGAGATGTGATGAAGCAGGGTGAAAATTCATGATAAACTGCGTTTAAGAACGAACTGTGATTTATTTTTTTGGCTGTGGAGGGCAGTGTTGCAATACCTCTTAGTAAATTATTATTATTATTATTATTAGAAGACCAAAATGCGGCGATAACGGACTTCTGTGATAAAGAAATAACTTGGAACTATGTAGGGCAGCATTACACCAAAAGTGTGGCTTGAGTATAGGGTGCAAAAACTGATACTCTAAATTGACTGATTGCATTACTGTGTCCATCTTCTCTTAACCTTTACCTTTTTAAAATCCACCTGACCTTTCTCCTTCTAAATCTTCTTCTTTGATGCTTTACACCAGGCTGAATGGCAGAGCCGGAGCTTCTGCTGGACTCCAATATCCGACTATGGGTGGTATTGCCCATTGTCTTCATAACCTTTCTTGTTGGGGTGATACGGCATTATGTCTCCATTCTTCTTCAGAGTGACAAGAAGCTGACTCTAGAACAGGTTTCTGACAGGTATGTGATCTGCAGTTGAGGTGAATAATGTTTGGGGAAAAAAATGCAATTCATCCAATGTCTTTTTTCCTTTCTTCTCCATCTAGCCAGGTTCTTATTCGGAGCAGAATTCTCAGAGAAAATGGAAAATACATTCCCAAGCAGGTAGAGATTTCTCTTATTTGATATTGGTACATTCATGTTTTTCCTATGTCTAACACGTTTCCTTCTCTATCTTTCTTCTTCAGTCCTTTTTGATGAGGAAGTTTTTCTTCAATAGTCAAGAAGATGGATTTTTCAAGAAGACCAAAAGAAAGGTTGTTCCACCCTCTCCAATGACAGGTAAGTACATAACGCAGGGCTGACTCCTTTCACTTTCCCAGCAGGTGGAGAAGCAACAGACCACTTTTCTGGGTCTTGAGAAGCTGCTTACGTACTATAAAAGTTTTCCTTTGTTTGTCTCCCATTCACCGCTTCACTGTCAGTTTTCAGCTGCTCACTTTTCAATTATAACTTACCTTTTACATAGATATGAAGAGGAGAGAGTCTGGGAGAATGATTCTAAACAATCCCAAGATAATGGTGTGTTTGATGTGCTTTCACTGTGCAAGTGAAAATCATTAGTAGCCAGTTGTGAAGTTTGAGTGGCACCGCTTGGAATCATGTAGCACTGGTGTACTAGTGCAGATTCTGGATGAATACTATTAAACCTACCTGTATGAATTAAAAACCTATAGAGGTCAATAACAGACTGTAAACTGGATGCCAGGACACATTCTGCAGCTACAATATATGATCCTTCAACTTCACAGGCTCTTCTCTGTTTATTTGAATCAAAATAAAGCATCCGCTGCTAAAACACGTCTGTTGTAAAAAAGGCCTATTGAGAGTTTATAGAAAATGTCAAATGCCAAAAATGGTGTTTCTTTTGACACATCTACATTTTTATCAAATGGCAAATTCAACTAACAATAGTTGATTCAACCGATATTGACTCCAATAAAACACACCTACTGTACAAAGCATTTGTTTTTTTCTACAGATCCCAGCATGCTGACAGACATGATGAAAGGCAACGTCACCAATGTGCTTCCCATGATCCTTATTGGAGGCTGGATCAACTGGACATTTTCAGGATTTGTTACAAGTAAATGATCTCTCTTCATCACCCGATTTTACAGCTTATCGTGCAGAATGTTGCATGCTGTGAGTTGGAGTAGCTACCACTTAAAGATATTATTAATTGAGATATTTTATATGTTTTTTCTGAACAGCTAAGGTTCCGTTCCCTCTTACGCTGCGCTTCAAGCCCATGCTGCAGCAAGGAATAGAGCTACTCTCGCTGGATGCATCCTGGTAAACAAATAAAAGACCCACTGCCGTTACGTATTTAAGAATATGTGTTTCAGACCTTGACACGTTTGCTTTTGTGTGCACTTTTCATCCAGGGTGAGCTCAGCATCGTGGTATTTCCTGAATGTGTTTGGACTTCGAAGCATGTACTCGTTAATTCTGGGCCAAGATAATGGTAATGTTGAGATGATTTTTGTCACATGACATTGTGAAATTCTACATTGCATTCAGATTTTTATTTGTTATCTTTGGTTGCTGATTGTTTTGACATGCCGTCTCACAGGCGCAGACCAGTCGAGGATTATGCAGGACCAGATGAGTGGTGCTGCCATGGCCATGCCTGCAGATACAAATAAAGCATTTAAGGTATATTTTACGGTCAACATAGTTTTGGGAGTTGTGGTTTGTTGAGTTGTTCATGTGATGTTTGTTCTTGATTTTAGGCTGAATGGGAGGCACTGGAACTGACTGACCATCAGTGGGCGCTGGAGAGCGTTGAGGAGGATCTGATGAGCAGGGAGCTGGACTTTGATGGCATGTTTAGCAAAGAGCTGCCAAGCGGCATCTTCTGATGACCTTGGTGTTGCTATTTGTAGCCTTCAATTTACATTTTGTATCATTGCGGGAATATTTTTCTGTTAAAGACAGAGATTGGATGAATCCCTTAATGTTATGCAAAGTTTACATTTGCTTATTTGTAATCCTTGTTTTTTTATTTACACCTGTCTGTGAAATACCTGAAACTAAAAAATACACTGGTTCTGTGACCACATTGTAGATACTGAAAGCATTTCTTTGTTGTTTTTTTTCATCTTTGAGATTTTAAGTTTGGTAGAATTTAGGATGCTTTCACTTATAAAACGTTTTATTGTTTAGCTTTTTAATGTATGCCATCATTATGCCATTAAGTAATAGAAAGCATTTTTTTAAACATTAAGATTTGTTGTCTTCATTGTTCCACGTGTAGTAGAAATACAGCACTATTTTACAGGTCTGAACGTCATTTAATAAAACTAACTATGTTTAAAAAAAAACCCTGCTTGGCTAGATTACAAGTTATTGTCGGTGATTAGTGTTGGCTGGACACATGTTTGTGTGATTGAAATATTGTTTTAAGCATTTTGACTGTTTTATTTTGTAAAATAACTCCCTTGTGTTGTTTTGTACGAGATAAAAAGTCTGTTTTAGCTACCTACATTTAATTGCTGTAGTGCTGCAATTATTGCTGCATTTCCTCAGAATTTCCGAGGCAATATAATTTCCTTTAAGAGATAAAACTTCCGTTAAAGAAATAGGAAACTGGATAGCTACGCATTTGCACACATAGCAAAGACATGCAGCAATGTGACGATGTAATTGTAATTATGACACTGAATAGCATCAGCAAATGTAATTTACTCTTGAAAGGAAACTATCAAGACATCTGTGACCCACTCGGCGTTCTGTATTCAACCTGATAGGCTGGGTTAAAAAAAAAAAAGTTGTATACAAATATAAACATCTGGAAAAGACTTGGATAGCAAACCGTATCAATACGCGGGTGTTAAACCCAAACAGGAATCGGCAGCTGTTCGCGACTCGTGAACCAACCGTAGAGGAAGAGCGTTTCCGACGTGAACGCCGCCGCTCTGAAGCTCGCCGAGTGCGGCTCTCCACCCGCGCGTTCACGATACCGGCATACACTGACTGCATGATGGCCGAGGGAGGCGGACCCGAGTCGGGTGGCGCGGCAGACTCAGACGCGGAGCCGGTAGCCGCACAGATGCCAACCCCTTCGACCGAGAGTCAAAAACAGACTGTTGGATCTCTTTTGAAAACTAATCTAAGGAAAGGCGACGAATGGTGAGAACAGAAACCGACCCGCGTTTACGGGGTCTCCCGGTTTGCGTTAGCTAACGTTAGCTTGTGTATGATGAACAGGAAATGCTAACGTGCTATGCTTGGCATGCTACCTTAGCATGTTAGCATTTCCTGTTCATGTCACAACGGAAGCCGCTGTGATAGTGACATTTTGCTCAGCTAATGTTTAACAAGTTAGCATGCTAGTTGCTAACTTCACTAGTTCCAGCCCGGCTTTATACTTGTTCTGTTAAGAGTGGTACTTCAATAAACACTTGTAACCAACAGAACGAACACGGCTAATCAAATATCTTATCCGTTTAATACTGATGCGTGTGGTGTGTCACTATCCGGGCAGACTGGTCGATGTTGAAGGCTAGTCGTCAGTTAAATTAGGCCCTGGATTCAGGTGGTGGATTCTACTGCTGGCCAAACCGGCTCGTTGCTTAATAACAAGGAATTAGGCCCTATCACGGGGACTGTGGCGTAAACAATGGCGGTACCTGTATGTGATGATTTGTCAGATTAATTTGTTCGATGTGTTTGTTCAACTTGTCAGTAACGTGCGTTTGCCAAGGCTATTACTATAAGATCGAACAGCACATAGGCCTGGGCTCAATGCAGCCTCATGGTTTTAATCTCAGCAAGTCATTTCATAGAGAAAATGTACATTTAATATGTTTTTAATAGATAGAACTGGACAAATAGGCAAGAAGCAGCTATTGGTCAGGTCAGCTAACGTGTTGAAATTGGCGTTTAATTAGCCACCACTACTTATAGATGGTCTCAGTTGTGTTGTAATTTAAACGACCTATCATCCCCTGGTATTCAGGCTAGTATATAAAGTTCACAGGCTCATTAACACTGTTGTTTACCCTGGGTAACTCTCTGGACTGGAAACGGACAGAGAGGAAACAATGGGTGGTACAATCCAGAAGAATGCAGCAGTGTAACGTTACAGATGCCAAATGCCATAAAATGCCACTACCAACTTCACAAACAATCACCAGGGGGGCAGAGATTACACTCATTTCATTTTGTGCCTTTTGTACATATTTTCTGCAGTGGTTGCATAACGTGACCAGCATCTTGCTACTGAATTAACCAAAGGTGATTCTCCCTTGTGATGGGATCAAGTCAAACTAGCTTGCTCTTATCATACCTGCAAATGCCAAGGCAGTTTGGTGTTGCATAAAGTCCTGAGTTAGCAAAGTGTACAGTCTCTCCAAACCCTATATATTTTACATTATTAAAATATACATATTCCTTTTCTATTTTTGCTTGATATGCCATGTACACCAAGTGATCGAAAATGTAGGACAACTGATCAAAGTATTATATGTTTATCATTTTCTATTTGTTTTAGGTATCTAATAGACAGCAGGTGGTTCAAACAATGGAAGAAGTATGTGGGATTTGACAGCTGGGACATGTACAATGTAGGAGAAAGAAGCCTCTATCCAGGACCAATTGACAACTCTGGGCTGTTTTCAGGTAACATTTGTTTTTTGAAGAATATTAGAAATTAAAACAATAATTCCAATTCCACAAAGAGATTTAAATATATGTTTCTTTAGTCATCATTTAATTTTTTTCCCCATCAAAGACCAGGAAACTCAGACCCTGAAAGAGCACCTTATAGATGAGCTCGATTATGTCCTTGTACCCACCGAGGCATGGAATAAGCTTGTCAGCTGGTACGGCTGCCTTGAGGGTCAGAGACCAATTGCCAGGAAGGTAATGCTGTTGAAGATCTTTTCATTTACACTGTTCTGTTAAGGTGGGACTCCCTAAATATACCTAAATGTATGCTTTGTTTTCTAGGTGGTTGAACATGGTATGTTTGTGAAGCACTGTAAAGTGGAGGTCTATCTGCTGGAGCTGAATCTGTGTGAGAATGACAACATGGACAATGTTGTCACACGCCATTTTAGTAAGGCTGATACTATAGGTAAGTTACCTACCTGTGACACCTGCAATGTCGGCTTTGCTTGGATACAGGGAAGATAAAATCTTCCAAATCTTTTTTTCCCCAGACATAATAGAGAAGGAGATGAGAATGCTGTTCAATATCCCATCAGAGAAGGAGACACGGCTCTGGAACAAATACATGAGCAACACCTATGAGCAGCTGAACAAGCCTGACAGCACTGTGCAGGATGCTGGTCTGTTCCAGGGGCAGGTATGGTAAAGCTTTATTATTCAAATGACGTCCAGATCACTGATGGACACTATTCCTCATTTCTCTGAAATAAAGAGCACCACTGTCCTGAAGCAAACCTGTGCTCACCGTATACAAAATTAATTTACAGACATTGTACAAAATAAGTAGAGCCTAATGCATCGCAATACATTATCCCTATAATAACACACACTCGTTGAGACTGATATAGACTTGGTTCCGCTCTATTTTTATTAAGTGGAGTTTACATTGTGTTGTACTCCAAGGGCAGTGTAAGGTGTTCTCTTATATAAATTAGGGGTCTAGGAAGCCTCACCTGCTAAACAAACCGCTTATTTAAGTCCAGTTGGATACTCTTGTTTTGTTCATTTTAGACTAGTGAAACAGCACCTGTACCCAGGAAAAGTTGATTTCCAGACCTTGAAAAGTCTCCAATTTTGTGTGAAAGTCTGGAAAAAAGTTTTGCCCATAGTAGAGTTTTAGAGTCTGTGCATGTTTTTGAATATCAGTAAAACATAATTGGCTGTGAATTATGCGTTCATTCCTTTGATTCATTCATGCTTTGATTAAAATGATCTTTTCCATTAAACACAAAAGATACAATCTCAAACAGAAAGCAGGCATGCACATATAATGCCCCTGCCAAGTTTGCAGCATGTCAAGCAACCTGTTCGATAGATATGCAAATAGCAGACAAACTTTCACTTTCATTTCTTATCCAAACAAAGTCAAATGGTCTGTGTTAAAGAACCTTGAACTGTGCTTTGTCTTGAAAATGTAATGGAGCACTTTCAACCGTGGAGGGCACCTCTCAGTGTACAGCCTTTCAGAACATATTGGAAGAAGAGGAAAGTCAAAGTCAACAGACTCGAGTCAAGTGTTTAATTTACTACTGTGGTTGCTGTGGTAAACCACATACAGATGATGTTTGAGGACGTCTCACTCATTCATCTTCTACTGCTTTATCCTCCACATGAGGGTCACATGGGGGCGCTGTGCTCAGTTGACATAGGACGACAGGCAGGGTGTACACCCTGGACAGGTCGCCACAGTCCATCACAGGGGCCACATATAGAGACACAACAGTAACACTCAGTGTCCAATGTGCTCCAAATAACCCTAACCCACACACAGGGAGAACATGCAAACTCCATGCAAAAAGACTCTTGTTCAGATTGTTGACCTCTACACTGAGGACAGTGTCTGTCTCCATTAATTTCTCCATATGAGACAGGGCGTAAGTGGCTCATATAACATTATCTACTGTGTTTCAAAGTTGGTATTACACACATTCAAGCCCTTTTATTAACAAGTTAGAATCTTCTATGTACATTTTATTACCGATGGCAGCCTCTCCAAGACACTGCACCCTCTGACTCATACATTATTTAATTTAAGTCTGGTATATAGCATATGAAGGTCAGTTTGGCTCTTACTCGGCTTGCTTTCACACAGGTGCTTGTGATAGAGCGAAAGAACGAGGATGGCACGTGGCCCAGACAAGCGTCTCATCCCAAGTAAGCCAGGATTTATTTATTTTCTTGGTAAAAGGAAATACAAACAGCAAATCCTAATGTTTAAATGTGTGTGGGGGTTTTAAGTAAATGTTCATTTCAGACGTTTCAGATGTTTTTCTCCTGTTCACCAGATCAAGTACAACCCCATCCAGGAATTTCACTACCTCCCCCAAACCCTCCTCTTACTCATCAGCCAGTATCTCCTCAACATTAGCCAACGGAGACAGCAGCTGTAGCCCTGGATATACACTCAATAACAGCACGTCCTCCGGGAACAGGCAAGTTTTTCCCAAACATAACATAACACTGTTTACCTCAGACACTGGTTTTACTCTCTCTGTGTTTTGCACACGTCTCTTCCATTTTGTATTAAATGGGTATTGTATGGCTTTATTTTCTTTGTGTCTTTTGCTGTCAAATACACACTCTCTTTCACTCAGAAAACTTCTGCATGTGTGCAACCATTTTATAAATGTGTATGTGATATAATTAGAGCATCATTTCAGCCCAGTTTGTGTAATGTCACTGGAGAGTTTGCTGTTTCCTGTCCAGGCAAACATGCATACCCCTATTTAGTTGTGTTTGTGTTTAATAAATTGATTTAAAGTGGCAACTAACGATTATTTTCATAATCGATTACTCTTGTCGATTATTTTCATGATTAATGGAGTAATCGTTTGGTCCATAAAATGTCAGAAAACGTTAAAAAAAACCTGTTGATCAGTGTTTGTCAATCCTGGAAATGATGATGTTCTCAAATGTCTTGTTTTGTCCACAAACCAACCATGTCTTTGTAATGTGGAGCAAAGAAACCACAAGATATTCACATTTGTTCAGAAGCTGAAACAATCAGAAATCTTGTTTTAATCATGAAAATAGCTTCAAACCGATTAATCGATTATCGAAATAGTTGAAGATTAATTTAGTAATTGATTAGTAATCGATTAATCGAGTAATTGTTTCAGCTCTACATTAATTGTGATTGTAAGCCAAATTAAAGATTCCCCTCCTGTGGATAAAGTGGTAGAAAATGGATAGATGGAATTGGTATCTGTGACCAGATTTGTAAATGTTATAGAGACCACTGTAGTGGCGAAAGTACACTTAATTCCAAAGCCACTGAATAGTTGTTAGCTGTAAGCAGGCTTCAATTGGCTTGACTCGTAGGTACTGTTTTAATTCATCAATCACGAAGGCGAGAGAGAGTTGTGAGAAGGGTTTGCACATTTATTTCCACTTACCGTACATCCAAGTTACATTTGTGTCCAAGCTTCTCAAGGATCAACAACACAGAAATATTCCCTTGATGTTCAGTTTGTGAATGACGATCTATAGATTCCAACAGTAAGACAACGCAACCTAATGTCACGTAGTGACCTGACGTCAAAAACCCTTGTTACACCAAAAATTAGAGTACAGCTTCTAAAACGAACACACCAATCCAAGTGCTAGATATTTTTCAGTACATATATTCCAATTCCTTTCTATCATAGCCGTCAAAGATATCAAAGCGTCCATCTAAAGAACAATAAAAACAGAATGGCCCCAAAGCCATGTTCCTTTCCTTGCGAGAATATTTGAATTTAATCAAAGGCTTAAGGGTTACCCTAAAGCCTTTGATTAAATTAAATATTCTCGCCCTTTCTGATGTTTATATAGTTATATAACTACTTCAACTGTTCATGAATTACATTGTAACAAGTGTCAAATCTTGCATTAACCACCCGACCTAACTCTGGCTCCTACAACCACATTTAATCAAGCAAAAGTTGAACGGTAAAGAAAAAGCTTGTATTATAGTTGTGAATTTGTGAAGGTGATGTTCTTTGTTGGTAGTTAGAGCAACGTTTTCCTCAAAATGAAGTTCAGTCTTTGAGAGTAGATGGAGCGTAGGGGAAACCTGGTGATGGTAGACGGTTGTGCTTTCACACTCACCATGAACTCTCGTGCCCAGTTACTGAGTACCGAGTACAGAGAGGGCAAGTGTGAAGCTGAGGTTTGCTGAAAACCATATACCCATTTCTGCCGACTCGTTGAGAAAAGAAGTTAATGTCAGCGCATCACTGTGTCAGGATTTGTCCCAGTGCTGCTAATGGCCCGTCCACATGTGACAGATGGCGTTTTAGAGAGAGGAAGAAAAAACTTGGCTCAACGAAAGTTTGGTGGACCAAAGTAGACTAGTTAATTGTTTGGAAACACTTTTGAGGTACGCATGATTTCTACTGCTATCGGCGCTGTAACAGATCTGCTCTATCTACAGATTGGGGGGCTACAACTCGTATAGCTCCTCCTACAACTACAGGGAGTCCCAGTCGCAGCCTGGCCTTTGTGGTCTCAGTAATTTGGGCAACACGTGCTTCATGAACTCTGCCCTCCAGGTAAAACTCCAAAGTCCTGACATTTATTCATAGAGAGATACTTGTGTTCTCGTGTGTCATATTTCCCCATCAATAATATTAATTGTTTCCTTTTTCTCCAGTGCCTGAGCAACGCATCACCACTCACAGAGTACTTCCTCAATGACCAGTATGAGGCCGAGATTAACCGCGATAACCCATTGGGAATGAGAGGCGAGATAGCCGAAGCCTATGCTGATCTAGTGAAGCAGATGTGGATGAGCCGTAGCAGCTATGTGGCCCCACGCACCTTTAAAGTAAGTCGTGTAGATGCATCTTCATGAGTGGATGCGTGCCAAAAATGATTGAATCCAAATGTACACGGCTAATTAAATGGATTTTTCTCACCAGACCCAGGTCGGACGCTTTGCCCCCCAGTTTTCAGGCTACCAGCAGCAGGACTCGCAGGAGCTGTTGGCCTTCCTGCTGGACGGACTACATGAAGATCTAAACCGTGTCAAGAAGAAGCCTTATCTGGCCCTGAGGGATGCAGAGGGCCGTCCAGATGAGGTAAAGTGAAACTGAAACAGAATTCATGCATTAGTGATTTCCTTCGTGTAGCACACGCAAACTCACCAACAACAAACTAATTAAAGTCAGGCTCAATCTGATGCTGGAGTTTACCTGCTGAAGCGTTGTTGTTTTTAGAAAGTGAAAGCTGAAGGGAAACCTAATTAGAAGCTTCCAATTGAGTTCACCATCTCCACTAATTGATTCACTTTCCTCATCTTGTATTGAATAAACGTTTGAATAGATTTTCTCCATTATTTGTTTGTTTGTTTGTGCAATTCCAGATTGTTGCTAAGGAAGCCTGGACAAACCACCGTTTGCGCAATGACTCCATTATAGTAGATATTTTCCATGGCCTCTTCAAATCCACGTTGGTTTGCCCAGAGTGCGCCAAGGTGTCCGTCACCTTTGACCCATTCTGCTACCTCACACTACCTCTGCCCATGAAGAAGGACCGCACCATGGAGGTTTTCCTGGTGCGATCAGACCCTCAGTCGAGACCCACGCAGGTAAATTGACATTAAACTAACACAACAGTTGGCAATCATTCAGTTAAGCATTGTTCATAATCCTGTTTATTTCTCCGACAGCATCGAGTGATCGTCCCCAAACTGGGTAACGTGACAGACCTGTGCAATGCTATGTCCAAGCTCTGTGGTATCCCTTCAGAAAATGTAAGACCTCTATTATTTTACACTGAGAGCAAGGAATCTTCTTCATTATTAAACCTTTTACATTTTATTTGTCGTTTGCTGAAGCGCTAACTCTGCTATTCACATGTATTTCTAGATGGTGGTGACGGATGTTTACAATCACAGGTTCCATAAAGTTTATCGACGGGACGAGAACCTCAACCAAATCATGGAGAAGGACGACATCTTCATGTAAGTCTCGTTGGTCTGTAGATATTGAGTTTAGTGTTGGGTCACCATGGTCGCTGTTTTGTGTGACATGTTTCTATATATGTGTTCTGCAGGTATGAGGTACAGGAGGAGAACAGCGAGAGGATGAACCTGCCTGTGTACTTCAGGGAGCGCCATTCGAAACACGCCGCAAACTCCACGAGCACCATGCTGTTCGGCCAGCCTTTGCTCATCACTGTGCCCAGGCACAACCTCGTAGCAGATGTTCTGTATGAAAAGATCCTGGAGAGAATTGGGTAAGAAATGATTCTGTTTAATAACTGGAATACAGTCATTTATTTCTGTAATTTATCTTCACTCTTTTTCCTCCAGGCGTTATGTTAAACTACCCCAGAGCCCCGGCACTGAAAGCAGGGCCTCGGCCTCCGTTGCCAGCTGCAGCCAGGCACCAGAATGTTCCACATCTACAAGTGTCAATGCCGGCCTGAGTGGCTGTGGCAGCCCCCTGTCCGATGGAGCCTCCTGCAGTGCCAGCTCCAGTAACGGCAGCAACCACTCGGGGACCTGCAATGAAACTAACGGGACATACGATGGTAAAACAGCCGAAGTTACCCGTCGCTCCAATTTCAAATGAATGTAAAGGGAAGCATTTGAGTCATTAATTCTACATTCATTGGTTGTGTGTTCAGGTGATGAGGAGGCCATGGACCACCAGGTGAGCCCAGAACCGCAGAACGGCCAGTCAGAAGAAGAGGAGGAGGAGACGACGTCTGACTTGGAGAACGGGTCGAATAAAGTAGAGAGCAAAGCAAAGAAAAGCACCGCGCCGGCCAAGCTCTTCACGTTCAGCATCGTCAACTCTTACGGAACAGCCAATATCAGCCCGCTTCCTTGCGATGGAAATGTCCTCAAGCTAAATCGTCAGTGTTTATATATGTATATATTTTATGGTTTCATTTATTTGTTAGTTTCAATGAATTGCATCCAGTTGACGCACATTTCCCCCCCATTTCCTTTATTTACAGCACATTCCACAGTGGCCATCGACTGGGACAACGAGTCAAAGAAGTTGTGCTACGATGAACAGGAAGCCGAGGTCAGTGGGTTAATGTTTCTTAGGCAGCCCTTTGACACAGTATCCAAAACAGTCTTATTTATATTCAGTGTAAATATTGTATATTTACAGGCTTATGAGAAGCACGAGAGCATGATCCAGCCTCAGAAAAAGAAAGCCACCGTGGCCCTGAGGGAGTGCATCGAACTCTTCACCACCATGGAGACTCTCGGAGAACACGATCCATGGTGAGGGTTGAAACACCTAAGGATTACCGTACTCGTTATTTTAAAATCTGAAAAAGAACTGTCAAATAAACCCAACCCCCCTTTTTTAACGCAGGTATTGTCCCACGTGTAAGAAACACCAGCAGGCCACAAAAAAGTTTGACCTGTGGTCGCTGCCTCGCATTCTGGTCGTTCACTTGAAGCGTTTCTCATACAATCGGTGTTGGAGGGACAAGCTGGACACGGTGGTGGACTTTCCCATAAGGTATGATGGAAATCAGGATTTCTAAAGTTTTACCATGTAAGCATGGGGGCTGGAGACAGCGGGTGTTGAATCCTAAGAAATGAACATTCCCAGGGTTATGAGTCCCTTTTTTTTGGCCATTTGATTTATACTTATATATTACATGAAAATGGTGCTTATTAAATTATCCAGGAAAGGCTGTTATTATTATTATTATTATTATTATTATTATTATTATTATTATTATTCAAGAGAACACAGAGGATTTACCCCAGTTTTAAATACAGTGTTAATAATCTTTTTACGGTGATGAACTCCCTCACAAGAGGGAGCTGTTGTCTAAAAACTCGTCTGAGTTATTGCAATCGATATGACTCCTGCCTCTTGAGTCACCGTATTCCAAAGAACAATTACCCCTGTGTTCTTATCTGCTGTTGTGTAACTGTAGATGTTGAAACTTGAGTCATTAACCCCTTTTTTCAGTTGGTACAGAACAGATTTCCCTTTGTCTTTAAAATAGAGAAGTTGCTTCAGGATTACGTGGTTTTAAAGGCTTCCCTCTTGGCGCCGTGTGCGGCACTCATTGACTTTCTGTAGAGGAACTTGATCCAGCTGAAAACCAGGAAGCGGAACACAAGTTACTGTGTGCTTGATTTTGAAAAAGCCTGAGTCATGCTTACTAAGGATGACTGAATCAATTCTTTTTTTCAAAAGTTTTTTTGATCAAGGTCTCTTTTATTTTTCAAATATAACAAGCAAGAAAATACAATTCATACATGGAACAGTCAAGTCTAGTTCCTGTCATACAAACAAACAAACCAACCAACTTCCCAATGCCCCCCACCCACAGGTACTGGACCCCCAGCAAATTTCCATACATCCCAACATATTCAAGTATGGGTCTGCAGACTCATACGTATATAATTAAAATATCTAAGTAAATAAAGGAAAATGACAACATAAATAAATAATAATAGTAATAATTAAAAAAAAAAAAAAACAACATCAAGGTACACACACACACAATTGGGTTACATAGATATGTTAGTAGCTGCAACACCCTCTACAAAGGAAATAGATGGCTGCCAAATGACATAAAGTTTTCTTATAGTGTATCTAATTTTTCCTAAATGAACATGACTCATAACCTCTCGAATCCATTGCCCATATGTTGGGGGGAGAGCATTTTCCATTTAAACAGGACAAGCCTCCGAGCCAACCCAATTCTTCATGCTTTAATGCTGTACATGGTTTGTTCTGGTGTGAAAATTCATGACTCTTTTAATGACTGTGGGTATTTTCTTTTAACAGAGATCTGAACATGTCAGAGTTCGTGTGTGACCCTAAGGCCGGCCCTTACGTATATGACCTCATCGCCGTGTCAAACCACTACGGAGGAATGGGAGGTGGTCACTGTAAGTCACTGTTCATTTTCTTTATATCTTAAACGACAAGCACAAAGTCTGCCAGCTCAATGACAACCTCTGTTATCATTTAAATCACATCTCATTGTTCTTTTATGTGCATTTTATGACTGTTCCTCTATCTGAGTAAACTAATGGCTTGTAACAGCTGTTTGGTAACACTTGTCTTCCTTCCCTCTGACAGACACGGCCTATGGCAAGAATAAAATGGATGGGAACTGGTTTTACTTTGACGACAGTAGTGTCTCGTCTGCCACAGAGGACCAGATTGTGGTGAGTGTTGACTCTTCAAATAATAATGAGTCTGTTTCTCCTATCATTTGAATCTCCTCGGAGGCTCCTCTTTTTTTTGTTTGTTTGTTTGTTTGTTTGTTTGTTTGTTTGTTTGTTTGATTGATTGAAAGTACGTAAAACTCTGCTCGAGATACATCTGTCGTCCACACACTTGCCCACCGTTTTAAAGCTCACAACAACAGAAGTATAGAAACGCTGCAGGCTCTAATTTAGTTGGAAAACTCCAGGGCTGCGTTTCATTACAGATGGGCTAAAAACAACAGTTTTAGAGGATCAATGACATGTTTTCAGGTGTGTTTAGTATGGACGCAATTTTAGGGCTGCACAGTAAATCGTTAAAAAAATCGAGATCTCGATCTGCAAGTACGCGTTCCTTCACGCCATGTGATTGTTGACAAGTAGCACAGAACATAGAAGAACGTGCGTCTGCTCAGCTGAAATAAATACAAAATGGATGGCGATGAAAACCCAGGTGGTAGTGACGAGAATCACTCAACCACCTGACGCAAGCTTATGTCTCGCCACTCACAGGCTTTCAGCAGTGCTGTCACTAAATACACCACACTCCTCTGTTAAATGATGAGATTTTAGATATTTCCTTGCAACATATTAGAGATGATCCCTTTTACCGGGCAAAGAATTCTATTTGGTAACTTCTGGAGACACCCAGAACTGTGTTACCATGAAATTTCACCAATCGTTGGAGGCCTGCGACACTCAAAACTTAGTGCAGTTCCAGAAGGCTCAGTCTTCTCCTGCATCTGCAGTAATATCTCAAAAACTAATGATAGAAAGTTGATGAAAACATGGAAAACCTGGAGGACCAGGATTGTGAAAAGTTCTAAAATAACATTCCTTTCACTTTATTTGTGTTTTCCTTGTATATCTACATACGTATAAGGGCAAGGTACCATACATGGTACTTTTCTGCCTGAAAATAAAAACATTTTGACAAATTTAACAAAAGGAAAAAGGTCTTTCTTTTTTCATTTCCAATGGTTAAGTCTTTTTAACTGATCTACAGTTTGGCCTCTTCCTGTGACGGCACTCACATTTTCCCTGGTTATGACCAGAATCCAGGATCTAGAATCGTGCAGCTCTAACACAGATTATTACTAAAACGCTGTTAAAACGGACGCAGATCTTTTTTCTTCTTTTAAATGAAAATGTAGTCAGAGATGCGGTTGTTTTTATCAACAGACCATTATCAGATGCAGGTGACTGCAGCCGCCGCCCTGTGACTTGTGTCCAAAGTGTCAAGTGTCCCAGGTTTTTGTTTGGTAATCTTATCTCTTGTCCTCCTCCTCCTCCCGTTTCAGACGAAAGCAGCCTACGTGCTGTTCTATCAGCGCAGAGACGAGGAGTCTCCCTCCAAACCTCAGCCTTCGGCCTCACTGGGTGGAGCGCCCGAAGCAGCTGAAGACCACATGGACACAAACTGAGGAGCCCTGACGAAAAAAGAAAAAAAAGAAAAAGGGACGCGCACTGAAATGCATAGAGCAAACCGAGACACTTGGATGCACACAAAGCTACTTTAGTGACAGAAGACTCCACAGACTTGACGTTATTAACCCCCACCTTCCCTGTATTTTGGTATTTTGTCTTGTATGTTGTCAACTAGAGCCAACAGCCTTGTCAGAGACTTCCTTCTTGCAGTGGGGGTGGCCTGCTGATTTCTGAACATAGTTTACTAGTCTGGAACTAAAGAGGAATATACACGGGATAAAGATTGTCTCACTGGATGAACAGAATGTTAGGAGTGCCCTCAAAACACATAGGTAAATAATTGTTTCTGTCGCTCCCAAGACTACAGTCAGAAATATAAAATAAGCCAAATGCACATGTTTCAACCAAAGTGTTTCAAGTTATTTATGATTAAAAACAAACAAACTTGTAAGACATTAGCAAAATAACTGGGACTGTGCCTCGGATAATCTCACCGCGCTGAGGTCAGTGCTAACTCGCGCAGTAAACGCCAAGGTCGGAGAAAGGAAATGCTGGGACTGAATGTCACCTGTGAAGAAAGAGAGTGGATTGCTGATGGGGGGGCAGGGGGGGGGGGGGGGGGGGGGGGGGGATCCTGCTCTTGCAGTGTAGCTGTGGCAGTTGTGCTCCCGGTGTCTGCTGAATCAGTGATGCAATCTAAAACCGCAGAGGGGAATGTGTGTGGTTTTCATTTTTTTTTCTTTTCAACGACGAGGTCCTGACATCTTGAGTTGTCTGTTTTTTTTCCGGGTTCTTGTTCAGCCTTCTCCGTTTTCCCCCCTCGTTCTTTTGACTCGCAGCAGTGGGCTCTGCTGTCTCTCGGACCCTAAACTTGTGAGATAAGTCTGACCTTGCTTCAAATTTTTGTTATTCTTTTCCCTTTTTTTTTTTGTAATCACAATGCAAAAGCGGCCTTTTTGATTCCTGCAACCTGACTAAAAAAAGGAGGCACTTTGAATTCTCCACTAGTACTTTATCTACCTGCTTCTGGTGTTACTAGACATTACAGGATGGTATTGTTTGGTCTTTGGCGTTCAGGTCGAGTCACACACACACACACACACACACAGGATGATTTTAAACGTGTCTTTTAAGCATATTTTAATCGCTGCCTGATTGGACCCCTAAGCTCGCCTGCGATGGCTTGTCCTCATTAGTCTTGTACATTTAATGCAGATCTGTATTGAAATGGCTGTTATTTGATATCTTCAAAGCACACACAGAGTGAAATCAAAAATAAATAAAGTATAAAACTGGTGCTTTCATTCATGAGACTTGCTCCGGTCACGAGGAACAGAAAATGCATGTGACTTCAGGTGGGGGTAGGGCGGCAGCAGCAGCAGCAGCAGCAGCAGCAGCAGCAGCAGCAGCAGCAGCAGCAGCACATGACAGTTTGAATTAGTTTTCTCCTCTTATCTGACTTATTTTTTTTTTTTGGTCTTCATGAAAACAAACCTGCTCCACTGAGTTATAACGGGCGTTGAATGTGATGAGAATAAAGTGAAAGTTTACTCAATCTTGGTTTTCAGAGGTCGAGTGAAACTAGAAACGATGCGTAGCGGTTTGTCTGTTTCCTGTTCCCTGCACTTTGTTTCACAGCAGTGTGTCTCTGCTGGTTGTTCACAAACAACTACCTAAATATAACCATGTATGCCTGTGACTAGGAAAGCTTTATCACATCATATCTGTAATATATGGCTAAACAAAACTTTTCTTTAAACTACAATTCAAACCCTTTTCCCTTCCTTCAATCTCGACAGTGATTATTCAAACCCCCCCCCCCCCCCCCACACGGAAATCGCTGAAGAGATGTAAATAATCACACTATTTTAAATAGGTGTATAAATTCTTGTCCTCATATTTATCTTATTTGCGATATCTTACAATTATTTGTTTTTAAAAAAAGAAATATTTGATTTCAAAATATACAATAAAGACTGGAAGCCTCAACTAAAGCACGGTGCGGTGGTTTGTTTGTAATGATTCACACAGAGTGGAAATGAAGCTGGAAAAACTGCATCATTCTGAATCAGCTTAAAGTTAATTACTTTGCATTATAGAAAAACAAAGCTCTCAGTTTGTTTATGTCTTGTAGGGAAAGAGCAAATTTCAGAGGTTCAAGAATGTAAAGTTTGACTTTTCTAATGTTGGAATTCATCCATCCATCTTCTACCGCTTTATCCTTCACATGAGGGTCACAGGGCGACAGACGGGGTCACACAGTCCATCACAGGGACACCGAGACAGTCATTCCCTCACACACACACACCTATGGTCAGTTTAGAGCAGGGGTCTCTAACCTGTTTTCTTCTAAAAGCTTCTTTGACAACATGAAAATGCCCGAGAGCGACTCGTGTTTTATTGTTTTATCTTTATCGCTTATATCCACCCAAACAAAAACACTGGACCTGAAATTTTATATAAAATGTTGACGTCGTCCGCAACTCACATTTTGCAATGAACACAAAATAATATTTAAGCACTTAATTCAGCTCCATGTGCGTTTTGTATCTCTGTAATCTTTTCTTTTCTAGTATAATCGCACACACTATTGAATTAAAATATTAATGCTGTCAAAATAGAAAAATGCATTCACAAATATAAAGACATGTTGTCTTATCTGCCCACTCTGTCACAGCGTCACATGTACAGCTGTATGTATGATGTATATACTGGTATTTCCATTTAGTGACGTGACTGGCACTTGCATGGAGTCAAAGAGAGAGGGGTCCACTCATTGGCTAATCATTTAGTGTTAGAAGGGGCAGGACACCCTGTTGGAGACGCCCTGGGTTAGAGTGTCCAATGTTACCTAATCCCCTTACTGCATGTTTTTGGACTGTGGGAGGAACCCGGAGATTTTACATCATAAACATGTTTTTATGTTTTTAAGTATTGTGAAAGACTTTTACTTTGAAATTTGCAAAGTATCATCACATATATCTCTATTTCGATATCATGATGGAATGTTGTGTTATACTTTTTAGATCATATTGCCCACTTGCCTCCCAAAAGTTGTTTTCCTCACTTTTTCCTCCCCCTCTTGACCAGACTAGACGCTCACTGGCCCGTTAGAATCCCATGTTCGACTAAAATCCACAGTTTAAAAAGACAGTGAGACCATTTTTTAATCCTTTTAATATTTCAAAAACCACAGCAGTGCTTTACATGTACTCGATGTAGCTGAGAGGTTCAGCCTTTTACGTGTCATCAGATAACCTCCTCACATCTAAGCTGGTTTCAGAGGATGCCTTCATTTAGTAAAAGGACAGAACACAGTCATCGTGCACATGAGAGCACAACAGGTGGTTAGGAAACGTGTCCAACCATCTACAGAAGCTGCTGAGGGGAAAAAAGGACAAGCATTTAAGTGTATTTAAGTGTGCTCACTAAGTGCAGAGAGGCTGGTGACAATAACAATCTGTAGGACAACAAAAGAACACTTGAGAGGACGGCTCGTTCAGTGCGCCTGGCTGAGGAGCTTCTTGATGTCTGCCTCGATGTCGCTGGTGAGGAACCTCCTGCTGTAGCGCTTGAACGGCGCCCCGTCAGGCCCGATCAGGAACTTCTCGAAGTTCCAGGCCACGTCGTTCCGGCACACGGGGCTCCAGATGATGCACTTTGGGTCGTTCATGAGGGCGAAGCGCTCGTCGCTGGGGAACGGCAGCTGCTCTCTCAGGAACACAAACAGGGGATGAGCGTCCTTCCCGTTCACGTCCACCTTCTCCAGGAGCTGGAACTTGGGCTCGAAGCCGCTGCCAGGACGGACGTACTTCAGGGACAGCAGGATTTCCTGGTTCTGGCAGTTCTCCTGCGTGGGGAAAAGCATTTAGTGGAAGATTTCTGAGCTGCTTCAGAGTGTGACGGGTTAAAACACTGGTGGTGTTAAGACTTTAAGAGCAGCTGAGCAGCTGAGCACCAGATACTGTTGTGGAATAAATAAGGCACGTCACCAAACCTGTGCCTGACGCACTGATCTTAATCCCTGTAAACACTGACATTTGGTTTGTTTGTTTGTTTGTGAGTCACATTTTTAACTGACTCAGACATTTTTATTTACCTTAGCTTTTGTCTTTTTTTTTTTTCCTTCGACAGGAAGAACCAGCTCCAATCACACAATACCTTCCACTTCCCATTGTCAATAACCTTCAATGAATGAGTGACTTATCCCGAGTTGATGGATAACTTGTTGCTTACTGAGTGCATCATAATATTCTAACATTATTAATGTTAGATTTCCACTTGTTTGGTCTCCTGATGAATGCTGCTGTGTGAAACCTCCTGTTTCATATGAGTTTATGACTCAGACTTTTTTTCTGTTTAAAATACAAAATGCAGACTAGAAAAACTCAGACTTTTTTAGTTTTCGGTTAAGTTAAATTGTATTGGTAAATTGTGCAACCTTTTTTTTTGGCAAAAATTCAATAAAAATGTAATATACTACCCAAAAATATGTTTGTACGAGTAATGTAAACACTTTAATTTTTGTTTAGTAATTTTAATTTTAGTTTGGAAAGTGAGGCATAAAAAAAGAGAAGTCAGCTCTGTTTGTTACAAGAAAAGTTATAATAGTTTGGGCTTTTTCATTAGTTTTTGTCTTAATTTAGTTTTGACTTTTATTTTATTGTAAATGCTTAGTTTTAGTTTAATTTTTATGTATTTCAGGGTGTAATATGGGGTATTTGCCAGGTGCAGGAATCAAAAATGTCATCATACGTATTGTGTGTCTTTAAAAACCCAACATTTTAAAAATGTATGATAACATGAACAACCATCTCTGAATCAAATATAATATAATAATAGAAATTAGACTAAAGTGCAAAATGTGCACTGTTATTATGAATGAAAATAAAACATTTCAAAATAAACAAACTGCAGATGAAGCCAGAAGAATGATGTATGAAATTAATTTACAAAGATGAAACTAAACATTTTTACTGCAATTTTAGTTAGTTTTGTAAACACACAATTCCAGTTAGTTATCAGGGTTATTTAAACTCTTGCTTTCTATTTTTATTTCAGTTAACTTAAATTTTTCTTCCGTCATTTCGTTAGTTTTCGTGAGCAAAATCTGCTCTACATGGCTTACATAAAACAATAAAAGGGTCATTAAATCTAACATGTGCCTCTCATATATATGATGATATATGATTTGACTCAAAATATTGAAATAAATTCTAGAAATTCATCCTATAAGTGACAAAATCTCAAAATGTCACCTGTGTCGAAACAGCGTGGGACTTCCGGGAAACATGGATACACTTATATAAGATAATTAAATAATTAAATACAATTCAAATAAAGACACACACGCACACGCACGCGCGCGCGCACACACACACGCGCGCACACACACGCGCGCGCGCGCACACACACACACACACCCTGAACATTAAAGGAAGAGATAGATGGATGTCCTCACCTGGTGGCCGAACTGGTTGCAGGGAACTCCCAGGATAACGAGCCCCTTGTCGGCGTAGCGCCCGTGGAGCTCGTTCATCTGGGTGTAATCCCTGGTTGTCGTTCCTCAGAGAGACGCCACATTCTCAATGAGGACCACTTTTCCCCGCAGAGAGGAGAAGTTAAAGGTTTCCCCTGTCAACAATTTGGCCGTGAGGTCGTAGAACTTCGCTGCCATTCTGGCGGTCATTGATTTGTCCTTTCCAGAGAGAGTGAGAGAGTGGTGTCCGCCTTCTTTAGTGTCCAAAAGTCTGTCTACTTTGACTGTCCTCACTCCTTGGAGCAAAACCCTTGAATTGTGAACAAAGAACTGGTGTTGGTTTACGTGTCAAGATAATTCACCCCCACCTCCTTCTTCTTCTTCTTCAAAATATTTCGAGAATTAAGTGGTAATATTAAAAAAAAGTCATAATATTGCAAGAATAAAATCATAATTTACAAGAATACAGTCATAATAGTTTGAAGACAAACTCGTAAGATTAAAATAGTTGTAATATTACGAGCATAAAGTCGTAATATTATGAAAATAAAGTCGTAATATTAGCAAAATGAAGTCGCAATATAATGAGAATAAAGTCGCAATATTACGAGACTAAAGTCGCAATTTTAAAAAGTTGTAATATTATGAGAATAAAGTCATAATATTGTGAGAATAAAGTCACATTATTAAAAAGTAATGATATTATGAGAATAAAGTTATAATACTGTTGTTATATTATTATTATTGTTATTGTTATTTAGATTTAATGCTAGTTGATAAACAGTGTAAAAGTTGCATTACCGCCACCTTCTGGTCTGGAGTGTTAGAAAAATCTGACCGTTTCCTTACGTAGATTCACCAGCGTTTAAGTGTTTTCTCCAACTTTTCAGCGCTTTTCTTCCGTCCACATTCTCTGTTGATGATATTTATGACATTCTATTATTGGAATAATAATAATAATAAATAAAACCTGTTTTTGTTGATGACGTTTTCCTAATTACTGAGTTGTTAAGATTCTGTTCAATCCACTTGTAATAATGCCCCCAAAATAAATAACTTTCTACATGTTTTTACTCAAAACCTGACCAAACATATGTGTAGTTTAATGACCTATAACTTCTTGCTACGTCACATGACTCAAAATGTTTATTTTCATAATTTTCACTTCAGATGTTGTGATTGTAGTTCGTGTGTCACATAAGAATTTTTGATTTACAGCCTTTTACATGTGACGCACTATTTATACGTAATTCAATCGTTGTAAAACACGACTGAAGGATGCATGCAGGGGGGAAGCAGCTTAAACAACAGTTTACTCTTCGATGTGGTTGCGCACCTACAATTTCTCTGTGGTTGCGCCTGTTTCACCATACAACGTCGCCCGAAAAGCTTCACCATATTATTACAATATGGGATAAACTAAACCCCGCCCGACAGTGTAGAATACGCTGTAAAAACAAGCACGCACATTTAAGGGACTGTATAATAATGTGTTTTTATCTCGTTAATGTTGAACACCTTTGCATTTAATAGATTACCGCGTCCAGGATAATGTTATAAATGAGTTACGAAGAGAAAGAAACTGTGAATGAATGAATGAATGATGATGATTTTCTTTGCCGCTACAATCACTGCTCCGCTACGTCACACGGAAGTGGACTGTGTTCCCTGGCTGACTTTGATGACGCAATGGTGCTTTGGCGCGGAAGTTTGTTTTGTAAGTGGAATAATCGTCTTCAGTCGTCTGTCTTTGAGCACTTCTATTCACTTTTACATTCTCTTTTCTATTCACTTTTCTATTCACTTTAAAACCATTTTCACAGCCAACAACTAAAACTCGTCGTAACCACATACACGCGAGGTATGTGTCATGACTACAGACTCACGTCCTGTCTTCATTAATACGTCAACTTCTCTACATTTACTGTTGTACAGTACAGTAAAAAGCTCATTAGCTCGTGTTTTCTCTGGTAAACTCTCTGACGTTTGTTATTCTTTTAGATGTTGCGCAAAAAACGACGCTCGTCTGCGTCTGCGGATAAAGGAGAGACATCCACCACAACTAACAGTAAGTTTTTATTTTGTTTATTTTAAATTTTTAAATATTAAGTCATAACTCATAACCAAGTTTATAATAATTTGGGATTTTTCATTCGTTTTTATTTGTTGTAAATGATTAAGGTTTAGTGTTAGCTGTTTTTAATATGGAACATTTGCCAGTAAGGGCAAGATTCAAAAAATGCAGAGTATATTCTACTCTAGTAAAAGTACTGGTCTAAAAATGTACTCAAGTTAAAGTAATATATATATATATATATATATATATATATATATATATGCAGTTAGTGTGCCAGGTAAAAATCTAATAGCCAACTGACTAAAGGATACACATGAACATAACATAAATCTCTAATCTCTCTCCCTCCATAATAGAGGCAAAGAAGAGCCGCAGCACAGGTCGTCATCCTAAAGTGGCCATTCCGGACGTCACTAATGAAAGTGCATTTACCATATTCCTGAGAGAAGCAGGTGTCACCTTAAAGCGAGGTGGCACATCCAATGAGATCGGTAAACATACTTAAATTCAATTCCAAATCCATTCTTTGGCCAAATTAAAGATATTGCTTTAAATAATCTTTAAGATTTTCTCCTCTCTCTCTAGCTGTCGATCAAGTCGTCTTCCAGAAAAGGATAGAGCAACAAATACGGAAGAGTCCCAAGTACCCTGGAGTAAGTAGTGTGTACTGTATACATGTACACAAGACTGTTATGTTCATTGGCATTTCATTTCTCAGGTTGTTCAGGAGTTTGTCACTGGGTTAGAGAGTCACATCGAGGACGCAGATAGTTTTAGGAATTGCCTCCTGCCGTGTGTCCCACGACTGTCTGACGGAGATGACAGGTAACCTTTTTACAGACTATTATGTGCTTATGTACTTAATTAAGCCACGTTTGTATGCTGTAACAGACTGATTGAACGTCTTTGTTGTCGTAGTTCTGCCAGCTCATTCCAGGAGAGTCTGCTACGCATGCTGTTGGCTATTGAACTTCTGCAGGTAAGAATTTGACCTCTGACAAGGACAAAAGTGGACAGATTTGAATCACATTTTCTGGGGATGTAGGTTGTGAACCAAGGAAGAAATGATTAGATTTTTGTGGTAATTCAGGATTTCTTGCAAGATTGGGGATTGTATTAATGCTGTGGGAGACTGAGCGGTCTTGGATGAGTGTTCTTCTCTCTACAGCATCACATTTATATGATCAGACGAATCAAACAATACAAATATATGAATTGTGCAAAGTCTACACATATGTGAATCCTTTATCTTCATTTTTCTCTCACGCAGACTTCCATCATTAACACCTTGCTTGAAAAACTCCCCGAGTTCATGCTCGATGGGTCAGTATTTAACATGAGTTCATGAAGGGTTTTTTTCCCCACTGTCTTCTTTCTTTTTAAATGTCACCTGTCTTCTTGTTTCCTCACAGAACCGGAGATGGAGGACTCAGCATTCCACGCATGATCATTAACCAGCTCAAATGGCTAGACAGGGTTGTGGACAGCAAGGTAAGTCATTCCTCTGATGATAGGGTTTCCTTACATGTTCATTTCTCACGCCCATGTGTGATGTGCTTGTTAACCTCTGTCCTCTCTGTGGCCTGTTACTGTCTGTACCTGCAGGAGTTGGCAGAGAAGCTCATGGAGCTGGTGTCCGTAGCGCCGGTGGATGTCGCGCGAGACATAATCACCAGTCTGCCCGAGATACTGGAAGACTCGCAGCACAATGACATCGCCAGAGAGCTCAAGTGTGTACACTAACTACTACTGTAACTACACTGTCTGTGATTCCTCTGTGGTTTATTTATCTCTGCTCTGTGTAGCGATTTGCTCCAGACCAACACTCAGCTGACCGTTCCCATCCTGGACGCTCTCTCCAGTCTCAACCTCAGCTCCTCATTACTGACTGAGGTAGCAGACGCCGCACCGTTCATTACACTCACTTTGTGTGACTTATTAAAGGCTTTAGTGAACGTTTACTCTCTGTTTTCACAATACTAAAGGTCCGTGGAGCAGTTATGGCCACGCTGGCTGCCGTGCAGCTGGAAGACCTGCCCGTGGTTGTCAAGTTCATCCTGCACTCTGTTTCAGCCTCTGACGCACATGAGGTTAGATCTCTTACTCATGTCTACAGCCGTGTGCTTGTAGTTGTACTTGTTGCTTGTTGAATGTCTAAGAATCAGTGACATCTAATGGTGAGAACAAATGAAGATCAGGCAACTACAGTGGTCTTTCCTTTGTTTTTATTTTGGGTTTTTTCATACTAAGCTCCACTTTAAACCTGGCATCACAAGATGGCAACCTCTGTAAAGCAAGGCCTTCACCCTAAAGTAGTTATAAAAGGCTGATTATTAAGGATACGAAAATCCAGTCACATACACGTATATGAACATAACCATGGGTAGTTTATTCAGTATTTGCCAGTAAACCCTCCTAAATGTTTCACACTGGAACTTTAATAAATTGTCTGTTTATATTCCTGTGCTTTTATTTTGAAATGAAGGTGGTGAATGATCTTCGTAAGAAGCTGGAGCTGGAGCAGTGTGTTCTCCCTCCAGTGTTGCAGGCCTCTCAGAGTCGCATGAAGAGCAAAGGAGCAACAGAGTAAAACAAAACACATGAAGAACATTTCTCTGGTTTGATTCTTGTCATCTAATAAATCTGACTTTTGGCACAGGGTCACGTCGGCTCCAGGAGCTGGGAACAGCATTACACTGACACTGGACGGCATCAAGTCAGCAGTGAGATTTCAGAAAACTATTTCAGAGGCTTGGCTCAAGGTGGGTTGTTGTTGTTGTTGTTGTTGTTGTTGTTGTTTTGTGAGTGCAATTTATTTCTTTTTAATCATTAGCAAACATTTGTTTTCACAGACTTAACTTTCCCTTTGTTGTCTTTCGTCAGGCAATCGAGTCTGTGGATGAAGCTGAGGACCACAAGGTGACTGTTATCTCCTCTGTTTGTCTGTGTATTATTATTTGATATGCACATCTTCTCTATGAATGTGACTGCAGGAGGTAAAGGAATTGCTGTTTTTTTCAACGTTTGACAAATGTTGCTTCTCAGAAATGTGATGAATGCTGCACAAGTGTTTATTTGAAAAGATTTGTTTCAAGACCTGTTTACTGTATATAATATTTAATTAATAACATATATATGAGTGCCCTGCAATGCAGACACAACATGCAGTTATTCAATAGCTGTTTTTAAGTTATTATGATAATAATAATAATAAGAATAATGAGAATACTAATAATACTAATAATAATAATGATAACAATAATGATTATAATGGTCATATATCGGCATGTATAGAGAAACACATATTGGTGGATCTTTCCTTTAAAAAAAACAAACAAACCTCGGCTGGACCTTTCCAGGTAATAGATCTGCTGGTGCTGTTCATCCTCCACTCCACCAATGCCAACCTGAGTCGACGAGGAGCAGAGCGAGTGCTGAAGCTTAAAGTGAGGACAGGACTGATTCAGGAGACTCTGCTGCAGAAGACCTTCAGGGACTATTCCCAGGTGGGTCAGTCTGTTCACACAAGGTGGTATCACAGAGACATATTTTACTTTGTGGATCATTAACTCTTAGAACACAGAGCATTTTGGCTGCTTTTTTCCCATTACTATGTTCAAACATACAGTTTTTGCCAACTATATAGACACACCTGAGCAGAAAGTACTCACAATGTTTAAAATCTGATTTTTCTGAAATTACGTCACAGTTCAAAGTGGAGCTGAAACAATTCCTCGATTAATCGATTGCTTTTTTCATTATAAAAACAAGATTTATGATCGTTTCAGCTTTTTAAATGTGAATATTTTCTTTGTTTCTTTGCTCCATAAAACAAAGAAATCATTAAAAGTGAATAAGTTTGGTTTGTGGACAAAACAAGATATTTGAGAAACTCATTATTTCCAGGTTTGACAAAACGCTGATTGACTTTTTTTAACGTTTTCTGACATTTTCGATTGATCCATCGATTAATCGTGAAAATATTCGACAGACTCATCGAAAATAAGCGCCAGTTTATGAACAAAAAGAAAAGAAAAACGATCAAATTTTGTGACTTCTGCACAATTATTGCCACTTTATATCACGTCTAAAAACTTTGACAGAAGAAGTAGGAAAAAAAAACCCACACATTTTTTAAAGCCTGAATATGTGACACACTATAAACACACACACACACACACACACAGCTGGATGTCCATATCAGGAGTTGTGTATTATTCCCCCGGCAAATGACCATGGGTGCACCTGTATGAGCACTAAGGGTTAATGATCAACTGATAAACGTGTTGTACTTTTTCATTGATTCAGGTGTTGCGAGGGTATTTCCCGTCCATCTTGTCTTTGGCTCAGTGCTTGTTGCGCTCCCATGACCCCTGTGTGGTCCCTTTTGGAGGATTCATGTACCGACTCTCCTTCACTGTGTTTGACTCGTACTGCCAACAAGTGCGTTCTTCTTTTCTTTCATTTTCAATGTGCATTTTTGTATTCATCTGTTTCTTTTAAAGTGGAATGCACGTGTGTGTGTGTGTGTGTGATTTGTCACTGTCCTGTAATGTTTGTCAGGAGGTGGTGGGCTCTTTAGTGACCCATGTCTGCAGTGGTGTGGCGGGGGAGGTGGACATGGCCCTGGAGCTTCTCTGTGACCTGGTCACAGAAAAACCCACAGAAATGTCTCTTTATGCCGTCTTTGTGAAGGTGAGGAGGTCACACTGTTCTGTTTTGGTTTGGTTTGGTTTTTGACTGAGCATTAATGTGATATGATTACAGGGGATTTTGGACTACATGGACAACCTCACACCCCAGCAGATACGCAGACTTTTCCACCTCCTGAGCAGACTGGCCTTTGGGCAGCAGCAACAAGGCTCTCACATTCAGGTGAACAGTCACGCGTTCATGTGTCCCACCTTTCCCGTGTTGTGTCTGTTCTCTAATGTCTGTTCTTGTCCCCCCCCCCCCCCCCCCTCAGGACGACATGCACATCGTGATCCGTAAGCAGCTCTCCAGCACCGTGCCCAAGTACAAGCGAATCGGCATCATTGGTGCCATCAGGATTGTAGGCAGCATGGGAGCCTTCAGGTGAGGCCAGTTTGTCGTAGGCGTCATTGTCATTATATTCTCTGTATCCTGATTATTCTTCTTTTTCCACATCCAGGCTGAAAGTGAAGGACACACAGAATGAGGCGTTACCTCAGGAGACGTTCAGACAGGTAGGTACAAGTTAGGATGAAATGTGGCGCAATACTTCATTTGCATTTAGATTTACAGTAAATACTTCATTGTCTGTGCTTAGGTTATTTTCTGAGAACAAAACATGTTTTTTGTTACAGTTTATCCATTTGTTTTGATGTAAACAGCTAAATTGAAATGAATAACACCTTTATGACAGCATTTTGTTTTTGGATATTCTTCATCTTCTATCTTTTTGGCAAACGTGTTTCATCAGACGGTTATGTTCGTTTGAAACTGAGAATCTCGTAAATGCTTTACTATATTAGACTAGAACTGAAACAAGTACTCAGTGAATCGATTATTCATCGATTACTAAATGAATCGTCAACTATTTTGATTTATCGGTTTGAAGTTTTTTTCATGATTTAAACAAGATTTCTCATAGTTTCAGCTTCTTTAATGTGAATATTTTCTTTCTATTTTTTGATTTCTTTGCTCCATTTTGGTTTGTGGACCAAACAAGACATTTGAGAACATCATCATTTCCAGGTTTGACAAACACTGATCAACGTTTTTTGACATTTTATGGACCAAACGATTACTTGATCGTGAAAATAATCGACAGATTAATCGATTATGAAAATGATCGTTAGTTGCAGCCCTATATGAGACCTCCTCAGTTCAGTCCAGGTTAACTATTCTTTATTTGGTGATTCATGGAGAGCTCATGTTTGAGGCATATTTACTTGATGACCCCACTGCTGAGTGGTGATACCTGGTTGGTTTCTGGTCCGTCGACGTGCTCGTCATGTGTCAGTGTTTGGTTTCCTTGCAGGTGACGACTCTGTTGGAACTCGTGAGGTCAAGCAGCGAGAGTTCACCCGAGGCCACGGCTCTGTTCTACGATGAACTCGCCAATCTAATCTCCAGCTCCACTCTGGACCCGACGGTGCAGGTGTGTCTCAGCAAATAATGATTCACTGTAAGAGTGTTTGAAACAACCTTTTATGAACTGCACCTCCTGTTCCTACTAGCACTTTGATTCTGTTGTGTGTGTATATATATATATATATATATATATACACATATCCCCTCTTCCCAACAGGAACACATTTCTAAGAGCGTCATAGACGACTTTCAGAACGACTTTGTGGTGGATGTTTGCCCTGAAATAAAAGGGTTAGTAAGAATTAGACAAGAATTTACTGGAATGTTTATTTCTTAGTGTCATTAATCCCCCCTTCCCCCGTGAATCTCAGGTCCTTCCCTTTACCGGTTCATTTGATGTACAACCTGGAAGTACTGGATGAGAACAGCATCGCCATCAACCTGTTGCCTCTGCTGGCGAAAGATATTCAGAACAAAGGCGAGCAGCAGAGTCAAAGCAAGAAGGCGCACAAGTCAGTCGACTTCCCCTTCTTATGTTCTTATGTATTTTAAATCAGTGATGTACTGTCTTTCACTTTTGATGCAATCAGATTGAGGATTATAGTTTGAGTAACAACTGTCCATAATGATTTTACAGAAGAGTATTAGGGCCACATGTAAAAAATAATAATCTAATAATAATAACAAATTGAAAAAAAGAAAATAAAATGGCATGAATTCTGACGAGACTTTAATAATTCTGATTTTAATCTCAGAATTCAGACTTTAATCTCAGAATTTAGACTTTAATCTCAGTTTCAGACTTTAATCTCAGAATTGTTTTTTTTCTCAGAATTATGAATTTAATCTCAGAATTCATGCCGTTTTATTTTACATGTGGCCCTAATCCTCTTCCATATGATCTAGATTTCTGATGTTTATTTAATTTGTTTGATTTTATTTACAGGAGAGTGTCTCCTCTCTGTCTGGCTCCGTTTTTTCGCCTCCTGAGACTGTGTGAGGAGAAGCAGAATCCTGGAACCCTGGAAAACATTGATGGTCTGCTGGGTAAGGACGAGGAAAGAGACAAATCTATCATTAAACCTGTTTGTTTTCAGTGCTGTGGTTGTGAAGTAATGACTGTCTTTGGCGTGGGTCAGGCTGTCCTCTGGTCCTCACAGACATGGGTGTAGTGGAGAAAATCGAGAGCCTGTCGAAAGCTGAGAGGGAGTTTCTTTGTAACTTACTCTTTTACACCATCAACTGGTTCAGAGAGGTAACTGCATGTTGAATTTAAATCATTTTTGTTTCTGAACATATGAGCTCTGTGACTAAAGTCAGGCGTTGTTTTCTTGCAAGACTGTAAATGCATTTTGTGGGCAAAAAGAAACTGAGTTGAAGATGAAGGTGATGACCCGACTGCAGAACATCACGTACCTTCAGACGCTGCTGGAGAGGGTGCTGGCCGGTACGTATTTGACTAATTAAAGTCTCAATTATGTTTCTAAAACTCTCTGTTAGCTTGTGAGCTGCAAAATCCAAAGTCTGGTTAGTCTAGTCTAGTCTAGAGTCTAGTCCCTGCTGGTCTCTGCTACATGTAATGCATTTAAATACAACATAACAAACCTTGGTGATGCCGCGTCTAATATTAGCTCTTCCAGGACTTGCAGGGTTATGGCAGAACATTTTCAAAGGCCCTGGGTGTCTTCGACGACGTAGGCTCACACCGCTGGCAAATTCTGCTCCACTTTGCCGGTGTTTTCGCTCCCGCTGCTCCCAACGCACCGCAGTTCTCATATACAGCAACAGTCGTTGGACTCCACACAGGAATCTCTCCAGCAAACACACCATACACGGAACACTTGCCCATGGACTATTTTACCTTCTCCATTGCTCCGAATGGTTGTAGCGCTATCCTGTTGCATGCAGAGGGAATTTGAAGGACGACCGTTTATCCCGCCCCTCGGATTGAGCCCTGCCAGTTGTGTGTGTCAGGCTCGGTCTCCCTGTGACCCCTGCAAAAGGGGTTGCATTGGTTTTAGTGTAGTTTGCTACGTTTGTCCAGATTTGGACTAGTTCCCCCCCCCACACACACACAAACACACACACATCTTTGTGTATTAAAGTGTTTCAGAAACAAATTGACATACAAATTCTATTCTATTCAGTGGAAACATATCAGTTCAATAATTGAACACAATCTTAACGTGTGTTTCAGGAACGCCTGGTTTTCTTCCACCTGTTGCTAACTTTGATGGAGACAGCGCAGAGGGAGCAATACTCGTTAGTTCCACTGCTCCTGTGAACAAGGCAAAGAAAGGTAATAAAGCCCAACACCTTTGATGAAATACTTCAAATAAATATTTAGTATAATATATGAAACATATGTTATGTAGATGGTACAGGAAAGAAGAGGAAGGCAGCCGGTAAGAGCTCCTTAGACAGCAGCTCCCTGCACGATGAGACGACTGAGGCAGATGAGACTCAGCAGGTAAAACTTCAGCTCTCACATTATCTCTTCTTTGTTTAACATGACCAAGCTAAAAAATAAAAAAACCTCCTGTGCTTTTTCTTAAAGGAGCAGCCCGAGAAGGAGAAGGAGAAGGAGATCTTACACGGAGTCAGTCTGGTGTCCTACAGACAGTTTTTCAGGGAGCTGGACGTGGAGGTGCTGAGTGTGCTGCAGTGTGGCCTCCTGTCTCGCTCACTGTTGGACTCTGAGCTCCACACCAAAGTAAGACCAAGAATATAACTCTCTAATCTTATTCAAAGGTCTAGTGTGAGAGAATCAGTGACCTCTAATAGTGACGCCTTCCTTTCATAAACACAGAGAACTCTGTCCGAGCCAAGGATGTTTTCTTTTGTGTAGTAAGACACAAAACACTTGTTCTGGTTGGTTTGTCTGATTGGGCTGACGTAGAAACATGGTGGTATAACTTATTATTATTATTATTATTATTATTATTAATAATAATAATAATAATAATAATAATAACAACAACAACAACAACAACAACAACAACAACAACAACAATAATGTAATAAAAAAGGAAAATAACATTTAAAAAACAAATACAACATTGAAACTCAACACAGTATGGAAAGGAAAAGTCTAAAGTGAAAAAGTGAAAACCCTGTGTTAACTTTAGATAAACTAAAAATGGAATATAAACAAGCTAAAATGACAGCCTACATAATGCAAGGCTATGAAAACTCTTTATATACTTACATACACAAACATACTGATAGGTAATTTATGCTATTTCTGCCAATAAACTCCACTAAAAGGACATTTTAACACAGAAGCCTTTCATATTTGTGTTTAATTTAATTTAATTTAATTTAATTTTATTTTATTTTATTTTATTTTATTTTATTTTATTTTATTTTATTTTATTTTATTTTATTTTACTTGTTTATTTTTTAATTTTTAATAGTTTGCCACTAATTTTATTTCTAGGTAACTGAATGTGTTCAAAATGAACAGAAGAGATGAATGAGGTTCATTTAGATTCAAGTGAAATTTGTGAAATTTATGCCAGTGATTGCTGGTTTTTAACTCCACCCGTGATACTCTGACTTTACTGAGGTGCAAGAGGAAGTCCTGCTGGGTCCGGCCGAGCTCGTCCTTCTGCTGGAGGACATGCTTCGCAAACTGGAGTTCAGTCTCACCTCTGCTCCTGTCAAGAGAGCGCCGTTCCTCAAGGTACGAATCATTCAACAGATTTGAGCGTTCAGGTGACAAAACATGTAGTATCAGAGTTATTTTACAGCTGCAGACGACTTGAGTTTCATCTGCAGGTTATTAACATTTTGACACTACAGATTTGGTAGTAAAGTTGTAAACCGAGGAGGTGCAGAAGTGTTGATGTATATTCCACTGAGAGGTTTAATGGAGTTAAAGATCAGTGATGCCAATGGTTGAAAGTTATGGCATTAGCAGAAAACATTTGACTGAGGGAAAACCTGTTAATCTTTGGTAAAACTCAATTTTCTTGTGTATTGTTTTCTTACATCTGACTGATAAAGACACCTGAGAGTTGACTGACTCTGTCCCTTAGTCATCAGTGATGTTCAGAGGCTCCGGGTATCAGTGGCCTTTAGTTGCAACTGTATAAAACTGTCATCAGCAGGCTCATATGAGCCAAACACTAAATGAAATGTTTTCTTTTCCAGGCAAGAGCCGATAAAAGCGCTGGTTTCTCCCATCTGCAGCAGAGGAGCGCCAAGGACATCGCTACCTTCTGTGTCCAGCTGTTACCTGCGCTCTGCTCACACTTGGAGAACTGCCACAACCACTTTCAGGTAACAAAGTCACACACTCGGGTCGAGATGGACTGATTATTGACAGGTTTTTATATCACAATCGGCCAATTATTAATCATATTGTTTGCTGTGAATTGATAAATGCTGCAAAGTGCACTAACTAAGAATTGTTTTGACAGTGTTTATTAATATTTAGTTGATATCTTGCTTTTATATTAAAGGTATAAATAAACTGCAGTGCAGTAGAAATCCAATATCGTTATTATTATCGTAATATAGTTCCAAATAAAAGGACTGTCATGCTGTCCTCAGACTCTGCTGACGGACAACAACGGTGTGATGGATGGACCGGCCACAGACGTGCAGGAGCAACAGTTGATGACATCTTGCTATCAGCTGCTCCTGCGGGTTCTGAACACCACCTTCAGCTGGTGAGAGCTGGTGGTGACACTGATTTGTTCTGATCTGACTTCCTCCTGTTGACCTTGTTTTGTGTGTGTTTTTGTTCAGGTCTGGATTCAGTTTGCCAGGTCAGAGAAGTTTACTGAAGAAAGCTCTGGGAGTTGTCGCTGAACGACTCGAGGGACAGTCCGAGTTGATCCTGGAGAAGCTCGTTAAGTGAGTTACAGCAACTCGTTAGTGTCACTGCATGAGAGCAGAATAAACCGGATCTTTACCATGTGTTTTGTTTTAGACACTGCTTCAAGTACCTGCTCAACTTCAGCAGCACGATGCCGAGTCTCAGCACCGCTCTGTGTCTCACCCGGCTTCTGTCCACCGTGTCGGAGAAAGGAGGAAACCCCGCTGCCTTCCGAGAGCAAACCGGTCAGTCTGACTCGTTTTTGCTGTGTTTAAATCAACTTCTAATCTAATCTCCAGTGAACTGTCGTGATTCATTGCTTTATATTTTTAATCTCAGCTTCACTTGTGAAACGTTTCCTGAGTCAAGACTGGGTGACGGCCAGTGGAGAGAAGGAACGAGGGAGCAAATTCAATGAAACACTTCACACTCTTCTAAGGTGAGTCTCCTGCACTTGGATTTCTGTAGAATGGGATTATGGCTGGTAGTTTTAGCAAGACATAGCCGTTTAGAAATGACATACAGCCAAAGGAGTGTGGGCCTGATTGATGCCTAATTTACCCTGAAATCTGGTCAGGGACCCAGATTCTCTTCTTGCTGACTCATCAGTGCTGTCCCAATAATATCAAATATGTCTGATATTTAAAAAATAACAATAATAAAAAAAACACTGATGAGGATTATGTTTGAGCAGTACTTTCAAAGATGAAATGCAATGGAAAAATGCGGCCATGAGGCTAATATTATGAAGTAATACTAAATTATTAATAGAATGTAAAAGTGCTCTTTTGTGTATTACATAATCTATATTGTAATCTAATTCTGAGATTAAAGTCAGAATTATTAAAGAATTCTGAGATCTCAGAAGTCGCGTAGTTAGTTAGTTGCATACAATTTACTTTGTAAAATAAATAAATTTTATTCAGCAACTGCTTTAGCTGCACATGAACTATGGTGAAAATATTAAAGTCACAACCATACATTGTCTCTATTTGATTCTTACGCCTGTTTTTAAAGTGCACAGTTCCTAGTTTTGTTATAATTCAAGTTTTTTCTTGACTTTTGTCTTTGCAGCATCTACCTAGAAAATGTCGATGACGTTCTAACGGCCGTGGAGGAAATAGCTGAAAATCAAGTCTCTGAGCTCGTTAATGCATCAAAAGACGAGGGCTCGTCATCGTGGCCCACTCTCAACAGGTAGATCCTCACCCCTTCACTTTCCCTGTGCACTCTCCTTAGAGTGAAATAGAAGTTTGCTTGTGCAACAGTGAGTTATAAAAAAAAAAGCCACCCAGCATTTGGCTCCCTCACAGCCTCCACGGCTGATTACAACAGTGTAATGTAAACTGTAATTATCAGACACAACCACAGTAAAGGATATCATTAGCCGTGTTATTGTTATTCCTGTGCCAATCTTCCATAATCCCCCCCCCAGGCAAACATTCCTGGTCTTCTATAAAGTGATGATGGCAGAGCTGGAAAAAGCTGTCAAGAAGATTCCTGCGAGCAAAATGAGTGACAACACTGAGGTCAGGTTCTTTCAAACAACTCGTACTAAAAGTCTAAAAGTCATACTGTAAAACATGTGTAGGCTTTTTTTGGACTTTGGCCTGATTCCTGCAGAGAGTCGTTCCTGTATTTCTGTATTTAATCGTTATTTGTGCTGCTGTAATACCTGACGTGGTGATAAATAAAGGATTATCTGTCTGTTCTCAGACGCAGAGTGAGAAGCTGCTGACATGGAACCTAGCTGTCAGAGATTTTAACATTCTGGTCAACCTAGTGAAGGTACATTATTGGCTTTTAAATGTTTATTTCAATTATTTTAATGATTTTTGTACAGTTTTACTAATATTTAACTTCATCTTTATGCATTACAGTTAAGTTAAATTCACCCACTCGCTGTTTTCCTGCAGGTGTTTGATTCCAGACCAGTTCTCAACGTGTGCCTAAAGGTGATCTCCACAGTTCCACAGTAGCATTTCACATCCAGGTGCAGCTGCTGGTAATAACCGATGTTAATGTCGTTATCTCATAGTATGGCCGTCTTTTCTTGGAGTCTTTCCTGAAATTGGGGATGCCGCTGCTGGACTACAGTTTCAAAAAGCACAAGGTACAAATGAAATTGAAAATTCCACAGTGCTCTGATTTATGCAGCACAGTGCAGTGATCCTCGACCTTATCATTCGTGTGTTTGATGTATGTGATTGTCTGTGTTTCAGGGGGAAGTCCACAACCTCCTAAAGACCTTCCAGCTCAGCACCAGGCAGCTCCATCACATGTGTGGGCACTCAAAGGTGATTACAGATCACGCAGTTTCAAATTCTACCATCAGAGAGAGAGAAATGCTTCCATTACATTAGAAGGAAGCATACGTCTGGGCATATGTTACTCCTCAGGTGCTCAATATCGTCATGTGTTTTGTGCACAGATTCGACAAGACATGAGTCTGACCAACCATGTGCCGGCCTTGAAGAAGAGCCTGGAGCAGTTTCTGTACAGAGTGAAGGCCACGCTCACACTCAACAACTGTCAGGAGGCATTTTGGATCGGCACTTTGAAAAACCGCAACCTGAAGGTACAGCCTCCTCGCTGAATGTGTGAAATAGAGCGTTTTTTAATAATGGTTTCACATATTGTATTTTGTTTTTGTGGTGTACGCTGCAGGGTGAAGAGATCCTTTCACAGAGGTCACAGGACAGTGACGACGATGACGATGACGAGGAGGAGCAGGGTCCAGCGCAGCCTGCACAGGCGAAGGCTGAAGTACCTGCAATTACAATTACAGTCTTTTTAGTGGTGTTATATTATTAAATCTGATTCTAAATGTTTTTTTTTTTTTACCACATATGAGAACATGTTGAATATTAATTAATTTCCCTAACATACAAGCCATTGTCAAATACGTCCCTGTGAGTGCTGGAATAGATATATATATATATATATATATATATATATATATATATATATATATATATATATATATATATATATATATATATATATATATATATATATATATATATATATATAATATACACATATATATATACATATATACGTTAACATATTTTCCATACTCATTTCAAAGCAGATGTAGATATAGATTTTTTTCATTGAGCGAAATAAATAAACGCAAGAAAATAGTAGTAGTAGAGGTCGCCGGCATAGAAGTCAAGGCGGTCGCAGCTACTGTTGTAGTCGTTACTCATATCAGCAGATCTTGGTGTGTTTCTGATAATATATAATATTTCACAATATACACTAAATCCTGATTAGAGCATATTTTTGCCTACTAAAACTTTGTTAATATTGCTTAGAATAGGTAAACCAGACATTTCCAAGAGAAATATGGTTTTCACGCATAGGCCATTGAAAACATGCACAAACACATAGTAGTTGAAAGGTGTCATAAGTGTGAATGTCTTTTTATTTAATGTATTTCAGGGATAAGCAGCACACGTGAGTAATACAGTTGATTACATAAGAAAAACACACTCTCACACTCGTTTCCACGGTGGTCATTTCTGTGTCAAGTATACATGTGTTGGCCAACAGACTGTGGAAACTGTAAAGAGCAGTGTGGGCTGATATGATCATTTTTTAGAGCTCTTGAAAAAGACACTGATGATTAGTGGTGAACACAGTTGGCAGGGAAACACTTTGATGTCTTAATGTGAGCATTCATTACTGGACTTGCTTGAGATAAGTTTGTGTTTGCTAATGTTTCTCATGTTTTTTTCCGTCCAGGCCAAGATAAGTGACTCTGAGGAGAGTACGAAGATAAACGGAGTGAACGATGTGGATGAAGAAGATCTCACAGAAGACTCTGAGTAACGCGCTGAAGCACATGTACATAACAACACAGTTAGCTGTTGGCTTTAAATCTACAGTTTATTATTATATTTTGAAGTTTGGAATGTTTGTATGTCTTATTGATGTTTTCAGAATGTATTGAATATTGCTGCGCGTAGTAAATAAAATCACATCTGGCAAAAACACCACATGCTCATTAAAGAAATGAAGGGATGAGTTGTACTTTCATGTTTCCCTCTCTGTTGGAAGATAAAATAACACAGTAAATGGAAGTTTTCAAATCATGGAATGTAAAGAGTGTGAGATCTAGAGATCACTTTTACGAGGCTTGTTTTTTTATGCTTATTGGGTTATGACAAAACTATACATTCACTATGTAAAACTATAGAGCAACACTGACTTATTTTAACCACACAAAACTTAGTGAGAGCAGAAAATGGAACACTGCACTCAGAGTAAACACTGAGATCTTTGTTCCTGCAAATCCCGTAAAAAACCACAGCACTGATGACTGTACTCTTTAAAAGCTGCTGTGAAAAGAGCCACCTTTCATTCAAATGTTTGCATGAAATTCAAATCAAGTAGACGTCTGAGGGAGGGATACCTGTCAAGGTCATCCTCATGAAATAAGAAGATTATCAGAAATTAAAGCACAGATTGAGGCTGGTTGTACAATAAGTAGATCCTCTGCTGGTTTGAGTACACAAGACAAGATTTAAGTGAAGAGAATTAATAAATCAATACACATTATCCTGCAGAACATTTAATCATCACTGCATCTGTATCTAGTCACACTTTATATATTTAACTGAATAACAAGACAACAAGATGACATTTTAAACTATTTTAAACTATGTAGCACACTAACTTAAGCATGTAATAGCACACTGTAGGGATGTACAAGGTATCGTATAGATATTGACCGGATATTGGCAAACAAGCCGATATCTGCCAATAATTATGACTGATGACTACAACGGTTAGCTCCTTGACTTAAATGCTGGCGTCTTCAACAACTATTATTATTATTTCATGTTTAAAACTCAATATTATGCTAATTTCACTGACCTCTGCAGCTTGGGGGGAACCATATGTAAGTTATCGGCACTATATCGGTAAAAGCTCCGATATCATTAACTGGTCATTGATCTTGTCACACGAGAAGAATTATGCTTCTACATTTAGATGAATTATTTTGTATTTGTTTGTGAGTCTTGAGGAAATTGTCTGTCCTGTTTTGTCCTCGGTGGACTTTGTTGATAAAGTTGAACGCGGCAGGTTCAGTGAAGTGTTTTTGACTCTAAATAAACAGCATTATTACATGAGACATTCACGTTATTCACTCAACTCAGAAATCAAAGAAAGAAAAAGAAAGAAGAACGTCGTTGTTTTTCCCTTTTGTTCCAGCGTTCTGTCACTTTTCGGGTTAAACCATAGTAGTGAAGAGCGGGGGGGAAATCTTTGTCGTGCGTGAGCGCCAACGGTAGATTTACAAGAGCGAAAGGAGTAAAACTATAATCACAATTATACATTTAATACGTGTATTCCATATTCCGTTTGTTGCGGTTGATATATGGAATGAACTTACTCATAAACATGTCCATTCACAGCGCTCTCCCCCCTGTGTGGACGAGAGTGGTTTATCCAGGAAGCTTGTTCCAGTGTTGGGGTAAAACAGAAAATACCCTAAACAAACTGACAGTTATTCTTTCTTTCTTTCAACTTCACGAGTGTTTTCTTTCACTCTCGTTTCCGGTCGTTTCCCCCGCGAGTAACTGACATTTCACTGTGTCTGTTTCTGTTCAACCCGCTGAATGTGACACGGAGCAGGTCGTTCTGAGCGTTAACAGACAATTGTTTGGACCTATTTCACCGACTCCTGCTCCTGCTCCTGCTGCTGCTCCTGCTCCTCCTGCTGCTGCTCCTGCTCCTCCTGCTGCTCCTGCTCCTGCTCTGAGGGGAAACCATGTCTGACTTCATCCTGGTGCTGCTCATCGTCTTCCTCCTCCTGTGTTTGGTGGCGACGGTGGGGGGTGCCCTTCTGTTCTCGGGGCTCCTGTCAGACGTGGTCGTAAAGACGGGGCCACCTCCGATCCGGAACGTCACCATCGCTTATAAGTTCAAAGAGGGGCCATACAAAGACTGCGGGGCCGCCTACACAGAGAGCTGCAGCATCGGCCCAAAGCTGAGCTCCATCGGCGTCTTCTACGATGACCCCAAGCAGGTGAGGTCACGCACACGCAGGTCTCAGCACCTGCAGAGAGTCGCCCACGTCTGTGTTTACACGTGACCTCATGACATAACCACGAACCCCTCGTGTACTTTGTTTCCTGATAAGGTTACAGTCAGTGTTTTGTTTGACGTGGACAGAGTCACGTGACAGGTCACACAAACACTGATGCTGTAAAAGTCTTGTTTAAAATGACAAACAGAGTCTTAACTCATCTATTATGCAAACAACTTACACCACACGTGATCTAGAAATCACATTTCATAAGTGTAAAACAGTAGATTCATTGTTTATTTAGACAAATGACCATAACAACACATACACTATATTATTTCTTATTGTGTAAAATACTTAACAAAGGTACGGTCTATAGGTATTGGAGACATACAGTATAAGTGTAATGGCAGCGGTGAAGACAGTGGAATAGATGCCTTCTTATTCAAATGTGTTTATATATTATATAAATATTATAATTATATAAATACCTTTATAATATATTATTATTATTATTATTATTATTATTTTATGTACTATGAGCTTCGTTTCAATCTTTTTTTTAATTCCTATTTTCATTTTACTTGAATTTGTAATAAAGTGTGAATAGTCTGTGAGTTCTCAGTCATCCAGGCCAACATTACCAACATTAAGGAGTGTAGACGTAGGCAACTGGACTTGTAAAGTCTGAATTGCATCAGTTCAAGTTGATGTAATACAGTGTAACTCCCAAGGCATGGCTCAATGGGTTAAACATCCGAGTTTTCTTTTGAAGGAAGTCAGCTGTTCACTGCCACGTTGCACTGTTGATACTTTCCCCCTCTCATCTGTGGCTCCACCATGCTTCAGCCTTTTTCTTGCCTTTGACTCACACTTGCCATAATGGCCTGACATTTTAAATGCAGATGTGTGACACAATGATTCTCCCTCTGGATGTTCCTTAACTTAAACCCACGACACACAGTCGGCCACTCCTTGGCAGAGCTCTGTAATTGTCCGCTGCTTCATTTTACATCACGAGTTGTGTTGAGTCAATAATAAATGTCTGCACAGCAGCTGCTTGTTAGACAGGAATGTTTGCCGACATCCAGGGTGACACAGGTCACGGACACCACGTCCATTAAACTAAATAATACCGTTTCACAATGGTACATGTACACATTTATATATATATTATATACGGTATGTGTATACTGTTCTATTGTGTTCTTTGATTAGCTGATTAACTGACACCGTGGCAGCACTGCTGACATTTGAGTGTTGACATTTGTTGTGGTTGTGTGACTAAATCCATCTTTCAAACGGAACGGCAAAATAACGGCTTTTGGCATAAAAAAAGTAAAGTATCCCAGTGAACACGCTCAGCGGGTGTCCGTCATGTCAAACCATCATTTAGTTCTCCTTTGAGGAACAGGAAATACGGCACACTGGCAGCTGAGCTCACCCCCCTTTTTTGGGGCATGTGGTCTGTTTTAAGTCGAGGCTGTAAGTGGAAATGCTGAATGTGAGTTTACCAGTGGAAAGTTTTTGGGCCTGAGTCGGAGTTTGTTGAGGGTCTGGATCACATGCAGCCGTGAGCAGGTGCACCGAGGTCTCTGGGTCAAACACATTCACTGATTCTGGGACGTGTCACTAAGATCCAACGATGTCTCGACCTCTGATTCTTTTTGTGATGATAAATTGGCACTCGCATAATGGATTAAGAACTGGTTTAGCTCAGTTAAGTTAAGCTGTAAATGCTCAATTTACAGTTGGACCTCTTAGAAGTAAGCAGTTCAATCACTCAGGCAGAAATGAATAGCCCAGTAAATTGGACTAATAACATTTAATTAAGCCTAAAAACAAACATGTAGTGTAGTGAATGTTCCAGTTGGGCCTTTTTCCACTGAACCTGCTGAAGTTTAGTGTTTGTTTACTCTTGTAGTTTATCAAGACCGTGCGTCTGATTACTCGCTCGCTCGCTGCAAGCACAGTAAACTGTGCACAGTACAGCGATGTTTTATGCCTGAACTTTATGTGAGATGTTAATTCCTGGACTCTCATTGTTCAGAGATTTAAGTTGGAGAAAATGGTGAATCATAGTTGTCCCGAGAGGTTTTTAATCCTTTTAGTTAGTTTTATGTTGACTTTTCTTTCTTTTTCAGCGTGACAAGAGTTGCAGTGTCATATGTAACTTGCTCTGTTCATTGTTTAGGCTTCATCAGCTCATTTCAGTTGGCCTTTGTGTCTGCTATGACTACAGCAGCTCATTATTGTTATTATTATCATTATTATCATTCACTAATGCATGTAATAGTAGTACAAACCAGTCAAATCACCAGCTCAGGTTGTACTGTATGTTATTAATGTTATTAAAGTCTGTCATGCATGAACACCACAGTGTGCTGCTTATATAATGTGGGTCACGGTTGTATAATATGGCTCTTGCTCTATTAACCTGAAAATATTGCTCAGTAATAAATATATTATATACTCTACTTACTACCCGACCATGTGCACTGTGTGTCGGTGTAACGTGACGGCCACTAGATGTCAGTATTAGCATTGAAAGTGAGCGCATGAGGGAGGCAGGAGCCACTTGGAACCCCCTATTGATGTCATTCTTAATTTAAGCAGGATGACTCAGCCTGGCGTCTTTGAAGCATTTAAAACAGGAGTTTCATCACATTGAAGTAAAACTAGACTCAAAACCACCTCCATCAGTGGCTGTTAGGTATTAACCGGTTGCTGCCACTCATGCGTCTTTCACTCCTGCCTCTGGATCCTCCTGAGTTGAGCTGCTTTTCATCAAGCACTTATTTGCATTCGCCAGAAATTTGTGTTTAATGAGCACGATAAAAAAACAAGCAGGACTTTGTTGTTGCGGCTCAATCTGTTGTTTCCCTGTCAGGTCAGTGTGTGTGTGTGTGTGTGTGTGTGTGTGTGGGGACAGTCTGATTTTACCCTGCACTGATAATGACAGGTGGCTGAAACTCTCACCTCGACACTCGGAGACATTTAAGGCAGCGAGCTAATTAACACCAAATCCAGTTGCTCATTTTCATGCCTCTTGCGTCCGTCTGTGTGTGTGTGTGTGTGTGTGCATGTATTGTATACTCATCATTAACACAATATTAGTCACTTGAACCTGCCTCAGGCTCAGCTGTAATGGGGATTTGACATAAATATTTAAGACTGGTTAAAGTGCATCACACTGTCTGTCTTATTGCAAGGAATCTCCCAGGTACACTTGTGTGTGTGTGTGTGTGTGTGTGTGTCAGTAAATATGGGACAGTAAATAAGCAGAGAGTCATGAATTCAATGATTAATATGATTTCAGTGTCTGTAAATAACTGTTAGTGTACACATGTCGTGGACGTGCTCAGCGGAGATGCTGAAAATAAAAGCTGCAGCTTGACAGCATGAGCATTGGTTTTGTGGGTGGAACATTCCATTCCATTTAAAAACAATCATATTTAGCTGAGTGCTTGTATTGATTGACCGAAGTAGACGTGCACATTAATTACGGATGAAATGCATTGTGGAATCAAATGGCATCGTTGATATGAATAAATCAACAAATTAATTTATTCTGAGAAATGAGATGAAAGGAAAAGCATTAGACAAAGTATATGAAAAAAGGTCATAATAATAATCAATGACAAAGGAATATTGAGCATTTAGCATAAAACTAAACTGAAACGAATATTAAACAAAAACTTCAGTATTAAGCAATTCTTTTCAGCATTTTGAAGCTTTTTCTCTTTGGTAGCAGAAATGACTGTAAAACGAATCAGGAGTCAGACGATCAACACTGATGAACCGGTGTTTGTTTGCACTAATCTCTGATGTGATAATTGTGGTGAAATCCAGCCGTGAGTCCAGTGAAGATGCACAGATCACATGTGGACACCGTGGTCACCCCTGACTGACACTGATGACATGTTGTGTTCACGTCAGAGCTCAGTCAGGCTGCTGTTGGGTTCATCCTCCGAACCGCTGAATTCCCACTTTGTTTTACTTTCCGCGGCGAGCCCACTCACAGCCCGCCCGCCCCCCCATGACAAGCAGGAGAAAATGAAATGTCATGTGTAGACACGTACGGGAGTGGCAGTGAGAGATGAGGCGAGGTGTGCGACTGCCTTTAGAAGAGGGATATAAATTGGCAGGGGTCTGACTCGCCTTGAGAGCCTCGCAGTGTTCAATTCATCAGTTGGAATTTTTAGATCAGAGCGCGGCGTTGCCACACTGCCACTCACATTTATTAGCATTTTAGTGTCGCCTGTCTGTCTGTTGACAGGCAACAACATGAAAGAGGGGGCTTCTTTTAAAGGTGGATATAAAACGAGAGGGAAATATGGTAATACTCTGAAGACGAGTCCCACAGGTCTCCAAGTCAATATCATGAGTCACTGTGGATGTCCCGGCTAAATCACCGTTAACGGTTATGGACGTCTCAACACCGAGTGACGTGCTACAAAGTGATTATGGCAGAAATCCAGACAGAATCGGGTTAAATGGAGAACAGCGTTTTATTCTAAACGCTTGTGTAAAGAGTCATTTCAGGCCGTTTAGATTTGGTTTTCACAAACTGTACGACATTACTCTGCAAGGTGGCACGAGTGAAACGAGACGGTGAGGAATGTCTCCAAACCCTCTGCGCCATCAATCATGTGACGCGTGTTGGCTTTTCAGCGTGTGTTATGATGCGCGGGATATTGGATTACGGGGCTGAATATTTATCAGTGCAGTTTAGTAGCGGCGGCGGCAGCGAGGAGGTGGAGAAAGATCTAAATATTTGTTGAGAAGGAAGTAACCTCCATGCAGAAGAGGAGGAGGAGGAGGAGGAGGAGGAATTCATTCATATCTCCTATTAGAGGAGATTATCTTTCCACTCTGTCATCTGGCTGGAGGAGTGCCACACTCCGTCCAGCTGGCCGAGGCGTGGTGAAACCAGCCGCACAACTGTGGCAGAGGAAAACGTGTGTTCTGCCTCCAGCAGGCTGCTTATCCTCGGCAGTAATTATACATGCCAGAACTCCCAGGATGCTTTGTGTAATTACCAGCTAAGTCTGAGCGCAGCCTAAAGGAATCGAGCTGCTGTTGGTGAAAGAGTCACAGAAAGAAGAAAAGATTTCCACTGGCTCCTGCCCCAAGGGGTCGCAGGGGCCGCAGGGGCCCGTGCCTCATCGCTGTTAAGGATGTGTAATGGAGTTCGGATGCCAGAGGAGGACATATTTGCACTTTGCAGTGCCAATAATGACTTTTACACTTATTGCAAGCAATGTAGGTTTATTTAAGCCGACGTTAAGTCAGTCAGTGTTTAAGTAGCAGGCTCGCTTTAACTAAAACTCTTTACAGCACTTGACAATTTACCTGCGGTTGCTGATGCTGTTTCAGTTTCCTGCCTGGCAACTTTGTGGGTGGATGGCTTTCCATCAGCCGACGAAGGCAATCACTCTGACTCACTCTGAGGGGGAAAAAAAGAGAGATTGCTTAACCCATAGTCTTCTGTTCTCCTGTGTCAGGTTATTTGCTTTTTTAATGGAAATGGACACCTGTCAGTGTTCCAGATGTAAAATGTAGATGATACTGTGTGAGCCAGTGAACACAAAGTGAGACAGACAGCTCTGAAGTGTATTCTGTGGGCAATTCATTCGTTCAGTGTGTTCTATATGAATGCTGCATTAGCTGTGTAAAGATGTAAAGACGGCTCGGAGGTCAGAGAGATGAGGTTTGATGATGTGTTGACTGCAGTGGAGTGACGGACACTTGTACGATCAGCCATAGTGCCACCACTGTGAAGGCCACCACACCTCCCTTATGAAGAAGGCAAAAAAAGAACGTGAATGATGGTTACAATCTGCAGTATCACCTTTTAGATCATGTTACTAATTCTTACTCACTGGCCCTTAACCCTTACTGCTCATGCAGCAGGGATCTGTGCCGCAGGTGCACCCATGGTAAATTCCCGTGGGAATAATACACAACTCCTTAAATGGACATCCTGGGCATGTGTGTTTATAGGTGACATATTCAGGCTTTAAAAAATGTCTATTTTCATCTTCTTATGTATTGTTAAGTCAAAGTTCTGATTCATTTTATATTGCATTTTTAGTCGTGATATAAAGTAGCAATAATTGTGCAGAAATCACCAAATTAGAGTGTTTTTCTTTTCTTTTTCTTCCTAAGAACGAGCTTTGAACTGTGAAGTATTTCCAAATTTCACGAATTCAAGCCGATTTTAAACATTTTGAGTGCTTTTTGCTCAGGTGTGTTTATATAGTCGGTGAAAATAATTGTTTTTTTTTCATCAGATTGCCTAAGTTGTGCTGAAAAAAATGATATAAGACACTCTATATTGTGCATGCTTATACCCTCTGTATATACTGTACATTTAAACATAATAAAGGAAAAAAAGCAGCCAAAATGCTCTGTGTTCTGAGGGTTAAAGTCTTTAGGTTTGCCTCATAATAGCACTAAATGGTATAGTAAGTTTTAAGAGACGGCCAACGTTATCCTCTTCAGGTGTTAAATGCTCCCACTCTGCTAATTTAGCTCCACATTTTGTTGATTTGTCCCTATAAAAAGGGGCATTGTGTTGATCCTCCATCAAGAGTGAACAGCAGTGAACTCGTGCTGCTCTAGTTATGATCCGGGCCCTGAGGCCCCCCCCCCCCCCCACACACACACACACGACACTTCAGAAATAACCCGCTGTAAATGGGTCCAGAAAATGGTGTAAGCCAATATCACGTATTTAACCACATGCACATAAAGAATAGAAAAGAAATGAACAAATGGGGAACGTGCAAGCAGAGAGGGATATTTTCATTACAACATACATCAGGCTTATGGGGTGAAAACTGTTCTCAGTTGTGCAGAGAGAGCTGGTGGGAGATGCCCTCGCCTGGCAGGACAAATGCACACTGACAGGACTAACCGACAAATAAAGGACAAGCGACACACAAGAGGACAGGGAAACAAACACAGGGGAAGGGGAACGTACTGTAGCTGCACACTCCTAATAGAAAGATGAGTAAATGAAGAAAGTAAATCGTCATTATGTGTCTGCTAATAAAGAATTACCTCTGTCAGTCGCACTGTTTTATTGTTGCAGAGCCCCCATCCATCAAAAATGGCCCTTGTAGCCTCAAGCAAAGAATTGCTTTTGAAATTACTTTTTCTCCCAACAGGTCCCAGGAGACTGGGCTGTAGTGGAAACGGGTAGAGATGGGAATGGCACCATTTGTGTGAGGAAAATACATTTTAGTTTCCCCATGAGCTCGACGACCGGAGTCGGCTGTAACGCGACTTTCTTCAGATTTAATTTGCCTTCTTTAGGGAAATACAGGATTATTGCATAGGTAAGCGGCAGAGAGACGTATTCAGATGGAATTAACGCGTTTTTGCAAATCGTGACGCTAAGCTTTAAAGTGCATTCAGCGCACATTGCAAGTTACTGTAAACTTCATTGGTTTTTCCAAGATGGTACAAAGATATAATTTGTCCGTGTCGAGGTAGAACTCTCACAGTCTTCGCATTATCAGACACTCTGCTTCTCACATGGACCAATCAAAAGACACAGTCGGCTCTCTTCAGCTACCTGTGAGGAGCAGAATCTCACGCTGTCTTTTAAAACATCGCAGCTTTGGCAGCAACAGCTGACTGAGTGACTGAGTGACTGAGTGAGTGGTGTCCAGCTTGGAAGGCATCTGAGAGATTCTACCTTGTGGAAACAAAACACCTGTTGCAGGGAAGCGAAGTCGAGTGCGTGGAGTGGTGTTCCTCTCTTTCTAATTGCCTGTAGTCTCTGGTGTTTTATCTGGAGAGAAACAGAGATGAGATTTCTGTCGACGCTGCTGTTTGTTCTTGCTACTGTGTGGGATTTGAATGATCACTACAGAGCCCTGAATGATATCATTAGTGAACTACACACACACACACACACACTCTGCAGAGATCGTGAGATGGTAAGATACTGAGTCAAGATTGTGGGAGGACAGTTGTTGTGCCCTTTGTGTGTGTGTGTGTGTGTGTGAATGGTTATTGTTGCTTCTTATCAAAGATCACTGGTGTTGACAGGAAATAGCCACGTACAGTAGCCTTGTCAACAAGTTGTTTATGAGAAAGAAGAGCGATTCCAAACAAGCTTTACATAAAAGTCCACGTACATGTGAAAATATAGATAAATATGACGTATACCGACACATCTGACATGAAATGTACAGTTGAAACTAGGCAGCATTGATAGATAAGTGGTTGTTGGTTATTTAAACAACAAAGACTTGAAGAAGACCTGAAACTACTGATTTAAACCATGAACTCTTCAGGAAAATGTTTACTGACATTATAAATCAAGTGGGAGTTTTCTCAGACTTTCCACTTGCAATCAGGAGGGTTGCCCCGAGTGACCACTGGTTTTATTTGTGGGGATGTTTCTGGCGCTGCCGCATTACAGGAAAGCACCTGTATTATGCAGAGTGAGTAAGTGTTGTGTAACAGAACAATAGGAGCACCTGTGTGTTTCCTTTTCTGAATCGCCCTGTAATCTGATTCAAAGCCTCTGACAGTGCAACATATTTTGTTGTGAGGCTGTAAACAGAGCCAAGAGGAGGTGTTAAAGGAATCATCAAACAAATCATTGTTTTGTTTGGTTCCTGTATAGTTTATTATTCTTATTTAATCGTGATTTTCCCATTCTTTAAACGTTTAACTCACTCAGTATGTCTGTAACTGTGTAGGTTGGAAGACAATGTCCCTTCATTGTTAAGTCCTCACCTGTGCTGCAATATAATTATCTCCAGGACAGAAATGTCCACTGCACTCATTATGCTAATGATGAAGAACACCAGTGTTTGCTGTGTGTGATCGTTCTTCAGGTCAAAATGTAATAATATTGATTATTGCATAGTATTGATCACCTATAACCCTAACATGTCCATCCGTTCATCCATCCATGCATCTCCTACCGCTTCATCCTCCACATGAGGGTCGCGGGGGGGAGCTGTGCCAATCTCAGCTGACATAAGGCGGTAGGCGGAGTCACGGCCTGGACAGTGGGCCAGTCCATCGCAGGGACACATACAGAGACGAACAACCATCCACTCTCACACTCAAGGTCCATTTAGAGTGTTCAATTGACCTAACCCCCAAATCTGCATGTCTTTGGACCGGCGAGGAAACCGGAGAACCCGGGGAAAACCCGCGCACTCTCCATAAACGCCATGCGGAAAGACCCTTGTTCCGACCCGGGTCGTCCTGCTGCAAGGGCAAGAGTGCAAACCACTGCACCACTGCACCCTGACATGTTTGCCATCAAATCAATAACGATTTGGACACTGCCTGGCCAAAAAGAAAAGGGTCACACACTCTAATATTCCGTTGGACCGCCTTTAGCTTAGATTACTGCACTCATTCATCGCTGCGCAAAGCCTTCTCCAGCACGTCCCAAAGATTCTCAATGGGGTTAAGGTCTGGATTGGTGGCCAATCCATGTGTGAAAATGATGTCTCATGCTCCCTGAACCACTCTTTCATGATTTGTGCCCGACCTGTCAGCTGAGATTGGCAAAGCTACCCCCCACGACCCTCCTGTGGAGGATAGAGTGGTAGAAGATGGATGGATGGATGGAATCCTGGCATCCTGTGGCATCAGGGAAGAAAAAATCCATTGATGGAATAATCTGGTCATTCTTTATATTCAGGCAGTCAGCTGACCTCATTCTTTGGCCACATAATGTTGCTGAACCTAGACCTGATCATAGCACTGCCCCCCACAGGCTCGTACAGTGTGCATCACTTCCTCTGCCTAACCCAAGAGGCAACTTTCTTTTTGTCCATGCTGTGTAATTCAGGGTTATTTGTGTGTAGCGTGATGGGCTGCGTGACACATGGCACCACGTCCAGTGCTCTGGGAACCGGCCCGAGGCATGGAGGCTCATCCGCATTGAAAACATGGCTGACATCAGGGGACACGCAAGGAAACAACTGATTTCAGCCGCTGAATAAAATCTCCACCTGCTTAATTCTGCAACATCTTAAGAATACATACGCTGCTTTATCTTTTTGCTGTTAGACAGCGTTTACCTGCTGGATATTCTTCCACTTAAAAGAGATAAAAAATAGGTTTGTGTCACTCAGGGACATGTGAGAACCCTCAACTATAACCCGTAAGTGCTTGTGTGTGTGTGTCTGCGATGATTCATTGTTGTTCTATATTTCATGCCAAGTTGTATGAATGTCTGTCCAAAAGCGAGTCATCTCACTGTTTAACATGGAAGCGTCTCCGTCAGGTGACAGTTAAGATTATCTGCTACTGTCAGTTATTATTATTATTATTATTATTATTATTATTATTATTGTTACCCATGTGATGCAGACAATATGAGACATAGAGAGTTAGGGGTGGAATGATCAAATAGATGAACTCAGCAGCAGCAGCAGCAGCCAACAACACTGAATTATGGCACAGAAGCTGCTCTTTGTGAACAAAGCAAGAATCAGTGTCGTCGCTGCATAATGCGGTCAACAAAAATTTAAATAGTAATGAAATAAAAACACCCCGGATGTGAGAAATCTGAAGGAGAAGAAGAGAGGGTTGTGGCATTTACACTGTGTGCCAGGGACATGAAGATGAGTGTCGCTGTCTCCCATCTGTGCCCCTTCAGTGCCAGAGCTCCACAGACCTGTGGTGTCACAGAGCGAAGAGCAGCAGCAGGTCTCACTGAAACACACCAGTCTGTTTGTCTGTTTTACTTTTCAGTTTAATATCTCTGTCCTTCAGACCGACCATGGCTCCCTAAACTTGGTAACAACATTATAAAAAAAACTAAACACACTGCTGCAGTTTATATGACCCATTGTTTCCCCTGGAAGTTATGAAACATTTACTTAGACAAATAAAAAATACTGTGGCAAGATCCAGAGAGTTATGGGCACAAGTGTGGTTGAGTTAGTTGAGTTGGCAGCGCACACACAAAGCTTTTATGGTCTTTTAACAACAGTTCCCACTCACCATCTGAGGCTCTCCAGATAAACTGAGGCGGATAATCTTCTTATTTCTTGACCACGCGCTCCGTGATTGTCATTCTGTCTCAGTCTCACATCTGCATACAGACACTTACAAGACATAAAAAGACACTTGATGATTATTAAAGCACATATATAAGGTAAACTTCTTTATTATAGTAGTATAACAGGCCATTTTAGTAGTATCTAAAATGGCTACCCTGTTATTTGTGACGTTTCTAATAATATTCCTATGCTATAAAATGAGTAGTATCATTTAAATGACCACACACGGGACAGAGAGTGACCAGGCTGTTGGATAATCTTTAATCATGGGATGTTTACCACAGCTGACAGCCCCTCTCCTCACTGACTCTGAAGGTGCAACGTCTCCAAGGATTTAAATCAAATTGTTGCTATTTTTACTTGTACACATGTGCAGCTTTTTGCTGACACAACGTTAACCTCAAACGTGACACACTCTTATTCTTCAAGGACTCATTCTTAGACGTATTCTTAGTAATAATGATAAGAATGCATGACGGATTATTGACTCATTTATTCATGAGCAACTTTGAGCGATTTTGTTGTCCGTTTGTTCTTGTGTTGTATTTATTTTGTCATGTATTTGCAGTTAAATATGAAAGAATCAAATCAAATGTCTCTTAGTTGTGTTGCTTCTACTACATGCTGTGTTATTTCCATGTCCCACAGCTGAAATACAGGCGCGATGGTCTTATAAATAAGAACACGGCTGGCTTCCACTGTACATCCATTATTCTTTCCCTCTTTGTCTTCTCAGAGGCCACCAGAGAAATGCCGCTACTTGGTGGGCAGTGTCCTGTGTGAGGGAGAGGAGAAGCTCGACGAAGAGCTGCAGAGGATGTACGAGGAGTTTGGCTTCAAGGTGTTTTCGCTGCCAGAAGTGAGCCACGCCGTGACCACCAGCTTCCCCTGCACTACGCCTCTGTCCCACGTGCTGGGACCTTACAGAGTCTACCCGAGGCTTGCTTCTTATATTGAGGTATGTCCGTCGTTCTAAAGTTAATTATGGTCTCATTCTTTTAACTAAGTTTTTCCACGGTTGATTTTCTTAATTTGAGGTTTCATAGAAATGAATAGTTTGATGCACTTCACACAAACTGTAAGACTCTCTCTCTCATGTCCATTTTCCAGCATGTTTCGCCGTCATCTCTGCCCTCATTCCGGCGCCCTCTCTCGTGTTTAATTAATCACACGATGCACAGTTGCGGTCTTTAAAGACGATTAAGAATAGATGACATAGTAGGAAGTATAGGTATGTTGCCATTCCCACAGCCCGTATGCCGGTCTCCATGTCCTCAGGACAGGCCTGAAAAAGCGATTGACATTTACGAGTGACATTTACGCACAGGGATTCATTTAGGGACATCCCAGAGCATGAATAATGCCCCACATGCACTTCTGTGTGTGAGCGTATGCACATCTGTGCAGCTGTCCATCTGTTTATCGAAGCCTCTGCCTTTTCAACAGGAGGTAAAAAAGAAAAGTGCTGGATGTTCTCACGTTCACCTTTTTGTCGGTGAAACTTTTCTCTCGTATTAATGAGAGTGGGAGACGGGGGAGAGCTGAAATGCAGTGGTGTTGCTCTCTTATTCTGGGAACCTTTAAGTATTTCTTCAGTGAGCTGCAGTCTTCTGAGTTGCCGGCACATATCTGGTCAGTGATCAGCATGTAAAACGCTGGTGTCAATGTGCTGTTATTATGCCGTGGGAGTAGTGCGCTCCTGTGCTGATTCCTTCGTGTGTGGTTGTGTTATTTTGAGGAAAGGCATCTATAGTGCTTCGTGGTATAGATGTGTCATAGGCTGACTTTTTAAGAAAATTCTCAGCTGACTTTTTTTCCTTTTACTCTGGCCTTATGGTTTTATTTAGGAACTGCATCATCCATCCATCTTCTACTGCTTTATCCTCCACATAAGGCAGGCTGTGCCAATGTCAGCTGACATAGGGTGATAGGTGGGACAGATCGCCAGTCCACATATAGAGACAAAAGAGCTGAAACTGGTTCAAAGCTTTCTTCATGATTAAAACAAGATTTCCGATTGTTTAAGCTTCTTAAATGTGAATGTTTTCTTCTTTTCTTTGTTCTGGATAACAAAGAAATCATTAAAAGTCAATCATTTTGGTTTGTGGAAAAAAGACGTTTGAGAACATCATCATTTCCAGGTTTGACAAACACCGATCAACATTTTTTAAGGTTTTCTGATATTCTGAACACCAAACGATTAATCGAGAAAATAATCGGCAGATTTATCGATTATGTAAATAATCGTTCGTTGCAGCTCTAGAGACAAACAACCATCCACTCTCACAATCACACCTATGGTCATTTTAGAGTGTCCAGTCTACCTAATCCCCATATTGCATGTTTTTGGACTGTGGGAGGAAACACACACACACACACACACACACACACACAGACACACACACACGGGGAGAACATGCAAACAAACTCCATGCAGAAAGGGTCGCGAACCCGGATCTTCTTGCTGCAAAGGCAAGAGTGCTAACCACTACACAACTGTGTGGCCCCACTGACTACATGATGATTTTGTAAAATGTTAATTTGTCCCACAAAAATGCAACACAGTGCAGGATCAACTGTATTTACTGTACCCCAGATGTAGATTTTTTCACCTGCCCACACAACAGGATTTGTTGTTGTGTGGCTGAAGTGCATTCTCTAATGGCCAAAAACTGCCCTAAACTCTATTTGCTTTCAGACGCTGAGCAAGAAATCACAAAAGCAATGGTACAAAGTGTGATGTTTACCTCTGGGATATTTCATTATGTACAACCTTGTGCACATTTGAATACCTTTTCCCTGCTTCCACATGTTGAGGTTGTAGTGGTGTTATTAGTCTGTTATGTACAGAACCACTGTCACTCTCTGTTTGTCATCGTTTCCCAGCGTTGTGTCCTTTTTGTCTTCATACTGTAACACTCTGCATCAGAGCGAAGGGCAGACCCTTTAAACGTGTGCACTGACACAGACTAAATGGCACAGGGAACAGCATCCATCCATCCATGTTTCCGTATGTAGTAGTATTCCCTTGTAGGCTCCGGTCCTGTTACATCATCGCGGACAGTGTCAGTGCAGTGTGCGTCCTCTGTGAGCCAGCAGATCTGTCCGTCAAAGCTATAGCGAATGTCAGAACCTCAGTCAGTCAGTGGACCTGACTGTTGTGACAGGTTGTTAGGGGCTGTGCTTGTACAGCAGAGATGCTAATCACACACGAACATCCAGTGTAGTGAGTGCACTATGTACTGTATACCAGCCACAGCCACGCTAATGAATAATGGAGTGTGGTTTGGAGGGGATGGTATATGCATGTGTGCATATATACTGTATATGTATGACTAATTGAGTAGGTTTGTGTCGTATAAGGGACTTTGAAGGGAGGGAGACTCTGGCGTGACGTCGCATGCTGAGGATTTATCTGAACTGTTTTCAATGCTGCAGCTGAGGGAGGGCGCGATGAGAAGAGCACGGCTGACAGGAAATACACAGTTAAACCCAAACTGTATGTTAAAGACACCAAGAACGTTCTGTATCCCCTGGAGACTCATCAACAAGGTCATGTAGTGCTCGTCTTCATAGTCTTCACAATCACTCAAAGTGATCGATTCATCGATTACTAAATTAATCGCCGTCGGTTTGAGTGTTTTCTAAAGAATTAAAACCAGTTTCTGTGATTTTTCAGCTTCTTAAATGTGAGTATTTTCCGGTTTCTTTGCTCCGTGTAACAAAGAAATCATTCAAACTGAATCATTTGGTTACGTCTGAGAACATCATCAATTTCACCAGGTTTGACAGACACTGATCGATATTTTTCAGCATTTTCTGACACTTTGTGGACCAAAGGATTACTCGATTAATCGTGAAAATAATAGTAACTTTTACACTAGTTTTGCCATCATTCACCAGTTCAAACTAGAGCTGAACAAGTAATCGTAATATGAACGAGTGCAAATATCCAATTTGACATTCTGCAGAGCTGCTGGAATTCAGTGGCCAAAAATAATCCCGCTCTTCAGATGAGAGATGATCATTTAAATCATTAAAATAACATATATAGCAATCACAGTATCTGTCACAATACTTTGTGTATGTACGTGTCATGCTGGTCAAATTCATACCCTCTTCACACAGTAGAAGCACATCTACGGTTTAATTTTTATGACCTTCTTGTTAAGAGACAACCCATTCTACCTCAGTGCTTGTAACGGCTCGGTATTCTCTTGGAAGGCGCTGGTTTACTGTGTGGGCTGTGGGTGTTTTCTTTGGTAAACCTCTCAGCTTCCTGCCATGCTTTAGATATCACATAACGGGTTAAATGCATTACTACACCTTCTTCACTTGAAGAATTCTTCTCCGGTTCAACATCTTCCTCGCAGCTTACCTTGCTCCGTGTTCTCGACGCGCAACCAACGCTTATCCCACACCTAACTGAAAACTAATTCAGAACTCAACCAGCCCTTTGAGAGTAGCAAGGACTATATGTTTGAACCCAGGTGTTTTTCATGTGTGTTTATCATCAGAGGAAAATCAGAGATCTTAGAGAGCTGTATTTCTGTCAGTCCACATGAAAAGCACAGATCAAGCTTGTCACAAAAAATCAGACTGAACCCAAATGTGGAGTCAGGAAGCAGGCGGGGCACTGAAATATTACAAGGTTTATTGAATATGCTTTGAAATGAGATGACAAAAAAGGTTAGAAAGCCCTTGAAAAACAAGCAAGAAAACAAATGCTGACAAAAACAAAATTACGAGATGGAGGAGAACTTTGAACAAATGGTTTAGTTCAACAATCCAGCAAGGACAGCGGCTTAATGGTGTGCAGGTGTGCTGCTCTCCAACAGAGAAAGAACAAAGAGAAGATGAGCGTAGTGAGGGAAGACAGACAGAGTGACAAACACAACATCATTCAAGAAATAAAAGAGCACTCACACATGTGCAGATGTGCAGATGTGGCAGCAGCAGGGACAGGGACGGTAAAATGAATAGATGGAGTCGTTCTCACATCATATGACAAAGGGAGGGAGAAAAGGCGGGCATCCACTCACACCTACAGGCAACTGTGAGTGTCCGATTAATCTCTGTTGGACATGTGGAAGGAAACCGGAGAACCCGGAGAAGACCCAAGCACATACACACACACACAGGGAGAACATGCAGAAAAGACCGGGACAACAACCATCTGCTCCACCGTGTGGCTCAAGCTTTTGTTCAAAACCGGAAATAATTAAATGTAAATAAAGACAATCTTCCTTTTTTTTGTGGGGACTGTCTCAGACATTCTCTGTCGTCCCTGCAGAGACTACCCCCCCACCAACCCATTTTATCTGAATCAAGCGTCAAATGTCATAAAAGCATAATTATTTTTCCCTTCTTTTTGAAACATGCCAAAGGCCTTGTAGCTCCCATAGCAATTAAAATATTAAAATTGCCCATTTTATTTTGCAGGTTTGCAAAACTAAGATTATCTTAATTATTTTTTTCCCCTTTGTTATTTTCCACTCACATACAGGACACTGTTATAATGAAGCGAAAGCAAGATTTTACCAAGGTTTGCAAATTTATTCAAAACAAAAAATGTTCTTTGTGAGTCTACCTATAATTACATTCCACATCGGCTTTAAATGATGCATCTTTATTGGACTACATTTTTTTATCGTTTGCAAAACCAAGCCAAATATAATAGTATTTCATAAAGTACTATTATATACGGTGAAGATGAATTTGGGCGAGTATCTCTTTCAAAATGGATGCAACTCTTGTGTCTATTTTCACTGGTTTGAGTTTCTGTCACCTCCGTGCGCTGACACTGCAGAGTGTGGATTCCTCACCTCCGTGCTGCTCATGGTTTATTCACCAGGCACTCTTCTCCACCCCCCCTCGTCTTCTTTGTGATGTTATTATTTGTTGAATTAAATATAGAAAATGTGTTTTGCCTGTCCACAGCATTTATTTTTCATGCAACAGGCTGATTAGGGGTTAGCCAGGGGAAGTGCTCTTATATCTGCTGTATCTGCCAAGTACACTCTGGTGGTTCTGAATATAAATGTGGCATTGTTTTGGGATTATATGTTACCAACAATTACTCATGAGAGTGATGGAGTTTGTCTTTGACTTTGTCTCGGAAACTGTTGCTTCACAGCGACACACTACCACCACTTATTTTATAATATAATATAATATATTATAATATAATATAATATAATATAATATAATATAATATAATATAATATTATAAAACTACCACCACTTATATTATGAATATTATGAATTTAACCATGCATCACAAGGCTTTAAATCCTTCTTTCACAACGCTCACATTCCTTTCTGATAATTACTGTTTTATTGTTTATTTATATTCCCAGCTTGTATACACAATGTATATATTTATACCAATATTCTGTTGCTCATCTTTTTATTTTTTATTATAGAGTACATTTCACTGTGTGTTACTGTGTAACATACATGTGACAAATAAAAACCCTTGAATCCTTCACGTGACCAAAAAGTACTTAAAATGTTTAAAAATTTGTCACAGTTCAAAGTTCACTTGGCTCGTTTTTATGAACAAAAAAGAAAGGAAAGAAAAACGGTCTAAATTTGTGACATCTGCACAGTTATCACTACTTTTATATCACAACTAAAAATGTGATATAAAATCAATCATAACTTTGACTCAACAACACATAAGAATTGTTTTAAAGCCTGAATATGTGACCTATAAACACACCACCAGGATGTCCATATAAGGAGTTGTGTATTATGACCACGGGTGCACCTGCGGCACAGACCCGGGTTCAGAGCAGGCATCAGTTTGAGGAGTGAGTTGTTTTTATGCAGATAGCTTCTCCTTTTTCCCTTTTGTTGTGCAGCATTTTAACACCATGCAGAGAATCATCTGGTTCATGTGGAGTTCCTGAGAGTAGGCTAACTGTAAAATATTTATGGGGCTACTTTGATTTTTTTGGAAAACTTCTTTTTTGTTTTACTTTTAGCTGGACTCACGTACTGATGCTTGATCACATCTCTGCAGAGTTGAACGCTCACCTGAGCTCACATTATGTATATCTGTGAAATCAAACAGGAGCTGTTCGGCTTCTCGCTTCTAGCTAAGACATAAACAGCATCTGTGAGTTTATCTGATCATCGTGTTTACACCGTGGAAGCACACGGTTAAAGCTTTCATCTGATACCAGCATTGTTGGTGCACACTTAAAGCACTGTTTTATCTGTGGTATCATTAGCGATGAGTCCCTCATTGACCCGGCGAGGTAGCGGCAACTTAAATCAGCTGGATAAGGAAACCAGGGGAAGGCGGGGCACGATGGCACCTGCTTTGATCTTCAGTCCCTCTACATTTTTAATTTCTCCTATAGGCTCACGGCACACACTTCCTTAACTGCTCTCTTCAGCACTTTCTGTGTGGGATGATGCACAACTGCAGGGGCCGTGGCTGCAAACGCCGTCACAGCGCAGAGAGCAGTGGGAGAGTCTGTAAGTTTGTGAGTAATGTGTCTCTGTGACTGATCGCAAAATAAGTCTCTTTCATTATTAACGCTGTCATTCCACAACATTGTTCCCGCCATTACATTTTTTTATTGGTTAACACAAGGTTCTTGTTTCTTGAAGGCTCTCTCAAAAAATAATAATAACCTGAACATAACAAGAAAGCTGCAGCCCAGAGCCTTAGGCTTCGTCTTTTGTGTTTACAATTGATATGCCTTGTCGTACCTTCAGTCTGTGGAAGAAAACACTCGCCTGTAGGTGCTCAGTAATATATTTAACCACCAAAGACGCTGATGACAGTTTCATCTTTTCTTTCTTATTCTTTTCTTTCCACAAAGTGGGCTTCACTGTGTTGAAGCCCCGTGCACACACCAGGGTTTCCACTAAATTATACCAGACTCTAGTGCTGTTGTAGCCTTAATATCATTTTTGATCCAGAGGCTTTCTCCTTGGTTGAAGTTTTTTTTCACTACTGTTTTCAGTTGTTATTGATAGATTGTATTATGAACAGTGTTAACCTGTTTCTGATGAATACTGTTGCTGCTTTATCCTCCCAGTCAATCCCAGCTGTCATAGGACAACAGCTGGGTCATCTGCAGTCAATTTAGAGTCACCAATTAACCTAATCACCAAGGGAGGAAACCAGAGTACAATGAGTGACCTTCTCGGTGTGAGGCAGCAGTGCTAGCCACTACTCCACTGTGTGACCCATGGATCGTTCCATGTATTCTCTGCACCCTCTGCCTGCAAGTGCTGCGTTAAAGCAAACAAGGACTTTCCAACTAAAAGATGCTCTCATCGTCACGACAACTCATTATCTGTTTTTTTTTTCTCGCTTTTTCACAGAAGTCTGCATCTGGTTTAGTAGAAAATGGGTCACGATCCAGCTGAAGTACCTCAATGGGAATGTTTAAGCCTTGAAACTTCTCACTTATTCTGATGTGTGATCTGAGTTGTGGGAAGTGCAGCAGTTTTGTTGCATTTAGGTGTGTGTGTGTGTGTGTGTGTGTGTGTGTTTGCTAAATTGCTAACTTGGTTGTAAAAGATCAAAGCCTGTCAGTCAGAAAATGAATCTCTGTCACAAACTGCTGATCAAACATGTGCACCAACAAGGGGATGCTGTCCGTTTGTGTGTACAGATATGGAGGAATGACACAATCTCCGGGTGGAGTTCACAGAAATGGTCCAGAAACGTTCCCTTTCCTCCTCCGTCTTACATCATGATGCAGCAGTAGACCTCTGTGTTCGGCAAACACACTGATGAGTGATGCAGTGTGAAATGTACGTTGTACATTCATCGTCGGGAACTAACAGGCGAACCTTTCTGTCAATCCACTTCACGCTCATTAAAGAAAAAGTCACAATCTGAAAAGTCACTTCACCTGGGACCTGTGTGTCACTCCGACGGGAATAAGTGGGAGAAGTTCCTCCAAGAAAGTGCTCTCCATCAAAAACAACGTGACATCGCTGCATAACTGTGCCATGTCAGTACAGTCACTTCATTCCTTCACAGTGAGTGGCTTTGTGAAGGCTGTCAAAGGCTTCTTTCAGACATCCTCTGTAAGTAGTTCCACTCTCTGCAAAGACCTGTTGTATCTGAGAGAGAGGCAACTTCTTAATGGCTGTCCCTTTTTTTCTTTTTGTCAATCACCACTTGAGCAATGACAGCAAGCACGCAGTCTTTTCACAGTCTTTGTAAAATGGCCTGTCGTGGAGTTAACATCCACAGCTACACAGAGAGATGTTTCTGTTGCCGTCTCTTGTTCCGTGCTGTTGTGACCAAGAGCCACTTGACTGTGTAGAAACGATGCTAATAGAAGCTGTAATTCCTCCTCTGCTCCTCCGTGCCCTCAGGAACACTGAGCCAGGGTTTGTCTTGTAGTGCCTCTTTAAGTTGTTCTCTTTTTGTTGCTTCTTAGCCTAATTTACAGAGTTTTACAGGCCATAGGACTTTAGTATATTCACCCCCCACGGGGCACTTCTTCAATAGGCCTAATCAGTAGCTCTGAATTTCATTCCACAGAGTGAGTTCATTCCAAGTAAATAGGCTATTATCAGCCTTATTAAATGGGATCAGATGAAAGAGTTTAGCACATTTAACATTTAGCTCACGTGTAAATAAATCAATGGTTTAAGTTGTGAGACACTTTTTGTTTGCTTATCTAAAGACAGAGTTTAAGGTGATGTGGTCATTTATCTCCTTTGATAGCTAACAACATTATGGTTTACCATCAGGTTGTTACTCCAAGTAAAACCCAAGTCAACTGAACTTTCATTACTTTCAAGAAAACCTGTTATTAGCTTAATGACTCACATGGTCCTATTTTCATTCTTCGTGTTTAACCCTTAGAACACAGAGCTGCTTTTTTTTTTCTTCCATTACTGTGTTTAAATGTACAGTATATACAGAGGCTATAAGAATGTGCAATATAGAGTGTCTCACACACCTGAGCAAAAAGTACTAAACACGTTAAAAATAGGATTGAATTTGTGAAATTTGGAGTCTAATTTGTGACTTTTGCACAATTATTGCTACTTTAAAAAAAAAAAAATCATGTTGCACTAAAAGTGGTGGATGTTGCAGTCCAAAAATACTTCATGCCATTGCAAGTTGTAAGAGATCATGACCTTGTTATCAGCCGTGTGTGAGAGAGAGTCTGCCACAGCTTCTTTGCAGTGATTGGCATCTTGTCAGCAAGTCTCCATAACATGTTTGGATTCATGACCACGTGTCACTGCTCTAACTCGTGGATATGAGTCACTGACCTTGGAACAATTTGCTCAGTATGTCAGGACAAGGCAAGGCAAAGAGTAACATGCAGTTTTTTAATCGCCAGAAAGTGATCTGTGCTTCTACCTTGTGGCTGTCAAAATAACTAAGTTGCGTTGCATTGCATACCCTTTTATATGTTGAGATGCCGGTAAAAGAGCGAGTGCAAATAGTAACATGCAGTATTTCAGATGCCAAAAAGTGATTTGGGCGCCTGAGGGGATATTTTTCTGTTAAAATAATGAAACTGCATTGGAATATGACATATTTTAAATGTTATAGGCCTCTCATACCCCTTTTACCAGTTGAAATACCTCTAAAGGGCTAATGCAAATGGTAACATGCAGTATTTCAGTTGCCAAAAAGTGATCTGGGCTCCTACCATGTGGCTGAGGGGATCTTTTTCGGTTAAAATCACCACATTTCATTGGGGTATGACATATTTTAAATATTTGACACAATTGTATACTTCTCTGCTTTACTTTGTGATTGGTTTATACAGTTTATTTCTATTATTAACCATATTTATGACATTCACATTCGTCATTAAACACCACAAACACACAACAAAATGAGGTTCGGAGTACATCACATACAAAACCTCACAACCGGTCTTGCTTTGAGTGAATTATGCATCCTGACTGGTCATGTGTTAGTTGGGTACACCAGTCTTTTCTGTCGGATGCGTTAAACACATCATCACAGACGTATCAACTCAGTAATGAATTGTATTTGCTTTAGCAGAGTAGGGTTTAAATTAAACAGAACCTGTGCAGCCTGGAATGAACTCCACTGTCCACTGCTGTGTGAGTGTGTCGGCAACGTTTGATGCAGTTAAATAACTCTGCCTTTAATTCTTTTGTTCTGCTGTGAGACCATGCATAATAACTATGTCTGGACCAAACACTATGCCAATACTTATATAGCACTATTTTAAAATACTTAAAAGCTCTATCAGTTCTGAGTTGTTTTTGCCCAAACTGGAGTCTATAAGTACATATTTACTGCCTTAACATATATACTGTATATACAGTATATACTACTGAGAGCATTTCTAAAGGCAAACAAAATTATTTTTAGATTGCAAGAAGCTATCTGTTTGCACAAGGACACGAATAAATTAAGGCGTAAAATGTTTGCTTTGTAAATGGCATGTTTTTCTGCATTTCAACAAGGACCGACCGCTATGTCTCATTGTTTATGTCTCATTGTTTATGTCTCATTGTTTATGTCTCATTGTCCATACGAGCACCTGCACTCTGTTGTGTGTAAGTATTATCTGTGGCTTCAGATACGTTTATGGGATGTTTTGAATGATCAGTGCATGAGTCGCTGTTTGATATGCACGGAATCTACCGTGTTATGTTTAGAATTCACCCCATGTCAGGTCCACAGCCCCTGAGTTTCACTCCTGTCAAAGGTTTTTAAATTAACTTCACACTTAGCCACGGCCTCCAGACACTGAGCACATTGACCACATGAATCCATTCCCCGCTCGGTCACTCATTCTGCCGCTCTGGCTGTTCAGCGGTGGAAAAAGCCACAGCGCTTTGCCACTGTGTGTGAGCAGATATTAAATAAATGCCAGATTACTGAGAAAGACCCCTCTGGGTGGAACATACGGCAGCTAATCCTCAACCTTCTGGATGGTGAGACACAGGAGTAGAGAAGAAGCAGAGGTGTCAGAAGAGATCAGCTGCTGACATTTCCTGAAGTGCATCTCAACTGTCACTCCCTTGTCCCTTGACTATGTCTCCATGCTGGCGGCGGTCGTGTGTGTGTTCAGGTTGTCCATCCATCTGTCCTTTCATTTCGTCATCTCTCTGGAATGCTGTGAGAGAATGTCATGGATTAAACGATGAACTGATGTAGAGGATAATCACATCTCTAGAAACATGGCGGTGCAAGATGGTGGCCTCTGTTAAGTGAGGCCTTAGTCTTAAGTACACTTACAAGGCGTATTCAAGGACTAAGAAAATGAAAAAGGTACTTTGAGTCCATTATGCACTTTTTTCTGCCTATAAAAATGTCGCACTTACCTTTAATACCTTTTGAATAAATACCCTCCAAGTCATCTACTACTGTTAGTAGGTGTGTGGACAGACATGGGTGTAAACTACAACTTCATGTGGGAGACATTCAACTGCTTGGCGGCAATAGTTTTACAGCAGTTATACTACAGACCTCCACTTGATCAATGTTGGTGTTACAACATTGTTGATGTTAAATGTGTGCACACAACATAAGGACATTTGTGTTTGGTCAGTTATTTATTTGTTGTCATTCATTCATTCATCATCTACCGCTTTATCCTCAGCCAGAGGGTCGCGGGGGGTGCTGTGCCAATCTCAGCTACATCGGGCGATAGGCGGGGTACACCCTGGACAGTTCGCCAGACCATCGCAGGGCCACACACAGATAGAGACAAACAACCATTCACTCTCACACTCACTCCTATGGTCAATTTGGAGTGTCCAATTTACCTATCCCCACATTGCATGTTTTTGGACTGTGGGAGGAAGCCGGAGTACCCGGAGAGAACCCACGCACACACGGGGAGAACATGCAAACTCCATGCAGAAAGGCCCTTGTTCCAACCGGGGCTCAAACCCGGGTCTTCTCGCTGCAAGGCGAGAGTGCTAACCACTACACCACTGTGTGGCCCTTTATTTGTTGTAACAATGCTAAATCTTATACTGTTGGGAAGACTAGAGTTTATTTCCCTTTTTAAATGGAGTTGAGTATGTGGGTTACGCCCATGAAAAACTTGCCAAATCTTCTCTGCTTATGTCAAACAGCTTATTCTGCTACTGACATTTATTGGATTGGATGATTGAGGTCTGAAGAAACAAGACATATTGGCAATTTAACCATTTATTAACATGGGGGCCTTAGTAGCATGTGGAAGAACCATACACAGCCACAACAGCCTGGCACCTATGTCTCATGCTGGTCACCAGCTTATTCAAAAACGTCTGCCATCCCATTCTTCACTCATGTGTTCAGTGGTGTTGAGGTCAGGACTGCAGGCAGGACATTCCATCCTCTCCACTCCCAAACTCCGGAGGTCTTCTTCTTGGCTATTCTTGGCTGATGAAGATTAATGGGGTAGTCCACTCTGGCTGCATGCCCTTTGATAACTGTCAAGGCCAATTCTGGATTTCCATGTCCTGTGTCAGTACATCGGTGTCTGGGTCTGCAGTCTCTCTGGCTCTTCGCCTCTCTCTTTTCTCCGCTAGGCTGTTCCGTCTATTTGAGGCATGGATGTTATCCTGCATAGTCTCTGATAAACCCTGCTCTGTGGAGGTGAGCGTTGAGGAGGAGGTGCCAGGCTGTTTATTAGGTTTATTATTCTGTGCTAGAACCTGGTCTACACAGGTTCTAGCAGAGTGGATTCAAAATGATAATATGAGGACTAAGGATGTGAAACGTTCAGATAAAACTCTGACTCCTTTATGATCAAACTTGAGCCTTTACGTCTCCTTTGTCCTCGTCCTTGTTGCACTATGGGCTGCTCCCCTGGGAAACAGCACTGTCCACCTGCAGCTCTGGCATCTTAGGGAGGATTCCAGAGCTTTAAAAGAGGAAAGGTCTTGTGATAGATGATGTTTTATTCTCTCATGTGATGAAAGTATTTGTCAAAATAAATTTCTCTGCCATTGTGCTCTTCCTCTTTCTGTCCCAGGACTCTTCACAATCTGTTTTAAACCTGTAGTTCTAATTCTAGTAATCTCCATGAGAAAGGAGATGTCCGAGTGCTGGAGTCCCTCCTCTGGTAGATTGTTTTCCAAAAGTCTGGCCCTGCTGCAGCACTTGACCAGAACACTACATTTATCTAAGTCTTATTGATTGTTCAATGATGATTCTGGTGGAGGTAATCCAGTGTGCAGTGGTCATTTCAGCTTTTAATGAACTCAGTGATTAGGGAGTCTGTATGCTTCAGAGAGCAGTTTGTTCAATACAATACCTTTTTAATTAGCAGCCATTTACTTAGGACTCTCAGCCTTTGTTATGCTCACTATATATGTGTTTGTTTGTTTGTTTGTGTGGTTCTTTGGTCCTCGTATGCTTTCCCTTTCCCTTCTGTTTGCAATTGGAGCCCCGAGGGCGGGGTGGGGGATTTATTTTTACACAGCAACTCACATCCTCGTGTAATCAGAGCCCAGTAAAAACCCTGAAACTTAATTTCAACTGCATTTAAATTTCCCACACATCTGCGCCATCATTGTGTATGATATATCGATCGATGCATATCTTACAAGCCATGGTCAGATACACGGCAACATAAGGGAAAGAGTTGCCCATATACAAGTGGCTTTTCTCCCTCCTTTAGCTTACACATAATTGACTTTTAGTTTAGTTTTCTTTCACAGTGATTTGACAGATCAGACAGACACAGAAATCCAATCATCAATTCCACTTCAGTATGTTGTAAGAGATCAGATATGCAGTATATCAGATGTGTGGCCTTGTGAAATGAGTGAGAAGCGTCCAGAATCTCTGAGCTTTGATGACTTCATCGACCTGCGCCAACAATGCAGGACGGTGCCATCTGTGTGTATCTCGACTAGAAAGCTGCAATATCTTCGTTAGCTCTTAATACTTGAATAGCTTTAGTAGTGAGTGGTCTCACAAGTGTGATGTTGTTTTGTTGCTGTTCAAACATAAAAGTCAGATGCAGGACACTTGTAGATGTCAAATCGGTTCTGTAATGAACTGGAATTGAATTGGAATTGAACAATGTTGCTGGTGAACGTAGTCTCAGTTTCCACTGTTTCAGTTTCATCTTTTCATTTGCGCTTTGTTTAAAATATATATCCATCCTCGTAATGCATGTTAATGTATTTGTAACGAAAATAACACAAGGATAAATATTCTAATTTAGTTAAGAGACGCCAGTTTTCATAACCTTAATTAAAACATCCTTACTGGCTTACTGGCTGACACTTTTTCCAAATTGTGTTCCTACCACCGCCTCCTCTGCTTGATTTGTTATGAAACTCCTGCAGGAAGTGTTGAGTTAAAATAACATTAGCTTTATATTCACAATTACAGCTGCAAGGGAATGGAGAGGAAGAGGGAAATTATATAAGGCTCCCACTGTGGCACTGTGTACATAAGTGACAGCGAGCGCGACTGCAGGCAAATATTGATAAATGAGACAATGTTATGTACAAGTTTTGCCGTGGTTCTAAAAATGTTGACTGTCAGTGAATGAATATATAGTTTAAAACCAGGCGTCGTGTTTTAGTGCAAGTTTAACTTTGAGAAGATTTGCATGCAACACTGAACTTAGCAAGAAAATATTATGTGAAGGCTCAACTCTACACGTTCTGGTTGGTTTTACATTACTGTAGTACCTCCTCAACGTGGGCGGAGTCATCACTGCACGGCTGCATGAAACTGTCGTGACTTTGTTTTACACACGACACGCACAACACACACAAGCTAGTGACTTGTAAAGCAGTTCTTTTCAGTGTAACTGAATCATTAGAACCAGTGAATTAAAAAGATTTGTTCAGTACTTCCTCCATGACCGGAGCACAGCACTTTCAGCAGTGCTGTCGCTAAATACACCAGAGTCCTCTGTTAAATATTGAGATTTTAGACATTTCCGTGCTAAATGTTGGAGATTAACACACATTTAAGTCTTTTTAACTGAGCTACAGTTCGTCATGACTCTTCCAGTGACGGTACTCTCTGACCAATCAATGGCCGGCAGTCTGACGACATCATGCATAGTGTAATTACCCAGTACCAGGTACTATCACTAATGGAAAAGCAAAATAACCGTGCCGTGCTGAGACGAGTTGCCCTAGTGGTGTACTATTGATGTAAAATATACATCAATAGTGGTTGTTTATAATTGTCTCTTTTGTGGACTCAATGTATTGAATCAGTAATGTTTTGGTCAAATGGATTGTGAGAGACACTATAGTTGTATTTAGCCTTGTATGAAATTCAGTTTAAAAACTTGAATAATTCTTTAAAAATCCAAATTCTTCTTTCTTGCACCTTCCACGTGTGCATGTGTGAATTAAGCTGTAGTGTAATGTAGTCAGACACCTTTATCGTCTCCCTGTGCACTGGTGTATGTCAGACATTAACTTGCAATAGCACGGAGGTGCAGAGGGAACAGACTGTGTGTTAAAGATGCCTGGTGAGCCCTCCCTCATTAAAGATGAGACAGCACTGTTCTGCTGTGTGCAGCCTGCAGAAATTCTCGATGGGTGCAAATATTGATTCTGTTGATTCTCTCCCAGAGGGACGAACCGTGTAGATCCATGTAGTTGAATATTTGCTCTGATTAATGATCAAAGATTATTAAGTTTAACATTTTTTTTTTACTTGTGATGTGGAGGTCCTGAGTCTGGTTTCAGGTTGAATTGTGGCTAATAAATTCAGTTAGGTCAATATTTCATTGACGATCAGAGTGGAGCTCTCACACTCTACAGCTGTTGTTTATGTGACTAAAAGACATGAGTTCTTTTATGATCTCCGTTTTGTTTCTGTTCATCCATATTTATTTTATCAGTGAAATAAGGTGGTGTTTGGCAGGAGGAGGTTATGGTATAACTTTAGAACAAGTCTTTGCTGTTAATTTAGCTTATTTTCATTAAACACTGAGCGAGATGCCTGTCCCAATGAGGAGCTGACTTTGTCTCCAAGCTGCTTTTGGAGATGAGTGGTGTGGATTCAGAGATGACTGCCTGCTCACTGCTCACTGCTCTACAGCTTAACTAACTCCTTATAAACACAGCACAGCTCCTCCTGGTAGAGGCAGAAAATGTGTTTATTTGTGGATGTAGTGAAGCATGTCCATGAGGTCATGTGTACATGTATGAATGTTGGCGGTTTATGGATGTGCATGCATGCATGCGTGCATTTGTCAGTAACAGGAGCGTAGAGGTAGAGACAATCGCGCGCTGCAATGTGATTAATCACACGTACGGAATAACCGAGGCCCAAACTCACTTCCTGTGGCTAAATAAGTCCATTATGTTCTTTTAAAACAACAAACAGGTTGAATTCCATCTGGCTTTCTGAAATGATGATGCTCTCTGTAGTTAAAACCATATTTACCGTTATTTTAACCCTTTAGAACACAGAGCATCTTTGGCTCTGTATATACAGTATATACAGTTATAAGAATGTGCAATATAGAGTGTCTTATATCCTTTTCTTCAGCACAACCGAGGCAATCTCATGAAAAAGAATGTTCATTTTCATTTTCTTGTCTTTTTTTCGTCCTCAGTCTCAGTGCTGCGTCGTGCTCATACGTGCTGAGTATGCCTCGCCACATCTGTCGCACAGCTGTGCTCCAATCCATTTTTGCACCAACAAGACAAAAAAATACAATGTATCCAAACGTTACTGCGCAGAATCACTAACAGACGCCTCTTGAAATGTGTTGTAACCTTTCAAACATTAGACACTGATTCCATTGCACACACAGTAAGAAATGCAGCAGATATTGATTTCATACGAAATGAGTGACAGGAAGACAGTGCCGGTTATCGCAGCGATTATAAGCGTCTCATGTGTTCTCCGTCCACCTCCATCATCTCCTGTCACATTCACTTCTGAACCCAAATGCCACATTAGCATGCCTGAGACCCACTCCCACAGTGTGCATCACACTGACAGCTCTCACACTCACACAGCTCATAGATCCTCTGTTCAGACAGAGCTGCAGCTTCCATCATGGTTTATGCATGCTCTTCTTTTCTTCATGGATCATTTACAGTGTTCAGACAGGCAGTAAATGGCAACGGGGAAAAAAAAAGAAAATGCAGTATAAGAATGGTCTGTTTAAAATAAATCCCCTTGTTTGCTTTTAGTTTTGCCAGCTCAACTTAATTTGAACAGCTGCGTAATTTCAAATTGAATGCAATGAAGAACAATATTGTTGTCAGCAGAAAACATTTTGGTATTGTAAGCATCAAAATATGCTTTTAAGTTGTTACTAAAGAAACGGAAAAGTTATTTAATGACCTATGCAGGTTTGATGTTGTGTAAAATTGTGCACCACCACTTGTAAAGAGACTTTTTTTTTTGCTGCTGGACAAAGAAAGCTGTGGGTCATCGTTCACCTTTCGTTGCTATAGCTTTAGTATCAAAGCATCAAGTGTGTCCAGCTGGGAATTGGACCTTGGCCATCAGGGATTTAGAGGCTCAATAAAGCAGCGTGATACTTTTCTTACCTCTCTGACTCAACCAACCAACACCCACTGTGTTCCTGAGAAGGACACGTCACAGACGTGAGGCATAGCCGTAACAGCTGGACTTCACTCAGAGGCCGGGACTGTCCCACAAGTAAAATCTTAAATAATAATAATAATAATAATAGTAATAATAATGATGATAATAATAATAACAATGATAATAATATACCTACACCAAATTCCGACAGCTACTGTTCTGTCTAATACAGTCACAATAACATTGTTTATCTGGTCTCTGAGGTCATCAAGGTGAGAAGTAAGTGATGACTTTCATCTGCATGTCCAGTGTCTCCAAGAGAATTAAATCAACTGTTGCCCAAGCAAATAATGGTATTTTCTATGTTATTGTTAGCTCACTAGATATTTTTTAAAAGAAGACTTACAACTTATATTTGTACTCTAGCCTTCAACTAGCTCATTTTATTCCACCCTGTGTTGTGTTTTATTTGCATTTTTAGTTGATTATAAAGTTAAAACTGGGTTTTATTTGTGAAGCACTTTGAGCTGCATCCTTGTATGAAAGGTGCTATACAAATAAAGTTTATTAAAACTAGACGTGCAGCTTACATTCCTTTTAACTGTGCATGGCGATTTCAAGCATAATTGTTTCAATTTACAACAGGGACATCCATTAAATATTTGAATGTTCTTAGTGCTTGAATGAGTGTTTAACCAGGTAGGTCAATTGAGAACATAACAACATTTAAACAGTTATAACACAGAATCAAATTTACAACAGTGTAAAGTCACAATATGCACATATTGGATTTTTCATTAGTTTTGACTTTTTGTTTTTAAAATGTGTTAGTTTTAATTAGTTTAAGAGCAGGTTTGCTAGTTTTTTATTAGTTTTTATTTTTTGTAAATGCTTAGTTTTAGTTTAGTTTTTATGAGTTTTAGTTTTTTGTAATATTGCGTATTGAGTATTAAAAACGCCAACAAAAGATCAAATTTTAAAAATGTATTTAGGACAAATGAACAACCGTCTCTAACAGTCTATAAGAAAGTAGACTGAAACAACATAAATATTAATAAATAACCCTCATGAGACACATCTACTAACTACATAACAAATGTTAGGTTTAATTTGCATAACCTCATGTCGCACAGTGTAAACAAAAACAGATTGAAAACATTTTGTTATGAATGAATTATGAAAACTAAGCACATTGTCGCTACAATTTTTTATAAACACACAATTCAGTTTCCGTTATTGTTTTTTTTTTTATTTCAGGTAACAGAAGTATTTTTTTCAATTTTAGTTTTTGTTATTTTGTTAGTTTTCTTTAACTATAATAACCTTGGTACATACAATGTACATCAAATTCAACTAAAAGCAGGAGCAACGATCACAGCTAAAGTTTGTGAAGGAGGAAATGGAAATGAACGAGCTGAGTTTTCGATTCTGTTGTAACTGTTTCCAGTCGATATCAGACATAACTTTGTCAGAGGTGAAAATTCTCCAGTTTAAAACAAACAAACAACAAACACAGAGTTATGTGGGGTCCACATCGTGTTGAGCTTAGAGGTGCGACTAACAGAAACACTGAAGTTAAAACTTGGTTAATTTAATCACTTCTACAGACACACGTGCCGTCCAATAACTAAACACTTGCTGCTACGACCACCTTGAGGTAAACTGATAAAACTTTTTTTTTTTAAATATATAATTACGACTAGTCACATTAGCCAATTTACTTTTTATAATAATTTCATTGAGTATTCATGAGTATTCATGCCCGGCCGTAACATTATTAGATTCATTGGTTTGAGTGTTTTTAGTTTTTGTTTTTTTTCAATAATTAAAACAAGCTTTCTGATTTTTCAGCTTTTTAAATGTGAATATTTTCTGGTTTCTTTGCTCCAAGTAACAAAGAAATCATTCAAACTGGATTGTTTTGGTTGGGTTGGTAGACATTTGAGTACATCATCATCCAGGTTTTGGTACACACTGATCACATTTTCTGACATTTTACAGACACAAATAATCATTAGTTGCTGCTCGAAACTGGAATTCATTAAATTAGCGTCAGACTTCAGAGCAGGTTTGGAGTAAAGGACACAGTTTTTTTTTTCTTTTTGGTAGCATTTTAATGATGTCTTGAGGTGAAGTTCTCGTTTTAATAAATCAGTGACCTTTCCACGTTATGTTGCTTTTCAGTGTTTCAGTGATTAGGGCAAAGACAATCTACCACCTTTGCACCACCTTCCTTCTTCCACAAACATACTTAAATTTCAGACCTCTATCAAATCTGACACAGACTGAGTCATTAATTAAAAACACAATATTTACCTTCCAACAAAAATTCTGACCTTAAATGAATAAATAAAAAAGATTAAGGATCAACACAAAATCAGCTCATGTCTTTATTTTTTTTGCCATCGTCTGTATATTGAATGTTCATGTAGCAGAAACAACCTTTTGGTTTATCACCTAATGCTTAACCGCTGGCTTAAAATATACCAAAAACAAGAGCAGCACACCAGGAATTAGCCCCAAGGAAAGCATCCAATTAATATGTAAAGACTTGTTCTGAAACGAAGATCAACACTTGTATGTTCCTTTTTCAAAAAAGCATTTGGCCTTGGCACTGAAGTTGAATCATTTAGCTGTGGGTAGAGAGTAGGAAGGGGCTTTTCATCTTGGGGCAGATGTGGTATTTTAACATTCATGCCACAGGTTATGGATCAGCAGTCAAAGGCACATTCCTCCACACACCCACTACCCTTCACTTTCCTGATAGATCTTCCCTTTAGCACTACAATCATTGTGTGTGTGTGTGTGTGTGTCCATACCCATTTCCTGTTTGTCCACAACATTAAAAATAGCATTGAAAACACAGTGAAAGGTTATTGTTACACAGACAGTACGTGAAAGGCCAAGTGTGGGGCTGAACCTGAGCACCCTTGTCACTGCAGGACAGATGGGTACAATAGAAGATTTCACATGTTGTTCTACCACCTTTAAAGTAGATGAAGAGAGTGGGACTGAGCTTGGGACTGCATGTGTTTCTGCAGAAGTGATGACATTTTCAAAGTTCCTTGAAGGCATCAGCACTTAATAAAATTTGCAGGATTCGCTGAATGCACGTCGAAGCTCAACCACGCCATTGACTAGCTGTCATCTCATTGGCTGGGCTTTTCATGGATCCAGCAGTGGTCTACTTTTTGTTTTGCTTCATGATTAATCATTGGGAGAAAATCACATCTAAACACAACAAAAAATGACCTTTAAATGAGCCTTGAAGCCTTCATGTCGAGCAGTAATCTGCATCTCTATATGACAAGTAAAGGCACTATTGGTGCCAGAGTGCACCCTTGGCAGTAGGTTGTAAAACATCCCATGAGAGCTGATTAGTCAGCTAATTATGATATAATATAATATAATATAATATAATATTGTACACATTATTGTAAAACAAATTTGCTTTATAAATAAAAACAAGGTAAAAGACATACACATTGGAGACACTAATAGATAAACGTAATCTAAAATGGCTAAAATAATTCAATAATAATGAACTGTTCTCTTCTCCAACACAACCCTCACCATCTGCTTACAAGTGAATAGAGAGAAACTATTATCTCCACACACATGACTTTATGAACTATTACTGGAGCAATGTAATGAGACATGAGTGCAGTGCATAGGTGCGCTCCAGTTGTCGCTTTTAAAGCAGATAAAATGCTTACGACAAACCTTCCCTCGTGACCCGGGGTCCCTCAGAAATTCAGCGCTTGTTCCTCTGTGAACTGAAGACGGCTAACGGGGGGGGGGCATTTATTAATGCCATTCATGATGCTGTCGCTCAGACGAATGAGGCAGAGCATGCACAGGGTGTGAAATACCATAAACATCCTCATGGCACTGAGCAGTTTGCCGAGCAGGACAGCAGGAGGTGATGGGATGCACCCGAGTGCAGTGGAGAGTACAGTGTGTGTGTGTGTGTGTGTGTGTGGGGGGGGGTATCGCCATGTGGGACGACCAGACCAGCTCGACATCCTACTCCTCTCTGGTCATCTGTGTGTGTACTAAGGGATTTCTTTTAATAGATGTGGCTTATGGTATGTAGATCACCGAGAGTTCGAGACGCACTGTAAGCTGTGCTGTATGTGAGGGAGCAAGGGTTAGAATTAACACCTGGAATAAGGGCCTTTCATGTTTGTGTGAATCTCTAATCACATGGGAATTATAGGCCTTTAAATAAGTATTATAATTATTAGTAGTATTATTGCAATTAGCGTTGTCATTTAACTCCCATGCAGGAATAATACACAGCTCCTTATATGAACTCCTATGTATCGCATACAAAAAGATATCTATTTTGTGACATCTGCATAATTATTGCTACTTTATATCGCTACTAAAAATGCGACACACACCCCACACATGTTTTAAAGCCTGAATATGTTTGCTATAAACACACATCCCCAGGATGCCCATATAAGGAGTTATATAAAATATTTATTATATAAAATAAAATAAAATAACACGTTTTTCAGAAGAAAAAATAAACCGCTCCTACAGGTTAAGGTGTCGCGTAATAAGTGTGATTTACGCTTACACTTGAATAACGGCACGACTCTATAACGCTCTTGAAAGTGGAGTGGAACCCTAATTAACGGGTTTTGGTAAAACCGTGAAAAATCTGTGACAGCTACAGGTTTCTTCAAGACGTGTTTGAGCGTTACACACACACACACACACACACACACACACACACACACACGTTGTCCAGAGACCAGAGTGCTGGATATATACATATAAATACTACGTTATATAACGTGTGTTTCTTCATCCATCAGTGTTTGATCATGCAGAAGCTGATGAAGTGATAATATCAGACGTAAGGACTTGGATTCACTGTGTGCTGTGCGTATGTATGTGGGTGGATGGTTGGGTTTGCTTTTGCACTCCTGCTAATTGGAGGGAACGCACTATAAATAGAGTTCGCTCGAAAACCTTAACACATTGAGGGGGAAGTCAAATTTGTATGTTCCTCTCTCTCTCTGTAACATATCTCTGTGTGTGTGTGTGTGTGTGTAATATTTCTCATGGCGTCATCTGACAGTTTTAATCAGGCGATGATCGGCAATCCAGGACGCTCCCTGTTTGCTGTACATTAATAACGTGACATTGCGGCATCACTCTGCCACTGAGAACAGAACAATCTGCCGAGCCTTCATTCATCTCCCTCCTGTCACCAGCGCTGCTTCGGCTATGAGGAATACTTTCATATGGTTCCCCGTGTCCCCCCTGAGACTCGTTGGCAGCTTATTGTTCTCTACATTTTCACGTCTGCGCGGGAACTTTATTATATTTGGCTGAAAATGAAGATAAATTGTTTGTCTGTTTTATGTGAAGAGCAGGGAACATACTCACATTCTCCTCTCCTCTTTCCCAGATTCATTTGAATAAGTTCTCATTTTGGGTTTGTCTGGCCTGTGTGTTTGGTGTTTACTTGATGTGGTGCAGTGATGGAGAGATTCAAATGAGCCTGTTCCTTATATTTTACACTGATGTTTTTGTGTGTTCATGGAGCCGTCTGTTCATTTAGCTTCTTTTTTTTCAATCATATGTCCCCAGAAGTCTGAGTGAGTGAGTGAGTGTATGGTGAATTCTTTACACCATACTAAACCTCAATGATACAGATTTTTACAGAGCCCTAGACATGACAGAGTCATAGGGCAAAAGGCGGGGTCACACCCTGGACACATCGCCAGTCCATCACAGGGACACGTAGAGACAACCATACACTCTCACACCTATATGGTGAATTTTAAAGTGTCCACTGTCCCTAATCCCCATATTGCATGTTTTAGGCCTGTGGGAGGAAACTGGAGAACCCGGAGAAAACCCACGCACACACTGGGAGAAATAGTGCGCACGACATGAGTAATATTAATTACATTCTCATGAATTACCTGGAGCGCTGCGAGCAAGTAAAGAGAGCAAAGAGGGCTCAGATGGACAGAGATTATTGTGTGATTGAGTTTTATTTTAGGTTGAGAATGAGTTACAGTGATATTCTCCAAAGCCTGGCATTGCAAGGAGAGGCATTTAAACAGAATGTTCACTCTTAGTGGTCACGCGGCACCAATCTGTGCCGCAGGTGCACACATGGTAAATAGCGATGGGAATAATACACAACTCCTATTCAGGCTTTTTTCATCTTCTTATGTGTTGTTGAGTCAAAGTTATGATTATGATTTTGTATCGCATTTTAGTCGTGATATAAAGTAGCAATAATTGTGCAGAAGTCACAAAACAGCATTTTTTTTCTTTTTGTTCATAAAAACGAGCAAAATAAACTTTGAACTGTGACGTATTTCACAAATTTCACAAATTCAATTCGATTTTGAACATTTAAAGTACTTTTTGCTCAGGTGTGTTTATATAGTTGGTGAAAAAAAAGGATATAAGAAACTCTATGTTGCACATTCTTATAACCTCTGTATATGTTTAAACATAATGTAAAAAAACAGCCACAGTGCTCTGTGTTCTAAGGGTTCAGAGGCAGGTTAGTTCACAGGTAACAATGTAACCCCGCCTCTGCCTCCGCCTCCGCCTCGCTGAATCCACGCACGCTCCCGCAGCAGGGGATACAGATCCTGTCCTGGAATAACTACCGTGACATGACACATGCAATCCCAGGCTTTTGAGAATATTCCAAACGTTAAATAAAAGTCACTCACACTATCGCTCTCTATCCTCTCTTTGCTCGCTTTACTTGTGTGAGAATGAGTTTTTTTCCTCCCATGTCGTGTCTGGGGCTCCGTAGATTTCACTCCCTATGTCGGAGTTTAATTTGATTTCTCGACCACCGTCTGTGAGAAATCAATGGACTTGACTTTCATTTCTTAAAGGACTTCCTGTGTTTTTGATCATATTACGTTTAGCCCACTGGGTTTGCAAATCATTTCGACAATGTTACATCATCTTCATCTGTGTCACAAATCCCTTTAACATGATGAAGCTAATTCAGACACAAGCCATTTTTTTAAAGCATGGTTTGATTGAAGATGAAAAGCCGTGTCTGGAATTGTTACGGATAACCTTGAACGAGAGCTATTCCAAATCTTCACTTTGCCAAAGAGTCAGTGCTAACATAACATGTGTCTGAGTCTTTGGAAAACTGAGACATTCAGGGGAAAAAACAAAATCTTGAAGGCAAAAGAACTCGGTGAATCTTACACAAGCATCTCATCAGAATCGTCCTTAAACTGAACACAGAGAGGTTGCACCTTTTATTTGCTTTAAAAAGAAATAACATCACGGTTAGTCATAGGTCCCTAAAGTCTTTTCTCCTGAGTACATAATTAAATTGCCAATGTCCAAATTCAAAGAGAATTAGTCGAAAAATCTGACTCATCGTTGAAAGAAGGAGCTCCATTACTAGAGTCAATATAATAATCTGTAAATAAAAGCTTCTCTGTAGGATATTGTCTCAGTTCTATTGTTTTGAGTGAATTCTCTCTTTTCCACACTCGCATGGTTTGATCTTCACGAGTGTTTTCCAGCTCCCCGCATGCTCCACAATACACTGACTGCTATGGAGCTATAGAATATCATATCGCAGACTCACATACAGTTCATTTCAACAGAAGACACCTCAGGTGTGAGTGGGTGACAGACACACACACACACACACACACATGGAGATGTCTCAGTAACACACACACACAGTCTATCACTGGTGGCATTTTTTTTTATTATTTTATTTTTTTTTCCAATTTTCTCATTTTGCTCTTCTGAGAGAACTCCTGTGCTTCAAAAGAGATTTGGCAGCCACTCCATACTCCCCCACGTCTTCTGCAATCCCTCAGATTATCAAAGTATCCGGTCTCCATGGAAAACAGTGAGAAAGGGATCTCTGGCTGAGGCAGTTGCCCTGGCAACAGGCTCACGAAAGTCAGCTGCTCATAGCCCAAGTAAAAACACAACGGACTGAACCCGCGTAACTGGGAGTTGGCAGAGAGTTGACAGGAGAGTTTAGGACAGAAGACTCGGCCTGTCTTGGCACGGCAGAACCACCAGGGCCGAGATCGTGTGAAGACTTTTGAAGTTTAATGAAGAGATCTTAGTTCTTCCTCTGCTCTGATAAAATATAATTCTCATATGTATGTCAGAATTGTAAGAGTTTCTTAATACAAGTATCCTCTTACGCTCTAAATTCTCAATTTCTTATGGAATTAGATTTGTGTCAATATGTTCAAACAACACTTTTCACAAAGCAAATAAAATATCGAGTTAATCTTTCAAAAATATTGTATTTTATTGTTACATTTGTTCCTTCTTTCTGGAACGTATAATTGTATCTAACGTTTGTCAGATTATAAATGTTAGATACTTCGACGGGCAGCGACTCTGAGCCTGTGACGACTTCTAGTCCATTGAGCTGTCACTCCAAATCTCAGTAGCCAGTCAGCAGGCAGCTTCCTAAGGCCCCGCCCATGGTCAGAAGCACCAACAAAAAAAACACGGCATAAAGAACAGGTCTATTTTCAAACAATAACATTTTTGAATGATTAAATCGATATTTTATTTGCTTCTTAAAAAGTGTTGACACAAATCTAATTCCATAATACTGCACGTGATTCCTTTTACTTACAGTACGTCATCATGGAAACATCACATTTTTTTGTTTTGATGAATTGCTCAGTCCTGATGTACAGTCTATGTTGGGGATAAGACGATGTGTTTTTGTCATGATTTCATTGTATCATGATAATTTACCCAAATGTTTAAATGCACTTACTGTAAGTCGCTTTGGATAAAAGCATCTGCTAAATGACATGTAATGTAATGTAATGAAGGCTGCCAAAATAAATTCATTATTAATGAATCAATTAATAGAGAAAATGAAAATAACCGTATGTCATGATGCATTTCATGAGAGAATAACCCACGAGTCACATGTATCTAAATGGAATGGGACAGTGGTATAAAGTGGTTTTAAATAAGTGCTACATGTAGCTGTCAGGACAAGCGTTTATTAGCTTTGCCTGCTTAATGCTCACTGAGCTCATGCTGTAAGAAAATGAAAAATGAAAATGATGCAGCACAAATGTCAGCCCTTGAATCTGAAAACCCCTGATTGTAAATAACAGTGATTTAGTAGAAAGATGACGATTGAGGCGGAGCAAGTCTTTTTTTTAAATAGTGAATAAAATCCTTTTGTGGCCTGACAGCATCTCCAGTTTCGGTCGGAGGTTGCTCATATGTCTCTCTCTCTTAGCTGCTGCCGGTCTTAACTGAAGGCAAGTTTGCTGCTGACATAGACCTGTCGAGTTCCTGGTGGATCTCACAGTCCAATTAGTATTTTGTTGACAGGCTTGGAATGTGAAACATGGAGAGACCTGAAATAAAAAATGTCAGCCATATCAATTGTGGCAGCACTGTACTGTGTACTCACTGCCACAGTGACAGGAAATGCTGACGATTCTTGTGGCATTCTGCTTGTAGGTTGTCTGTATGTCCAATTATTTCCAACACAACAAGGATATCTTAACAGTGCCATGAGGGAATTTCTCCACATTTCATATGTAATGTTCATTCAGAAGTTGGTGGTCAAATTTGTTACAACCAGTACGTTCACGGATCTGTGCCGCAGGTGCAACCATGTTCATTGTTTGTGGGGATAATACACAACTCCTTATATGGACATCTTGGAGGTGTGTGTTTATAGGTCACATATTCAGGCTTTAAAAAATGTGTGTTGATTAATTTTATATGGCATTTTTAGTCGTGATACAAGTAGCAATAATTGTGCAGAAGTCATAAAATAGAGCGTTTTTCTTTTCTTTTGTTCATAAAAACGAGTCAAGTCAACTGTGACGTATTTCACAAATCTCACAAATTCAATTAGATTTTAAACATTTTGAGTACTTTTTGCTCAGGTTTATTTATAAACTGTTGTTTATTGCACATTGTTCCTGTATTTTTAAACATAGTAATGGAAAAAGCATCCAGAATGTTGTGTGTTCTAAGGGTTAACTGTTAATCTGTGGGTCGAAGTAGCCTCATAAATCAATTTTAGTCTTTGAAATGTTCCTTTTGAGTCAACGACTGTATTGACTGAACCTGCTTTACAACCACTGGGCACGAGTTCCATTTTTAAGTGCTTCTGCGTCAACATGAGAATTCACATGTGACATTTTGCAAAGGTATTTCACTGTGAAGGAACTTTATGAAAAATCACTATGTTGTGTTGCTTCAGTGTGAGAGACGACCCATAATGGCCACCTATCAGTGTCAGGAGGACAGTCGTGACATTAACTGGAGACGCGCCTTGAATTGATGGACAGAAATGACTGTGTGGAGGACAGTGATGCTCACAGAGGGACTCTGTCTCCACACTGATGAGGATTAAATCGTAGTTTGGACTCAGTGAGGTGTGGTCAAATCGAATGGGCTTAAGAAAATAATCTGTAATGATGTCAGAGTGGGTGGTTAGGGTTACCTAAAACAAACAAGCAGCAAAAATAACAAACAACTACTAGAATTAAAATCAGGCCTCAAAACATTTTTCTTAATAATCATCTTAGCTTTTAAATGCTCTTTTTATTGGTAAATCTCACTTTTATCTCTCATGATTTTATGACTATTGCTTTTATTCTATGGTTTTCTTAATGTATTTATATGGCCTTGTAAAGCACTTTGAGTTGCCCTGCGTATATAATAGTGCTTTACAAATAAACTTGCCTTGTCTAGAATAAACTAACAAAAATATGTAAAGAGGTGAAGAATGAATCCAGGTGAAGTTGTTTCAGAAGAGAAGATGATCTCAGAGGAGGGAACACACCGCACGTTGTTGTATAACAGCTTCTTTTGTGTGATGTTTTTTATATTTTATTAATGTCATTGCATCTTTATAACCTGCTTGAACCTGACATTGTCCACTGAATGGGAGATTGAGGAGATTGAGTTGTGAATCTCTCACTCTCACGTGTATGGAGGCACCAGGTTGCCCTAATGAAAGATCAAACAACACAATATATACTGTATATTTTTTTAATATTGGTGTTTCTAGACTGATCATCAGCAGCCGACTGCTCGAGAACTCCCACTCCTCCAGGTGGCCTGTCTGCGTCTGATTGCCAATATCCACAAAAAAAGTTTAGTTGAGTTATAGCACAAGCATCAAAAGGCACAGTGTTATTAATCATGTGGCAACATATCGAGCAAAAAAAAATGCAGTATCACAAACTGTTGTTTATTTCCAGAAGATGTTAGAAAAGACTTTGCTTCAACTAAAATTGGAGAAACAAAAGTGAGCAGAAAAGGATCAAAACAAACAAATTAAAGCCAGTGTTTACTGCACTTCTCTGGGATTTTCCTCCAAACATAATACGGCTTTTGTTAAAGCGGTTTCCGCTGAAGTGCTTTCAATTCTAATGACTAGTTTTATTATTTAAGGAAGTAGTTGAAATGATCAAATACTGTGTTTGCTTAATCTGGGATACTGACATCGTGACAAAAGCAAAAACCCTTATTATCTGTTGAGCTCTTGAGTCTTAGGCCATCATTAGAAGTGCTACAGTGAACATACAGTGATAATTATTTATCAATTACTTCATTGGAAGACAGAAAATACACCAAAACATGTATGCAGTCGTTTGGTCTATAAAATATCAGAAAAAGAAATGTTGATCGGTGTTCGTCAAACCTGGAAATGATGATGTTCTCAAATGTCTTGTTTTGTCCACAAACCAAAATGATTCACTTTGAATGATTTCTTTGTTATCCAGAGCAAAGAGTTGAAGAAAATACTCACATTTAAGAAGCTTAAACAATCAGAAATCTTGTTTTAATCATGAAAAAAACTTCAAACCGATTATCGATTATCAAAATAGTTCTCGATTAATTTAGTAATCGATTAATAATCCATTAATAGATTAATCGTTTCAGCTCTAAAAAAAGTCGACGTGAAAGTCATAAAAGCCTTAAAATGAATGTAATCCAACTCTGTAATAGAATGTGAATGAAACAAACACAGCATAATGACTTTAAGTGTATTCTTAATGTGTGAAACAGCCCTTTAAGGCCCTGGTATACTACCCAACACGCATCGCGCACATGTGCGTGCAGCCCAGATGGCACATGCGCAATCTAAATATCCACCCCAACGGTAATGCTTCCTATTCCCTGCGTCCAGACTTGTACCGCCACCCGATGGTGAAGTCAGATACTACAGGACCCTGACGCGTCCGCGGCATGTGCGCGGACGTATACACTTTACTTAACACTAGAACAATAGCACAACCCCGGCTCTCTTAAATGTTATTATGTAAAGTTATACATGTATAAGACCAGCTTTCAGTCACATTATTCCAACATGCAGTAAAAACAACAAAGCTGGCAGTGCCCTTTGACCCTTTGCACCACCGTACTGTATGTGCCATTTTGTCCCCTCCCCTTTTACCATTTCTCTCTATAAATGTGCTCATCCTACATTTTCCACACTCCAGCGCCGTCTCTTTGAACTCGGGTTCCTTTTTTCCACTGTAGCAATAAAACACAGTCATTAGAGCACAATCAGACTGAGGGGAGCACACAGAGGACATTCAGATAGGAGCTCTGTCAGCAGAAGGGATTGTTAATTGTAACCATTAGGCTGCCGTTGTGCCACGCTGACAGAGCTTTAATAGATGGTGGCCTGTGGTTTAAACACGGCTCTCACTGCGTGGACAGCAGCAGGACGGTAACGTTTTTAACCCAGACCCAACGGCTTGTGTTCTGTGGCTGACATGCATCATCCCTCCCTGTGGTTTTTCCTGGCCTCTCTGGGTAGAGGCGTGGAGCTAAAACAAAGTGTTATCTTTGGTACCTCTTAAAAGCATGTGATTAGTTGGCTCATCAGATCCAGTTTCCTGTTCTCTTGTCTCCGGTCCACTTACGTTGATTGTGGCCGTGACATTGAGGTTTGTTTGCCTTCTCGTATGTGTTGTATGTGCACTTTTAAGAGGCTTAATTGAACGACACTTAAACAGACTTCAACTCCCTGTATATGCCATAGTAGTGTATTGGCACATGGAGAGTCTGATTGTGTTATTGACTCTTATTAAGGCTTTTAATTCAGATGACTGAGTTAAAGTGACATAACAACATTTCTAAGTTGGTTCAGATCTGATTATTTTCTCAGAGCTGTGTGGACTCTTTATGATGTGGTTCTAGATTAGATATATACCTCATATGTCGCCATGGTCATGAGTCTTTTATCTATATGAATGCACTGAGCGTTACCATAGTAACCTGCACACGCCAAACAACAATGGAGGAGAGTGTTTTTTACTTTAGAGCTAAATCTCACCCACAAATTCTCTGCAATATCTTCCATTTCATATATAAACAAACATTTATATATACATTTGAATTCAAATAGCTCTTTTCCATCATACGGTCCAGCTCTACTCTACTTGGCTTGCTATCAGGCACGTCGTTTTCCGTTACTGTAGTACCCATCGTTGCACGAAACTGACATGATGTTGTTGTTTTTTACACGACAAACACAAACTAGTGATTTGTAAAGTCTGAATCATTAGAACCAGTTTATTAAAAGGATTAGTTCAGTATTCCTGCATGATCGGAGCATGAACTCCGTCTGACACAGTCTTTTTATTGATGAAGCATGTGCATGCGTGCCATTAAAGGGACAGTCAGATACTTGTGTTATGGATGTATATATCTGAGCTGAAATGAATCTGAATTGAATCAGATTTTTACAACATGGCTGATAGTTTGATCGCAGCCTAAGAAGCGAGTGACTGTGGATGGAAATCATCACCAAATTTAGCTTGCAGACTTTGGCCTTGTGTTTAAACCTGTGTGTTCCTCATCAGAAACAGACACACACACACACATGCAGAGTGGAATGGAAAACATTTCCACTGTCGAGTCAAAAGATCACAGGTTTAATATTGATGCGACAAGATGTAATGCAATCTATCTTTATCTTATTTGGTGCTGCTTTGTGCCCCTGCTCACACACACACACGTATTATTCTAATTAATTGTAATTGTCACTAATTGTTTGACTCAGATAGGGAAAGACAGTGTCATCTTCTTTTTTAATTTGTAAATATGAGGGTGGTTTTTGATATTCTGTACATAATCTCCCTAATTTGGATCTGCACACAGATTATGACTCCCACATATCGGTGGCTCTTCTCTCTCTCTCTCTCTCTCTCTTTACTGTCTGTGTAAATTTCCAAGGCCGTGTAAAACAATTAGACAATCAAAATGACCTGAAAGGGCTCGTGAACTGCTTTAGCTTTAGTGTTCTGTTCCACTTCGTTATTCGGAGCTCCGTGGATCGTCTAAGTTAAACAGATGCCACGTTGAGCTCCAAGAAATTACGAGGATTTCAAGGTTTTAGCGTTTTGCTCCGGGGGATTTTCAATTATCCCCGGGCTGAGTGAGAAGATCGGGAAAACAAAATCAAAACCCACAGAATGTAATTCAATCTTTTATGGTCAAGAGGTCCATAATTACCAAATATACCAGAAATGTCCCGATGGATCATGGGAGAAATGACCAAGTCCTTTTTTTTTTTTGTGTTTATTCCTGGTCACATGTGCTTCCAGCTGATGTATGCCATCTTCCTTTGTGAATCCCCAAGGATGACTGCACCCCGTGATTTATTCATAGAAGTGGTAGAATGCCTGATGGCTCTTTTCCGGGGCTATGAGGAGGTCACGCAATAGCTACGAGGTAATGAGGATAATTGACAAAAGTGAAGTTTAATCAACTGACTGTTTTTTTCACTGATTTTTTTGACGAGTGCAAGAAATTAGTTTCATCTCCAATTGTTTCTCTTCTGTTACCCGCAGTTATTTGTTATAATGTGCACAGTTTTGTGATGAGATTATTCTTACCTTCATATCTCCGACCACAATACTTATTTCTGCTGCTGTCTTTTGTAACATGCATGAAAATAGATTGTTCATGTCAGTGATGGACAGCGCGTTCCCACTGAAACTTCACACAAATGAAGACTTCTTCACTTCCCTGACAATAATCTTAATCCCTGTAAATTCCTCCAGGTTAAAACTGCAGTGACATACATTATATGCCACATATGTTCAGAGGTGCATTGAACATTCAAGGCCTGCGGGAAGGAAAGTAAAGATAGTCCAGTCTTTTCTCCATCACACAGCCACTGTCCACATAATTGTATCTCATTAGAATAGAGATGTGAACGTCCCCTAACATTAGACTCCCAGATTAAAATCTCCATTAGATGTGGGAATGTGTCTGCCTGTTTAAAATGAATCATCAGTGTGTATATGCATGTGTTTCCATGTGCGGCTGAATTTGTAAGCTTCACGTTCTTCACCGTTCAGATGAAGCTTCTGCTCGCTCTTTAGTAAATGTTTACTTTCAGGAATATGAGATTTTAGCCCTCGGAGGGCTTCATTTATATTTTTCTGAAGGAACTCTGACACTCGTGTTTACTCACAATTACACGGACAGTTTGTCGAGTCGATGTTGTCGGGCAGCCGGTGAATGTGGAAGTGGAATTAGCAGCACATGAAGATGTTTTCAGAGGACGTGTGGTAAAATGACTGTTAGCACTGCTCCAGGATATTCAGAATCAGATCCTTAAATAATAGTTTTCACGTCGGAATCGTAGAATATTAGACACACAAAACAAGCAAATACAAAATATAGACTCATCTACTCAGGAGCAGGTGTTTAAACTGTACTCAAGCTTTCTGAATGCTGAATTAATCTGTGTTTACCATAATTATCATCTTTATGTAGAGTGTAAACATGATAAAAAAACGTAATGGCACTTGTGACAAATTACAGCGTTGGCTGATGGGAAGTGTCATCCGTTCAGCCGTTGTTTGGCGACAAAACAAAAACACTGGACAAATTAAAAGTAAAGGGTTCACGTGTGAGTCTGTTGTGTCTTGTAAGAGACATTAAAAGTGTGCATGAAAGTTCATGGTTATCCATCATCTTAAAAGCCAAAAATGCCAACCTTGTTGTGACAGTAGAGGAGTTGATGAAGTTCTTGCTCAAAGAAATGCAAACGTCAGCTGCTGAGATTTAAGTCGCGAGCGTGGGTAATATTGTGGGTACAAATCTGATTACAATTCTATGGAGATTGTGTTTTTCCATTTTCTTTTTAGGGTCCGAGCGAACAAAGTGTGGATCCAATAGTCACCTGATGGCTTCCAGGTTTACAATAATGGGGAAAGGAAGTGGGGGGTGTGGTGTTTATAATCCACAGCTAAGAGACTATAGCTGCTCTCAGTGCTGCTCACCTCTCGCCAGCTTTCCAGATCAATTGTGCAGGACCTCTGGAGACCACAACATCTGCTGCTGACAGCGTCACTAGACGTGTAGCTCATCAAGTCTTTCTTCTTATTGATTGCACGGGTGCACAGAGAGGTTGCCGCACAAACCCATCCGCTGGTTTTCAGTCCCGAGCTGTCCCTCTACCTCCTCCTACAGCCATCTTTGACGCCTCCGCCACGATGACGTGGAAGCAAACGGGGGGGTGATAAAGAGGTCCCAGCTTGTCGAGACGGATGCAGTAAATAGCACTTTTGCAGACAGAATGAAAATACTCAGTTCTGGGGGAAAGTGTGTGACGGTAAGGGACAGTTTGATTAGACACCTCCGCGGAGGTGTGAAGTAGAGTTTGTCTCTCTCTCTCCACAGATAGGAAAGGGACAAAGCAGTTATAGTGGGTGTGAGGAAGGTGGACTCTGAAGCTGTAATAGTTTAATGGGAGAAAACAGACCAGGGGAGCCAGGAAACCCAGGGGGCTGTCACCAATTTTCACCACAAGCCGCTCAGTTTGTCTTTTAATTTTCCTTTTTGTGTGCCAAGGGTCCAGGGTGAGATATCACTCCTCTAAAAATAGATGCGTGTGTGTGTGTGTCCATTGTTTATGGATGAAGTGATCTTCCTCCATCTTTGCTGTAGGGTTTTAGTTCGTAGCTGTAGGTTGCTACGGCAAATTCGGGTGTGAATGATTGTTGTGTCTGCCTTTCATTATTCACCGCAGCTCCTCAGCCGTATTTCGTGTCTCTTCTCCCCTGCGGGGGAGGGGGAGGGGGTGAGGCGGAGGTTTTGCTGTCACTGAATCTCACTGCTGGCAAGACAACATCTTTTTCTGTCTGAGATCACTATGTTTTTGTTTTTTTAAAGATTGGCTGTTTAAAGGAGAAATTCACCGTTTGATTGTTATCGTGTGATCGTCTGCGTTCCACTGTGTAGTGCAGCTCTTCCTAAAGTTATGTGTCGCCCAGGGCTGCACATTCAGTCACGAAATAATTTAAATCACAATATCCAAATTGAAAGACACTGCAGTCATTTGCATGAATTCACAGGCCCCCAAATCTTCCTTCTCATAATATGTTTCCTAGGAGTAAAAATGACAAAAGGCGTCAGTTGCACCAATTTGTACCACTTTTTTTTATTGTAGTGCAACCTGTCAAAACAATTGCAATGAGTTCTTGCAGCTCTAGTGTCACAAACCCATTTTAAATTCTAAAAATCTGCTGCGGCTCACCCAAACCTTAGGATCAACCACTTCTCTATAAGTTCTTTATTTCATAAATTAATGGAAAATAACAATTTTACAACTGAATAGCAACACAGTGTTATGTCCAAACAGTGAAATACTCTCTGATGCCACTTTAAAATCCTCCATTGTTCTTGTTTATTGCGATCCAGAGACAATTGGACCTCTTTGTCTCATACATTTTTCTGTCCCACCTTCTTGTTAAGTCAGTCATTTTCGAGAACCTCCCGGGGAGAACTCCACGAGACCTGCTGCCTCCAGCTGTGATGCATGTGTTTGTGGAAAGGCTAATGAATCCAGCAGGAGGACAACTACTTGAAACAAAATAGGCCTGTCCCTATTTAATGTTTCTGCAGTTACACGACGCTCTCGGTGACATAGTTTTCTTCTATTGTTTTAGTTGTTTCAGTTTCACAGTTGTGCTAAAGTGTCGCGTCTCAGGGTCTCATTTTCTTTGCATTGAGAGGATCCACTGACAAAATGTGATGTATCCACTATAGAGTGATTTCCCAGTCAGACCACTTGATGGTTGATCTCAAGGCACTGTACATAGACAATATCATGGAGAGCAGAGAAATCCAACAGTTCACACAATGAGCAAAGCACTAGGCTTCAGTGGAGAGAAACAGAAGAAGAAATCTCTGACAGAACCAGACTCAAAGATGTGCCAAGACAGGTTGGGGTGAAAGGAAAAATGGGGTACAGAAAGGGGGGGAGAGAAAGGACAAGAGGATCGGGAGCAGAATGACAACAATGGTATCGCGTTTTAAAGTGTCTCCTTTTCTCAGAACACAGACACAGACAGATGGGATTTGACGAGAGAAAAAAACCTAATGCACACATTTGAAAAGCGAGGCAGTTGTCATGTCATGTCATATCTTTTAAGAACATACTACAGAATCTGGAAGAGTAATATTTTGCCAGTGTGATTCACTAGACCTCAGAAAAGACCAGAGAAGGTGTGATCCTCGTGTCACAGTATGTGGTCATGTTTATATTTGAGTGTTGGTTAAGTGATGCAGTAAATCAAGCTGCAGCATTGTTTTATTTATGTTTACTCTCGTCTCTTGTCGGGGTTTCTATTGGATGCTGTGTACTCAGCGCAGCTGCTAGAGTGGTAAAAGATACTATCAATTCCCACAGGGGCCCCTTCTTCTATATACTGTACGTTTGTTTCTCATCCCCCGACCATTAAAGCACACAAACCCATTCTTGTGCTGCACATATCTCAGAAATCTGTCATTCCTAATTTACGCCAATGTCCAGTTTCATCAACACTGAATAAACGTAGCAATTCCAGTTTCTTCCATAATATTTCTACTTTCATGGATCAAAAATCCAAGCGAGGTCTAAGTGACACTCGAGGTCACAACAGGAACTGAGCATTTGTGCAACTTGTGTTTAGTTCTCACCTTTCCTCCAAAGTAACATTCCGGTTTTACCTAATTGGATTTGTTAAAGGCCTCTTGAATGTCACCTCCGAAGACTCGTGACAATTATAAAGCTCATCTTGATCATAGGACTGCTATCACACTACTCCTAAGAGGCTGCTTGGTAAGCAATAATAATAAAGATGTGGTACTTTTATTGAGAGAGTGGGGAAATTACTGACTGTACGTCCTGAAGAGGATAAAATGTCATCGTCAGTTACACCCAGGGGGATGTAAGAGATATTTTTTCTCAGCCTATGGGGACGTGAGCAGAACTGGTGCTTGAACCTGTGTCCTTTTGATTCATTAAATGACAGCACGGCAGCTCATATTGAATTAATTCTAAATTTAAAAGTGATTTAAATGTGATTTGGGGTTTACGCTGGGGTCACATAGAGCAGACCACTTTCCCTTTTCACTCGAATGGGAACCTTACAGCCCGTTTATGGCTAACCCAGCTAAATACATCCTGAAAACTTTACGGTATTTGCAATATTGTAAAGTCCAAAAGTGCTTTGCTCTCTCTACATCACCCACGTTGGCCTGATAAAACCGGCTAAATTGAAAGAAAAGACCCCGTCAGTGTTAAGTATAGCCAAGTTTTTGTTCTATCACAACATTCTCTGCCAGGAAAGTAATGTTAGCTGAGGTAGTGTTTATAGGCATTGTTATACCATCGACATTATTCAGCTTGTCGTGCCAACATATCTCTGCACTGTTTATTTAGGATGTTGTAGGATGTTGTAACCGCACACTACAGGGAAATCACTGATGTAGTGCAGATGTTTGGTTGAAATGAAAACCACTATATTTTTAGTGCTTGATTATTGCACAAACATGTTTGCACCTCCAAAATGCAGATTGTCTTACACCTCAAACCTGATGTCACTTTCCAGTTCTTCTGCTGTGTGGCACCATAGGTTTGAGAATATCGTCTTCATAGTCAACACAGTTGATAAAAGAAAGGTTATTCTCTGTCAATGAGAAAATAATCAATAGACCAACTCGAGTATGGATAAATTACCATCTCCTCTGAAGTAAAAAATAATGCTCGAAATACAGGGAAGGATAAGGAATACCCTAATATTCACATTGGTGAAGTTCTTTGAAATACATCAAAGGGTAGCACTGTGATATTACAAGAAAGTGGAACTGAAATGAATAATAAAATCAAAGATTAAGCTTAAGAAAATACCTGCAGGGAGGGAGACCATTTAATAAATATTTCAGTTTAGAGAGAGACGAGAGTCGGAAGGTGTGAATACAATTATTTCTGAATCCACTCCGTTACGTGGAATACATTAACAAGTGAGTTTGTTTAAGAATTGATTTGGAATTACGGTGGAAATAAGAAGCAAAAATGTATTATAGATATGGTTAGTAACCCTTAGAACACAGAGCACAGAGCTGCTTATTATATCTTTAAACATACAGTATATACAGAGGTGATAAGAATGTGCAATATAGAGTTTCTTATTTCCTTTTTTTCAGCACAACCAAGCAAACCTGAGCAAAAAGTACTCAAAATGTTTAAAATTAGATTGAATATGTGAAATTTGGAAATACGTCATAGTTCAAAGTTCACTTGAACAAAAAGAAAAGAAAAATGGTCTAATTTTGTGACTTCTGCACAATTATTGCTACTTTATGATATAGAATGAATCATAACTTTGACTCAACAACACATAAGAAGATGAAAAAACCCCACATGTACACCTAAATACCCCCCCCCCCCCGATGTCCTTATAAGGAGTTGTGTATTATTCCCACAGAAAATTATAGCTCCGTGCCGCGTGAGCACTAAGGGATAAACATCAAACGTGTTTATTTCAAGTGAAGTAAAAGTCCTTGTTTCTAAGCGCACCGCTGTAATAAACTTTGAAGACATGTAAACAACCATGGACTCTTAAAGGAATACTTCACTGATTTACATTTAGCTGTGTATTACTAGAACAGGGCTAGTACTTTTGAATAACAATGAAACATTTCGAGTTGGGAGGGAAAATGTCCTTTGTGGGAAGAAATCTGCATAGATGATAGAGTGAGGTCAGTGTCACGGAGCACCGAGCAATTCTCAGGTTTTCATTTCTACCAAAAGATAATATGAGGTGATTTCACCGTGAGCTCCACCTCTGGCTGATGGTGAGTGAATGAGTCAGTGAAATGGCACGATGTAGTCGTCTCCTGTAGAACCCATTTGAGACACCACAACATTAACATGATGCACAAGTTACTAGTTTAACATGCTGGTGTACTGGCATCTTTCTCGCATGCTGTTTTCACTCTATTTTCTGTGACTATATCCCTTGGAGACGTGTGTGTGTGTGTGTGACTACAGTACGGTGAACTGTCTTTGTCTCCATTCCCCTGCTCATTATTGGCACAGGTTCAAAGAGATGGGTTCTCATTTGCATATGCAGCTGTGGGGCTGGAACTCCTGTGTAGCAGCCAGGTGATTCATACCAGCTCCCACCGTCTTATTTTTTTTGCAGAGGCTTAAATTAAAACCAATCAGTCAGCCCAGATCACACTGACCCAGAGGAGAGGGAGTCAGGTGACCGCTGTTAGGCCGACCAACATGTTAGGCCGACCAACATGTTAATTGCCCTCTGCGCAGCCACTGTGGCGACAATTAAGAGACTAGAAAATTCATCCTGAGACCGTTTCGCACAGCGAGCGGCAAACCAGTGTGAGCACAGAAATTATGGTTAATGTATTGTGTTGTGTACGAGGTGTAATTGGCTGTTAACACGTCCATGTTGGGGGACACGAACAATGCAGAGCTGTAGATCCATTTAAAACACTTAACAGTCCAAGAAAACAAGGGTTAATCTCCAACAGTTACCAAGGAAATGTCTAAAATCTCATCATTTAAGGAGCCGAGGCAAGCGAGGACCATGTAGTGCTGGAGTGCCCACGCTTTTTCAGCTTGGGAGCTACTTTTAAAATGACCAAGTCAAGATGATCGACTTTAATCTACATAAAAAAACGTTTTGTATATATATATATATATATATATATATATATATGATAACGTTGTATCAGCAAAGTGAAGATGTTTTAAAGCGACTCGTCCCTCATATTTTATGCCTCTCCGATGCTCTGTATTAATACACGTTAACCATGTTTTCATTTTGGAATTTAGCAACAGTTTAAAGTGGATTTTGTGATGTTTCAGTGTTTAAAACACTACAAATGTTACAACAAGTTTCTGGACACAGTCTGTCCCTCAGTCTGAGCAGAATAACTTAAGGTGAAAAGGACAGATTTTGATGACATTTCCTAAGGGATGGAGTTGATAGCAGAAGGAATAAATGAGTTATTAGCTCGTCATTAAAGCAAGGGTATAGTGACAGTCCACTCTAAAGGGCATGACATGTTTTCTTGAAACAAAAACAGTTGTTTAGAAATGAAGACCTTGGTGATAAATGCACTGAACATTTCTAAACTCAAGCAGAATAATAGAATCATTCATAGTCAGCGCTCTGCCCCGACCTTCCACACCATGTGCTGTTTGTTTGAATATAAATTGAAGTTTATAATACCTTCTTTAATAATGTTCCTCTTTCTTGTTCTCTTTTGTTAAAGTGGAAAAGGTCAGCGTGTTTTCAATTAGACGCTTGTTTTTAAAGCTGTGTCATCCAAACACGGATGATTCTGAGTGTCAGGGTTTCTGATCAACACTTTGGAGAGGATGCACTCTTTTATCTTGTCCATTTAACTCTCCTCTGTGTCCTCGTCTTTCGCAGGAGAGGAAGCTCTGTGCGTTCCCATTTATTGAAATCTACAGCGACGATGTCATCAACTATATGGTGCCGCTGTCCCGCCAGACGGACTTTTTTGTTCCGGAGATGAAGGAAGAGGTCAAAACAGACGTGAAAGAAGAGGACTCTGACGAGGACAGAGGAACTGACATAACAGGTACCTTTTTTTTTTCCTCATTCAAGTTTTTCCTCATTCAAACCCAAGGCTCCCATTTTTTCAGAAGTCTTGAGATCTTTCTTGGAAAGAAATCCACTAGATAGGAACTGTGGACTGACAGATCCAAGGAGATTGTGGGGGGGGCTCTTGGAAGAGCTGAGTCTTCAAGAGCTTCTTGAAGCTTAAGGCATTCAGTAGGTCATTCCACCAGCATGGAACGAATGATTGAATTGAATTCATACGTTGTGCGATTTAACATCTGTTTTCTGTTAAACGGGAACCTGATTTACAGACGTGTCGTAGTTGAAGTTGAAGTTGAAACCTCAGGGAAAATGCTCATTGACAAAATACCTCATGAGAGAATTGGACTCATCTTCCCACATTCTGTTCCATTTGACTTTTTTGCAAACAGTGAAGTTTCCACCCCGCTCTTTTATTTTCAAAGGTAAACTCTAGCAGAAGCTCCACAGCAGCACGGCTGCATGGACGCAGTAGCCATTCTCCCCAAAGCTGTGCCAGACGCGGTGGATCAGAGATGCAGCCATCGCGCCCTGCACATGCATCCAGTGTGAACCCTTGTTTTGACGTCGAGTCCCACATTAAGTATTCACAGCATCTGCTTGAATCTGCGTCTGCCAGTAAACACAGCTCAAGATTGTCCACTTACTTCACTGAAAACCCCAAAGTTTTCAAAGGTTGGAGAACAGATTGATCACATGGTTGTTGGTTTTGTGTTGTTTTGTTCTGTGTCCGTGTCTCGCAAACAAAGAGGAAACATATTTTATCAGGCACTGCACTGACTCCTGAGGACATGATATATGAGACGCTATAATTGTTCTGTCACTGCAAGTATGTGACGATGTCTTCTCTGCTGCAATTACTCTTTCAAACTTGCTGCACCCGTAGGCTGGACCCCATGTCTGTATTGACGCCGTCCTTGTGCAAATCACCAGAGAAATCAAATGGCTCTGGGTTGGTGGGACGGAGTGGGCGTGGGCTTACATCAGACGCTGTCTTCCTGAAGCGGAGAATCTCTTGTAAACGCAGCACAGACGAGTCTCTGGTATTAGCCCGGCATGTTTAGACTGCAGTCGCCGCTGAAGCGGAGCGGTGCCACCTGTGACAGGTGAAGGCCGCTCTCCAGAGACACTGCAGGATTGTCTACTGTAGCGTCATTGACTTCCTGCTCAACTGAAAGTAAAGGCTGCTCGTAACTTTAAATGAGTTTTGTCAGCGTTGCCAGACCGAGACCGAGTTTAGATTGTTGCTTGCCTTTCCAACAAATGAGAAAGTTAATAGAACAGACCTCAAGTTCTGGAAAACATTTCCGTTCAAGTTCACACACGACTCTCTGTCTTCCTCAATATTTGAATTTGAAGTCATTTTTGCTCACGACAGTGAATTTGTCCTCTGCATTTAACCCATCCTGGCCATGTGCTGCCGTGTTTGGGTTCAAGAAGTAACCCCAGTTGTGTAAAACATGAATGAGGCAGATGCTTCAACAAGTGTTTGAATGTTTCAGACTTCATACCAGGGTCAGAAATTAGCAGAAGAATGAGGCTGAATCACGTTCAAATATCTGACATTGTCCTTGAAATTCAAACCATGAGAGGTACAAATGCCCCCATCAGCAGCCAAGCAGTCGAAGATGAGACTCTAGAGTGCCCACGACTCCACTCCCGTTCTCCCTTCTCCACAGCATCGGTTGCCAGGGCAGCAACCGATGCCAAAGCTCTCCAACTGGCCTGTTTACAGAACACAGAGCAGTTTATTTATGAAATACCTCCACTAAAACAAAATCAATTCAACACAGATAATATTACTGAAACAGTCACTGATGCTGGCATCAAACAAATATATCCTTCAAACTGTAATGTAGTGCAGTTGGCGCTGAATTTCATTCTAAGTGGTATTTAAAAAGGCCTTAAAGGGAAACTAAAGGGTAACTAAACCCCCTCTTCTGCCTGATCTTTAAATGGTCTAAGAGCTGAGTGACACCGAGCTGCCACTGTCTAACGATGTTCTCTGTGAGATGAGCCTCTCAGTCTCTCACATCAGAACGAAGGTTAATACGAAGTGACAGCTCCGGCTTTTATGGCAGTACTGGAATTTCACAACGTTTGATAAAATTGTCCTGGAAATGATCTAAAATGTCCCTGAAACATGTTTAAGACACATGCTGTATCACCTGTGTTGAAGATGTGGAACCAACAAGGCGTGTTTTTAACGTGTTGAGACGGAATGAGATTCACCGACATTCAAGCGGAGCTATGTTTGCTTCATAAATAAGTGTGAAAATACTTATTCTTGGTATTGGTGGTCAACGGTGCAGTATTCTGGTGGCCAACACCTCGTTTTAAGACCAACGCAACCACAGGTGCATTTGTGACCGACACGACGCGGGCACTGGCCGACAACAATGACGCTTCCACTGCGGCTTGTGTCGCTTTGCACTGGGTGTTGGATCGAGCCTTAACTGTCAGATAAGGTTAAATAAGCTTCACTATCTTCAGAGGGAGTTGCACAGTGTCTAACCCACTGATTGCCAACTATTCCTCGTTTATTTCAGCATTTGTTTGAATAACATTCTTGTTCAGTGTGGCAGCAGGTGAAGATGCAGGCTGCAGAGAAATGGTTATTAAAAACAAACGCTGCACTTGAGATTCTTCTCATGCTCTTTTTGAAACGCTTAACACCGACTGCCTTTTTTTATTATCGTTCACAAGATCTGAGAAGAAAGTGTTGTGATACAAGCATCAATGGAGTTTGAAGAGTTGTGAAGTGTTATCAGAGCTCAGACTGCTCTATATTCTGCTTTAACACTGCATGGGTTAAGTTTTTCTTTCTACAGGTTTGTAAAGCTAAAGAAATAGATGTTGATGTTTATGTTAAAGCAGTGCATTTATCACACTTTAACACAATTTTCTACCTGCATTGTTCCTCAGTGATGGCAGATATCAAGTAGAGACTCTCTAATAAATCTCCACCCAAACTCTCTTAATGATCAGAAGAGTAAAATGTTGTTTGACACGCCAGCTGTGGAGATTCCTCCCCATCAGGTCTCGGTGAGCGATACAACAACCTAAGACAAAAAGAAAAGTAATTAATACTCCATAGGTTTGAGTGTGAGAGTGAATGGTCCAGTTGATGTCAGAGCTGACAAAGCGGTAGAAGATGAGTGAGTGAATTGTATTTGAGTTTGAGCATTGTTAACTTCAGCTTCCTTCTCGCCATCATTTGTAAATGAGAAGATTCATCTCTCCTCACCTTTTCACCGTGGCAGTCTGGTTCTTAAGAACTCTCGGCGCACCTCGGCACCGGCTGTCTCATTACCAACCCTCTCCTCTGTTTCAAACAGTTTGAAGCGCAAGACCCTGATTCTTGGCTAATAATCCCAGTGGGCCCAATTTACCCACTAATTTAAGCAAATGCTCTCTGATAGACTATCAGAGGCAGAGCTACCTTCAACCAACAGTGGGTGAAACTTGTCCAGTGTGCTGCAGCTGTTCCTGTGGGTCCTGTCCACCTAATTACCCTAAATAGACCCATTATTTTCCCCACAAAATTCCTTGAATTGTAAAACAAGTGTGTCTGGTTGGTAAAGTCGGCGTAAAGTCGTGCAAATAAAATGGACAGTAAATCACCTCATAATCTCCGATCGTATGAATTTTCTCAAGCAATATTTCTGTCGCGTCTTCAGCCGTTTGTGTCTGGACCTGCAAGTTAATCAACAGTCCCATAAAAAAATAAGACGTAAATAACTTTAATGGACTTGTCGTGTACTTTATTGTAAACAGGGTTAGATCTGTTGGATGTGATAATTAGATTGTTTTTTTTACTGAGATTCAAATGAATGAAAACAAAAGAGTGACCTTTGTCTGGAGCTTATTGTGTTCTGGTCCCGGTTGACGCGAGTTTGTCTGTGCAGCACGAAAATGAATCGGACAATAATGTGTCTGCGTCCTGTGGGACAGTCACGTCATGTTCTATTTCACGAGGACATCGTATGTCGTTTTTTTTCTGTTGTTTTACATAAAACAACAAACCAAAAAAAGTTATTACAAAAATAAGTTTAATGGTCTTTTTTCTGACGTGTCATTAATCTCTGGAGTTTCACTTTTCAAAAACAGAAGATATTTATGTGTCGACCTGTGAAGTCGCGCCTGCTAATATAGCCGTGATTTGCTCACTGAGAGTATTTGTTGTGTAGGTGGAAGGTGTGATGTGCTCTTTTTCTTTGTTATCCAAAGTTTAGATCATTTCCCCGATCCACCTGTCAGACCATGTTTTTTATTTCACAAACAACTGATTGTTGTGCAGTTTATTTATCACACGTTTCGGCTCTCCTTGCAATTAGTGCCTCTAATCACACCTGAGCACATGACGCCATTTATCTTCTGAGTTGCATTAGAGAAGAATATCAGTAGGCGGCGATAATGAATGGCTGTGTGGTCACAGAGAACCGTAGATCAATTTGAATCAGGTTTAGTCTGAAAGCATTAGTGAGCCTTTCATGTGGGTGAGGGGATCTGCAGCAATTAAGCTAATGGACGTTTTCTTTAATGATGACTCCAGATATGCTTGACGCGCTGTGGACCGCAGCAGCGACAGCGTTCCCTTCCTCCCTTTAAAGCAGAGTGAGTTGCACGGAGCTGTGAAGCCGGATAATTAGATGCAAGTGGCATGTTTTTGCTTTGTGGTCTTTGACTTCATTTAAAGGAGAGCTAATCTTTTCAACTCTGATAATCTGGTTAGCCTGAGCTCGGCTGCAGCATTATGAGATTTAATAACTAGGTTCAAGCCGAAAGGAAGAGCGGTCAGTGTCCGTGTCATTATGATAGTATGAAGTATTGATTTAAGGCAGATCTGGTGAGTGTTAAGTGACAGGACACAATTTATATTGGTCCTTGTTTGTGTGGTTTGCTTGAAGTGGGGAAGTTAGCGCCTGACAAAAGAGGAATAAACTACAGAGAAGAAGTGTCACAAAGAAATGCACTAGATAGGAACAGTGAGGGCAGAAGTGGATCCAAGTGCAGAAGGAGGGGGGTAAGTGTAAGGTAAGTGCTAGGACAGAAGACGCTCCTGGAGGAGTTTGGTCTTCAAGAGCTTCTTCAAGACAGACAGGGACGCCCCCTGGTCTGGTAGCGCTCAGTAGGTCATTCCACCAGCGTGGAACGACACATGAAAAGAGTCTGGACTGTCTTGTGTGTGTGTGGGGGGGGGTTAATTGTTTGGGCTTTGACTTCAGGTGTTCACACGCTGGTGGAGTTTCTTCTCGTCACTTTGGACATATATCACATATCACAGGCCCCTGTACAGGAGGCTCTCGTATGGAAGAGGTTTTAAACGTACAGTATATACAGAGGTTATAACAATGTGCACTATAGAGTGTCTTATATCCTCTTTTCCAGCACAACTTAGGCAATCTGATGACACATTTCTTTCATTTTCACCAACTATATAAACACACCTGAGCAAAAAGTACTAAAAAATGTTTTAAAATGGGATTGAATTTGTGAAATTTGTGAAATACGTCACAGTTCAAATTTCACTCGGCTCGTTTTTATGAAACTTTTTGTGACTATTATTGCTACTTTATATCACGACTAGAGATGTGATATAAAAGGAATCATAACTTTGACTTAAACAGTACAGTATAGTATTCTGTAACGTCTCACTTTTTGGCACCATGACACACAGTGGCTCCACCTCCCTAAAGGGTGGAGCTAGAAAAACCGCAGCCTGTGATTTGTCGACACAAAATCGTCACTTATGTGCGAAGGCAAAGGAAAAGGGCGGCATTTTTTTTTCAGCCTCATTCCAAGAATAGAGAATAGCTGCATGTTCTCATTTTTTCTTTTTGTGTCGTGCTGCTATGACGTCATGCTACTTACCGAGATGACCCAGCTGCATAAATGACATCATAAATGAAAGCCAGCAGGAACAGGCTACTTCTGAAAGTGTCCCAAAATGTCCACAACTAAGCTGAGTTGAATAAAGTGTCAGTAGGTGCATTCACTGTAATATCTGAACTTTTGTTCCAGGTGCAGATTCCCACAGTGACGTGAGCTCGGTGAGTGGCGGCGTACCGTGGGACAGCAGAGAGACTTCCCTGGCCGCGTCCACAGCCGCCTCCCTGGCCTCCTCTCTGCCTCTGAGGGACGTCATGGACGCAAACGAAGACGTCAGGCACAGGGACCACAGTGACAGAGACTCAAACGAGTCCGTGGGCAGCGGCTCGTCTTTTGAAGAACTTGACATGGACCAGGACGAGCAGGGGGTGCAGGAGGTGCAGGGGGTGCAGGGGGTGCAGGAGGTGCAGGGGATGCAGGAGGTGCAGGGGGTGCAGGAGGTGGGAGAAGAGAGGGAGGTCAGGGAGGACGGGCGGGAGCGGGCGACCCCCGAGGGCGAAGATGGAGCTGGAGAAGCAGTTGAACTGATGGCTGAAAGAGACGAGTCCATGGGGGATGGAGAGGAGTAAGGGGAGGAGGCCCGTGCAATGCTGGCGTGCTAGAGAGTTTCTCAGTTGTTGCTGTTGCTGGTTAATCTGTCGTTTAATCTGTTCATACCATGACCAACAAACCACATTCCTGCGCCTTCTTATTCTCTGCTTGAAGCCTGTACGTCTTTGTTTTTTTTGTTTTTTTTTAGGGTTGGGTAATGCGTCCAAAAACACACATCACCATGGATCCATCCATTTTCTATCCTCCGTGTGGGGGGGGGTTACTGTGCCAATCTCAGCTGACAGGACGATAGGCGGGGGGGGGGGGGGGGGGGGGGGGGGGGTCACGTCACGTCACACCCTGGACAGTTCGCCAGTCCATCACAGGGACACATATAGAGACAAACAACCGTTCACTCACACTCTGTCACACCTACGGTCAATTCACAGTGTCCAAATTGCCGGGGATTAAGACATTTTGGACACTCTAATCTGCATGTTTTAGGACTGAGGGAGGAAACCGGAGAAAACCCACGCACACACACGGAGAACATCAGTCGATATAAATAATGATCATGATGATTAAAAGTTAATTTGTGGTTTTAAACAGAAAATGAACATTTCACAAATCTAAGGCAAAGCATTCATAGGAATGATGTGTTCAAATTATCTTTACACATTATATAAATGTTATATCTATACATGTTGAACCTTTGAAATGATATCCTAATATTATTGCCCAACCCTAATTATTATTTAATTTCAAACTGTATTTTTCTCTCTCTCTCTTTTCAAACTTGAATTAACACGACTTGTGCCCAGATTAGAAGTTTCACAGCAGAGGACGGATCATGATACAGCGTCCTTGTTGCCCTTGTGTCACGGTTAATATTGTCCCCCCCTTGAGCAAAAATTAGGAAAATGAATGTGATTTGTGTTTGTGTGCATTAACGTGACTGTGGTGTCTTGATATAATGGTAAGTTTATGGGATGGAAAACGTGCAGGAGCTTCATGCTCGAGTGACGTCGATGGTCCTGTGTCATTTTGTGAAGTTTGTGGAAAATGTCTCGTCACACACGGGGAGCTGAGAAGACACGAGTGAGGACGCCATGAAGGTTCCACCAAGTCACCAGGACCAAGTGTTTATGAGAGAGTTTCAAAATGAAAACCTTGTACAGATACTCAGATAATTGCTTTATTTTTTTTAATAGTGACGTCCTCTTCTGTTGTTGTTTTTTTTTTTTTAATTAACTCTGTCTGTGTCCAACACTCACTCACTTCCACAGAGACGAGCTGTGATGTTACGTTCGTAGCCTGAAACTGTCGGTGCTGCGAGACATTAGAGACGATGTGCAGCACGTGACACTCGGCGTTGTGTCTTATCTGTCTGTAATAAAAAAAACTTTCAAATCAAAGTGCGAGTCCAGAGGAATCAGTCGTGTGCGGATGCTTTTTGGAGGATAAAACCTTGGTTTTATGTTTTCTAACACAAAGCTTTACACCGTTCGCTCACTCTGAAGACCTCGCTCATCCATTTGTCTTGTCCTTGTCCTTGTCCTTGTCTTGTCTTTGTCTTTGTCTTGTCTTTTTCTTTGTCTTTGTTTTGTCTTTTTTTGTCTTGTCTTTGTCTTTGTTTTTGTCTTTGTCTTTGTCTTGTCTTGTCTTTGTCTTTGTCTTGTCTTTGTTTTTGTCTTATCTTTGTCTTTGTCTTTGTCTTTGTTTTGTCTTTGTCTTTGTCTTTGTCTTTGTCTTTGTTTTGTCTTTGTCTTTGTCTTTGTTTTTGTCTTGTCTTTGTTTTGTCTTTGTCTTTGTCTTTGTCTTTGTCTTTGTCTTGTCTTTGTCTTTGTCTTGTCTTTGTCTCCCCGGCAGATGAAAGTAACTGTGGGCGGCCGTGCGACACGTTGTGGTGCAGGAGTTATTGATGAGGCCGTAAGTGTTGGACGACTTATTGAAGCCGTCTCTTAAATTTTTACCACTTTTTTAAGATGTCACTGTCGGTGCGACTGCGTGTCTTTAAGGCACAGACACACACATTTGGCACAAAACACAACAAAAATAGTTGCCTGTCCATGCGGTCAGATGATGTCACCTTAGCACCAGCATTTCATGTTTGTATCACAGTTTACGTGTTTTTACAGGACCAGTAAATGTAGAGAGAAATGTCACATTATTTTACACTCACATGCCGTTTTATTAGGTACACATGTTGGTTTTTTTTCCATGACTATGTTTAAACGTACAGTATATACAGTGGCTATAAGAATGTGCAACATAGAGTGTCTTTATTATTTTAGCACTACATAGACAATCTGATGAAAAGAAAATCTTCATTTTCACCAACTATATAAACACACCTGAGCAAAAAGTAATTTGTGAGAATTCGGAAAATACGTCACAGTTCAAAGTTCACTTGGCTCGTTTTTATGAACAAAAAGAAAAGAAAAACTTAAGTCTATTTTGTGAATTCTGCACAATTATTGCTACATTATAACACGACTAAAAATGCGATATAAAATCATAACTTTGACTAAACAACACATAAAAAGCCACATTTTTTAAAGCCTGAATATGTGACCTCTAAACACACCCCCCAGGATGTCCCTATAAGGAGTTGTGTTTTATTTACTAAGGGTTAAAGGGCAGGAGGTGGCACGTTGTCTGAGGTCTGAGGTGTTGAATCTTCAGAAATGTTCTTCTTCATTCTTTGGTTGTAACAAATCACCGAGTTCTTCACTGTTTTTCACTCTTTCTCCTCTGACCTCTGGCACAAACGAGGCCTTTCCGCCCGGAGAACTATAGCACTCGCTGAAAATGTCCTCTTTTTGTTCGAACCTAGAAAATCCCAGTAGATCAGCAGTTTTTTGAAATACTCTGACACAACAGCCCTTTTATATTCAAAGTTTCTTCTCCCTTTCTTCCTCATTCTGATGCTGCTTCAGCGGCTCGTTGTGACCTTGTCAATTAGATATTTGCATTAACGAGCAGTAGAGCAGGTGTATCTAAAAAAGTGGACGCGTATAAGGCGCAGGAGATCGCTGACTGAGTGTGAAAGCTGTGGGCTGGAGTGGCTTTCTTCACCAGATGTTTTCGCAGTCGAAGCCTCGGGAGATTTTAACTGATCGTACGCTGACAACGCTGCTCTCAACAAATGAGGCAACGTTATTTATAAAGATTGATGATCGCTCCCGACAGCAGAGCTCAGGCTGAGGAGCAGGGAAACTTACGGAGACGCAGATAATCACTGTAAATTATTCCCCGAGCTGCACATTGTTCTGGTCGTTTAAGTCTGCGATAATAACAGCGTTGTCTCGTAGCATTTCAGGGGCAATTGTGACATTACTCTCTGCATTTATTTGTGTCATAATTGTGAGAGAAAAGTGTAATTACTCACATATTCTTATAACCAGACCCGGTGTTCAATATAAACGGCCATAACTTAGGATCAGGCACAAACTATAGGTGCCTTTCACAGTTCCAGGCATCTGGACCGGATCCACTCTCTCAAGTCATAGACTAACTCTATGTATCAGACCTGGCACATGCTGCTCAGATGTCAGGCATTGTCTCAGTTCTCCTCGGATCTTCTGAGCCGTCTTCAATAAAATCTCTCAACTTAACTCGTCACTGACTCCAGAGGTTCCATCATCGGTCGTCTCACCGGATCGTCAAAGATCTCCGTGACAATAACGACCAATAAAAACAAAGTGTCACCCTGCAGCAACATATTTATTTCAATAACCATCCAACCAAGTTCAGTTCTTGGGGCTTTTACCCACTAAATGCCCTGGTCACATATCACACACCCTGCTATACTTGCGTGACGTCACCATCGGTTCAGCGGTACAAGTCTGGACACATTCCTTCCAAAGAAGAAGAGAACGATTCTGATTCTACAGTTTCCTCGTACACCAGGGCCTTAAGTGAGCTATAGCCATGATTCTCAAACTGTGGTGTATGTGAGCTTCCTCTGTTGGTACTTGGAGGGAAATCAGAAATACTGTCGAGGTATTTGATTGGTATTTGAGCGGAGCTGAGGAACTTTGACCGGAGTGTGTAGAAAATGAAATGAGTCAGTGACAGTAGTCAGTAATCCCAATAAGATCATTTTGATTTTATTGGGATTAAATCTGCCTCCTGTGAAAAGTCTGCAGCTGACTTTTTACACCTCTGTATTTTAACGTTGGTGTTACTTTGAGAGCTCAATATTTCTCAGGTTGCACTCGGTGTAACCACTGAGGCTATAGGGTAAAGGTGCTTTAGCGCGACCTGGGGTCTGTCCCAGAGACAACCACACAGTATACAACCAAGTTACTGCACTGTTACTTTAGATGAAAGAGAATCTTCACGTTTTTTGTCAAAAACGACAAACTTTATTTTCATCAATCTTTGCTACATTTCACACAGAGGATTGTAACTAACACTTCCCAGCTAACAATTGTTGGTTCCCAGAAAGTTCTGGGAACGTTACATTTTGGTTGCTGGAACGTTCCCTGAAAGCCCCCCCCCCAGGTTTTCCTGTGGTTGTCACAGACATTTTTCCAAACTTTAGTTTTTGGTTGCACGTTTGGTTCCCAGAACATTACTTTGTTACAACCTTCATACAACCTTTAGAGAACGTTCTCTTAAGGTTACCAGAAGCATACCTAACTCTGAGTGAATGTTCTATAAACGTTAGTTTTTGGTTTGGTGGTAACTAACCTTAGGAGAACCTTAGGGGAACGTTCTTTGAACGTTGCGTGTCTGTAGGGTTTGTATTGGGCCCTTTTGTTTTTTAACCTTTTGTCCAGAAGCTCAAATGAAACGCAGTCAGGGGAAGAGACTGCGGTGACGCACCCTGGATGAGCGGCTACTGATTTAATGAAGTGTGAAACCCGCGGGGATGTCACGGAGATTATTGCCTTCCCGTGACGTTAATTATTAATCTCATTACATTACACGTTGCGAGTGAGAGATATGGGTGCAGATGTCTCGGCATACAAATTGGAATGCCGACAGTCACGTGTTTTTTTGTTTGTTTGTTTGTTTGTTTAATGGCAGGATGGAGGAGAGGAGGTCACAGCATCACTGTGTCACTCGGGACTGACCTCACACTCTTGCCGTGACGTGTCACAACTTGTTTTCGCCTCCTAAATAAAAGGTTTTTCCACAGCTGAAGACGAAGACAGTCTCCAAAGAATCCTTATGATACTGGACCTCACAGCTGTCCACACACACACACACTCACACACACACACACACACACACACACACACACACACACGCGCGCACCAGGCTCTGGCTTTATGATGTGTTTATTTACATCAGGTTGATTCATTTGTACAGATTTGTACGACGAGACGCGGTGTGTGTGTGTGCGCGCGCGCGGGACTGCGCTCCTGCGTGGATCAGCTGCGTGAAAACCTTCTGAGAGTTGAGGTTCTCGCAGTTTTGGCGCGCTTCTCCGTAAACGCGCTTATTTCTCAGCTGATAGATTTGAAATATTGCCAGGGATAGATCTTTAAATCTGAGTCAACATCAAACAATCAGTAACATCCTTTAGATTTAGTCGTTGAATGAAAAAAATAATACTGTATTTTTCACACTTGGTGATAATGGAATTAAAGTGAGGAGAGAACAGAAGTGGGCGTCACTTGTGATTTTGTCTCGAGACATCTGTGGACCTGTGGACTTCATCCCGCAGCCTTGTTGCGCGCCCGCGTGTGTGTGTGTGATCTGTGCAGCACCACGGACAGCTCCGCAGCTGCACGCGCTTCCTTCAAACTTCAGGTGGCGACTCTCATCACCTACTCCTCCTCCTCCTCCTCCTCCTCCTTTTCTTCATTTCTTCATTAATCCTGCTCTGTTGCAGTTTCACACACAGAGATCCTTTTCTTTTAGGGTTCATAAAACAAAAACAACAACAACACACGAAGCAAACGTCTCCTCTTCTGCAGAAGATGCTGCTGCTCTGGTTCTTTACCGTCTGTTCATCGCACATCATCATCAGCAGCAGCAGCAGCAGCAGCAGCGCTGGACACCAAGGAGAGCTGCACAGGTAAGAGATGTGTTTGTGTGTTTGTGTGTTTGTGTGTTTGTGTGTTTGCGTGTTGCTGCTGATTTGTGTTGAATAACTTTACATTGGAAGAAAGTGTGCGTTTGTTTAAGGAGCTGACTTCACACTGGGTCTGGGGTTAGTTTGTTTTGTTGTTGGCACTGTTGTTTCCCTCTGTATTGGAGACAGTTTATTATTCTAATAGATCCATCTTTTTTTGTGAGATCCACGCGCAACCTATAATCACATGTGCGCGAGGCTGCTGAAAACTATTATGAAATATAGGCGCGGCAGCATCAGCAGCATCAGCAGCATCAAACACTCCGCCATAGTATTATAGTATACAGTATCTCTCAGTATCTGGCAAAACGAGAAAAAGTGTGAAACGCAGTGCGGGGAAGTGGATTAGTCGAGAATTAGTTTGTGTGGCACAGTGTGTTGGTGTGAGGCAACGTGTTATATGATGTGATCCTGTTTTTGTTTTAAAAAGAAGGCGTTTCTTCTGACTTTTGAGCATTTTTATCCAGCGTGGTTGTAGATCTGATCCCACATTGTTGTCAGTTTGCTTGAAAAACGGTAAAGACACAGATTGTGTGTCATCGTCAGATCACCAAGAGTTCAAAATGCGCGAGGAATATAAATGAAAACCCACTCACCCACAAGGGCGCACATATTTCGAGGTTGTGTCATTAACTGAAGCAAAATGTTGTGTGGATGCTTTTTTTCTTCTTTCTACAGTCCCACAGGGATCTGTGCTGCATGCTCAGCAGATACAGACACAAAGCATCCCATAATTATAAGCATTTTTAGTAAATTATGACACCAACACTTTGACTGATCACCCATATACTCTATGTCCCAGAAATCTTCCTCCTCCTCCTCCTCCTCCTGTGAGACTAAGAGTGTAGGATGATGCATGTGTGAGCACAGCATTCACAGTGAGAGATGTTGATTAGTGTAAATTATTCAGGTGATGGCTGAGTGAGGAACACGCTGCCATCATCTCAACCAAGTACAGCAGCAGCAGGAGGAGGAGGAGGAGGAGGAGGAGGAGGAGGAAGGAGGCTGCTGCATGTCTGTGACCTGTGATGCCTCCACGGCTCTGACCTGCAGTCACTGTCCGTCACCTGACACAGAGGCAGTGTTATGTGAGGACACACACACACACACACACACACACACACACACACACAGTGTACAGGCTGTTAATTAGACAAGCAGAGATTGTGTAGAAGCGTCTAACAAGTTAGCAACAAAGCACCGGTGTCTAATGATCTGCAGAGAAAACAACAAACAAAGCTACTGTATGCTCACTCATAAAAGTCCTGATCTTTCTTCCTCTCTCAGGTTAACTTCAGTACTTTGATATAACACAGGTTTGTCTCGCCGTCCAAACTTGACCTCCTGAATCTCTCGGCCCTGAGGTTTATCACCAGGCCTCTGCTCTCAGGGCTCATTACTGTGCTTTATACTTTGCTGCTGCGATGGCCGTCCCTCACTTGGCGAAGGCTAACACTGTGTGGTGCACGGCCATTTACAAAAGTTATCTTCGGAGAAGTTTTCCTGTCGAGTCAGAAGTTTACAACAAACGAAGGCAAATGAATCCTGGGGCTGAAACAATCTCCAAACGTCCTCCTCCCTTTTAAATGCTTCCAAACACAGCGTGAAGGACGTGTTTACTGCTTTACCTCACGATACATAAAAGCCTAATTATTAAGGCCTGGACTAGAGTGCATAGTACAAACACACGCCCATTTAATTACTTTGTATCCTGTTGAAATTTCTGTTTAAAGGGTATTTGTTTCACAAATCACAGCGGTGTCACCGGGCGACACCAGAGATAAACGTCGCGTGGAGCTGATTATTCATCGTAGTTTGAATTGTTTGACTTGAATCCGACCGACGTTTGTTTATTACATTGAGAAGTGACGCGCTGCACTTTTATAATTACAGTCCATTCATCGTTAATTTTAACGGAGCGTGATTAAACTGCGTAGCTTTAATTTCTGCTTAACATCTGCTTTTGCTCCATCATCACTCGGCGCTCTCTGAACAATGAGCTGCGGTTGTATCAGCTGCCAGCTCCCAGACATTAAATTAGTGTATGATGAATCCCTCCAGTCCCATCAAAAAGGACAGTTTAATCGCTTGGACTTACTCCTCACACACACACACACACACACACACACACACACACACAGTGAGATATAGATATGGGTTGGATGTGTGCCACTGTTTTGTGTATAAAGTCCACTCTGTACGATACACCTGGTGCCTATAGCATCTGTGAAATGAAATATTTAAAGTCTCGCTGCACACTTATGTACGGGCTGGAGTCGCAGCGAGACGACACAACATCTGCTCCAGTGAGACTGTGACGAGACACACGTGACGTTTGTTTGTTTGTGTGTGTGTGTGTGTGTGTGTATGTGTGTGTGCTTCTGGTTCAGGTACGAGACGAGGGCAAAAACCTTTCAATTCAGACACTATTTCAGCGTAGAACACAGAGCATTTCGGCTGCTTTAACTATGTTTAAACATACACTATATACAGAGGTTATAAGAATGTGTAATATAGCGTGTCTTATATCCTTTTTTCCATCACAACCTGGTAAATCTTTCCATTTTCACCGACTATATAAACACACCTGAGTAAAATGTACTCAAAATGTTTAACCCCCAGTGCTCACAGTTACACCCATGGTACATTGCTTTGGGAATAATATACAACTCCTTTTATGGACATCCTGGGCGCGTGTGTTTATAGGTCACATATTCAGGCTTTTAAAAAAATTGTGTTTTTTTTCCCTGTTGTTGAGTCAGTTTTTAGTCATGATATAAATAATTGTGCAGAAGTCACAAAATTAGAGCGTTTTTCTTTTCTTTTTGTTCATAAAAACGAGCCGAGTGAACGTTGAACTGTGACGTATTTCACAAATTTCACAAATCCAATCCGATTTTAAACATTTTGAGTACTTTTTGCTCAGGTGAGTTTATATAGTTGGTGAAAATGGAATTTTTTTTTTTGCCTAGGTTGTGCTGAAAAAAAGGATATAAAACACTATATATGGGTGCAGTGACAGTATACGGTCATGTATTTAAACAATTTGAACTCAGACGCTTCCTTGATGCTGAATTACTGATGTGTCCTCTTCTCTGAAATGCAGTCGTTATAAATAACTCAGTCTCTGTGTTTACATTTGCTGGAGATGAGTTCCATCTCAGCCACATCAACGCCTTGTGTTGATTCATCCTACACTTCCTGCTCTTACTAGAATAGAAATCTGACTCCATCAATATTTAATAAATAAGGAGTTACTTATTTTAAATGATTCTGTGCTTAATTTAAGATATATTTGGAGCGTAAAGGTTTCTTGATACATTCTGTAATCTTCTCTCCGATCAGTTTTTCACTGCTGCTGACGCGGTGTTAAACCTTTAACACCGAGCGCATCGCAGACGACACTTTGCATTACCGTAATTATGCAAAGGTTTGTGCTGTCGGGGAAAAAATTCCAGTGGTTTCTGAAAGCTGCAAAGTCGCATGTCGAAGACAACGTGTGGTTATTTACTGTAATTTCACTCGCGCTGTTGCAGGAAGCCAATGAATCAAAGTCTTTGTCAACAGAGAGGAGAGAGTTGGAAAAACATCTCTACATTGTCTCCATTTTTTGGCCTGTTTTTTCAATGTTATGCTAAATATGTTTTATACTGTTCCAATTTCAAATGTCACCCTTTAACACCTTATTTTAACCATAAAAGGACCAGAAAATGTCCTGTGACTAATTACTTTTGATCATTTTTCCAGAATAACTTTCAATATCTAACATTTATTTACAATTTACTGCATGATAAAATGGTGTGTTAACAATTTAAAATGAAGTTTTATTTAGAAAAAAACACTGTAGTTGTACACAAACACCAGATTTTGGGTGTTAATACATTCTGACAGTTTGGTTGTGAGCGTTTTTAATGTTGTGAGCAGTGTGTGCCGCTGGAGTATTATTTTATCATCTTGTAACGCATCAGATTAATCTTGTGACCTGTTGTAGAGGTCCTGACCCTCAGGTTGGGAACCGCTGCAGTTAAAATGCTGGTCTGCAATCACCTCATGTTTAATAGCATTCATGGTGATACAGTATGTGATCGTGCTGTGACTCAAAGGTTCATTTCCCAGAGATTAAGACATTTCAGTTATTACATGTTCACTTCTCACCTGGATTTGTACGAGCGCAAAATGAATATTATATTATATTGCATAACTATTCCCCACGCTTGGGTTATTATTACTTATTACTACTTATTACTTATTGTTATTATTCATTTTCAAAAGTCTCTCAGTCAGTTTGGCAGAAAAGATGACGTATGAGTAACCAGATTTTTTAAAGCCAAAAACCTCAAAACTTCTGCAACAAAGATGGAAATCCAAATTACAGTTCAATGCACTCACATACTTAACTCAGCCAGTGTAAGGATAATAACCACTTACAAACGTGAGCTCTCATCTCATTGCATTTAAAACTGCATCCTAATGGTTTTCTTAACAAAAAAAAGAATAAAAATAAAATAAAAAAACCTGATGTTTTTAGGCCACTTTGCTCTAACAGTGCGGTGCTGTGACGATGAATAATGCAAAGATACAATAAAAACCTTTAAAACAAAAAGTGCCACATGTCCATTTCAGTGTTGGAGCCAATCACAGTCCCGGCAGTAATGATCTGTGAGAGACAAAGAGAGAGGATGAATGTTTGATGAGGGAGGCAGAACGAGGCTTCTGGGACGAGAATGGACTATTGAAGACATGCAAGGGATTCCCACTGTACAGGTGCAGCAGGAGGAGGAGGAGGAGGAGGAGGAGGAGGAGGAGGAGATAGATGATAGATCTTTGAAAGATGGGACAAGCTGTTTGTAACACAGGCATATAGGCTGCAGACATGCTGTAAGATGAGGTTGGCCGTATGATAATCAGCATGATATGAGACTCCTTGTCCATTTACCGACTATCTAAAGTGAAAGTAAAAGCCCACTCGTGTGATAGAAATCGGTCACATTGAGGCAATGAGCCCCCTGCATTGATTTGTGTCTTCTTAGTTGCAATAGCTGCTACTCAGAGAATGCCTTAAAATTCCAACTGAAGGCGCCTCCTCCTCCTCCTCCTCCTCCTCCTCCTCCTCCTCGCTCTCTAATTGCTAATCGTATAAATGACCTTATTCCGGAAAGGTCAGCAGTTGTGTTTTTGTGGAGACGTTTGATTGTTTAACACGTGAAAGTTCAGGTCTCACATTGATTCAGTCAATCTTCCTGGCAACAGTAAGTCAACGGGATTCTAGTGCACAGTTGCTTTCCTGGTGCTTTTAAACAGACAATTCATGTTAGTTGTTGAATAGCACGACAAAGATATGACGATACATATAGAAATAAGTGAAAATATTGTATCATTATGTTCCTGCCAACAACATGGTTGGGGTTCTAAGGCGAGTGCTCTACATCTATCTAGAGCTGAAACAGTCCTCAACTATTCTGATCATCGATTGATCGGTTTGAAGCTTTTTTCCCATAATTACAACAAGATTTCTCATTGTTTTAGCTTTTTAAGGGAATATTTTCTGGTTTCTTTGCTCCATATAACAAAGAAATCATTAAACACTGAATCCTTCTGGTTTGTGGATGAAACGAGACATTCGATCATCGAACATCATCATTTCCAGGTTTGAAAAACACTGATCAACGTCTTTTAGTTTTTTTCTTTCATTTTAAGGACCAAACAATTAATCGTGAAAATAACTGTCAGATTAATCGATTATGAAAATAACTGTTAGTTGCAGCTCTACATGTATCATAGTTCAGGCAGTGCAGTCTTGTGATATATGTATACTGTGCATGTTTAACCCTTAGAACACAGAGCATTTCGGCTGCTTTCTTCCATGACTATGTTTAAACATATGGCAAATACAGAGGCTGTAAGAATGTGCAATATAAAGTGTCTTATATCCTTTTAATCAACAACTATATAAACACACCTGAGCAAAAAGTACTAAAGTTAAAAGAAAAACCACATCTATTTGGTGACACAATTGTTGTTACTTTATGTCACGACTAAAAATGCGATATAAAATGAATCATAACTTTGACTCAACGACACATAAGAAGACATGTTTTAAAGCCTGAATATGTGACTTATAGACATGTCCATATACATCCTTGTCCTTGGGCAAGACACTTTAGCTTTGTATTACTAGAATAGGGGTAGTATTTTTGAAAGATTGTGCTTCCCAACCAAGATGGCGGACACTGTTTACATTCTGGGAATGAGGTCCCGCCTCCCTACGAGTGGGTCTAAAAACCACCTGTTGCCCCTGACAACTTAGCGTGTGGTATGAAAGTGTGAGTGAACGTGTGTGGTCATAAAGACTAGAAAAACGCTATAGAAATACAGACCATTTACCATATAAGGAGTTGTGTATTATTCCCACGGCAAATTTAGCATGGGTGTTCAAAGGGTTAATATTTTAAATAATAATAATATATTGTGCATCCATACTCGGGTAAGTTGACCTGTGAATCTTCTACAAATTGTGTGTTTTTTTTAATGTATCAGAGAAGCTAAAGTATGTTTGTCGTTAAAGAAGAAAACAAGTTACTGTTGACACGATTCATGATTAATAATTCCTCTGCCTTGGCGTGACTGATGAGTTACTACACGTGTTAGTTACTTAGTCGGGCAGCAAATTCATTATTTGGAGATGAAAGTATGTGTATAGTATGTTAACATCTCTGCAAACAAGAGTGTTTGATTAAAATATTGTTTCTTATAGACTTGCAGAGAAGCTTCCATTTTTTTTATTTTTCAATTCTCAACAATGCAGCTCTAAAAATGTTGCTCACTGAGCTCCATTGTTTTTTTTGTTTTGTTTGAAATTCTAAGCACATTCTGTGCTAATACATTAAACAAAACAATACAATAGATATTTTTTCCAGATAGTTTCTGAGCAGCTACGACACGTACAGATAAAAACACGGATGCTTCTCTGCATTTTCAGTAGAGCTGTTTTATCAGTTTTGTGGGAACTCATTTAGCAGCGACTCCAATGTAATTGATTCATTAATATTCAAAAGTTACTTTTTCTTAAAAGCCTAAAATCACTTGTAACAGCTTCTCAAATATAAGAATGATCTGATTTCTTTGTTTCATGCAGAGAAAAGTAAAGTTGACCGTACGTGATGGTAGAATGAATCAATGCTCTGGTGCTTTAATATGTTTTTAATAGTTTTTGGATTCAATTAAGTCCCTGGCTTTAGTGTTTTCATTTGCTGGCAATGGATTATTAATAATCCCATCATTTTAATGTGTGTCAAGGAATTCAATTACATATAAAATATTCAATAGCTTCATTTGACACAGATGCTCCCAGGATTTGAGCCTCTTGCACCGTGGCCGTGCGTGCACACATGTGTGGGCTACATGAGTGTGAGCACTCTTCCCCATTAGCAGACCATCTTCAGTCGCCCAACCCAACCCAACCCACCCCCACCCACCCAGGAACGTTCTCTTTGTCAGCTGGAAATGTGATTTTAGGGGAAGCCTGACTCCCATTACCTCTGCTTCCTCTTAACTAGGCTCTGAGTCGTCCCTCAGGGATCTGCAGCCCGCTCATCCACATGGCTCAGGGCTGCATATACAGAGGATGACCACCACTCTTCGACACTTGCTATCGCCTGGGGGGACATTACCATATTAATGCTGCGCTTCACTCCTGGGACAAATGAGTGTCATTAAAAAGAAAGAAAGAAAGAAAAAAAAAAGGAATCAGCCTGGACCTCAAACTCCTCTTACACTGCTGCCCACACTTTTCTTTTTTCCTGCCCTCCTGCATCTGCTGTTTTTCTCCTCCCATTCCTTCACACAGTCTGGTTTGAAGTGTGCAAGAGGCTGGCAGGCTTTACGCTCTTGAATTAAAAAGGCCATCTGGTGAAGAGGGAAACAGAGATGGTTGTATAGGAGGAGAGAGGAGAGAAAGGAGAGTTTGTTTTTTCCATTTTTTTCTTTCTTTGAAGTTAACACGTAGACAGAATCCTGGGTGTGCTGTTACATCTAAAGAGTAAATACTGCTACTACTTACATGCCTGTCATTTACACACACACACACACACACATAGTATTTTTCAAATTGTAGCACGCTCATCTGTATGTCAAACACAGGAATGCCAAGAATAGTTTGTGATACATGTTTTCACCATTCATGTGTCCACACGACACTTTAACTCATAGAATATAGTTTTTTAACCTCCCCATGGATCTGTGCCGCATCATTCATGAGGCATTAAGGAAGTGTCTGAGTAAAATTGTTTAAATACAAAACTGTATTTTCACTGAACAAAGAGCTGAATCATTAAAAGTGAACTGACGTATTTCTAAATTTCACAAATTCAATCCGATTTTAAAATGTTTTTAGTACTTTTTGCTCAGGTATGTTTATATAGTTGGTGAAAATTATTTTCTTTTTAATTTTTTATCAGATTGCCTAGGTTGTGCTGAAAAACAGATATAAGACACTCTATATTGTACATTCTCATAGCCTCTGTATATACAGTATGTTTAAACATAGTAATGGAAAACAACTGCCGAAATTTTTAAGGGATAATATTGGAAAATATTCCTAGTATAGTCCTATAGCACTTACTGATTGGCTGCCAATGATGTCTATAGACGTACATTTAAATACAACGGTTCACTGCCAATGACGTTTGATGAAAAAAAGAGTGTACTCAGAGTGTTTCAGAGTTTACATAGTCATAGGACACACTGTTTTGTGGGTCAAAAAAATCGGTCAAAATGCTGTAAAACGCTTGGCAGTTCTGCGCTGAATATGGCAGCCAATGAGTAAATCTCCCGCCTCCTGCCCTTGGATCCACTTTGGCACTCTCACCCTCTGTCAGTCCACTGTTCCTAGCTAGTGGACTTATTCCTCTTTTGTAAGTGGCTTTGGCTAAAAGCATCAGCTAAATGCTTAAATGTTAAATATAATTTATTCTGCAGAAGGTTTTTTTTTTTTTTTTTTTTACATTTTACAAACTAAAAGTCCGCTCACCAACGAGTTTTTCAACTCACAACCAATCACCGCTAATCGACAGGTGTTTAATACAGAGGCTGCTGCGATGACTCCAGCCAACACAGCCAATCCTAAAAACCAAGACGGGGCAATGGCAGCTGAAACACGAACAGGAGGAAAGAAAAAAAAGAAAAAAATCAAGACAAGTGTGACAGAAATCACAGAGTGCACGTGAAATCAGGCTAAATTAAGCCTGGCTTTTGCACATCATTCCTCATGTTACTTTGTTACCATGTGATATCATGATGAGGCGGAGCATTCGGTGGCTCCTTCTGGTGGGAGATCGTGTCATGTATGAACTCACAATGGCCGCACAGACTTCCAGTCACAAGACAGTGAAGTGTGGGATTCACAGCGATTCCCATAACTCTGAAAAGTCTGTGTTGTGAACTTGGCTTTCACATGAGACTGGGAACATGGCCTGAACATAATCTTAGGGTCCGTCTTAAGATAACAAAACCAAACTAACAACACTACTCAATACATATATATTTACAAACATTGCTTATTACAGATTATATGCTGGACTATTTCATGTCTCCAGCAATGATTAAAACTAGTCACATAAACATCATAAAATCCCACATTGTTATTCTTACGTTTTTCCCCTAAGGATTAAATAATATATACATATATACATATATATATATATATATATATATATATATATATATATATATATGTATGTATATATATATATATATATAATTTGTTTGCAGTCTGTTTGTGATCATAGCATCATCTCATATTTATGTGTACATATGACTAATAATAATAATAATAATAATAAAATTCATGTTAGAGATGCTGCATTAAAACCAAAACACCCTTAAGCACAGAAACATCTTTTCTAAAAGGCTTGAATACAGTCTTCCAGATTGTCCCTGGACAATTCCCGCTTTTCTCAAAGTTTGCAGGTTATCGGTAACTTTATATTTACTGTACAAAATGAGCGTGGAATAAATCATTTAACTCTTGGCAAGAAGCAAAGAAGCATATTTCCCAAACTGTCAGACTATTTCTTTTAAGTTATTTTGCCTTAAAAGTAGAAACTTTGCTAAAATTGGAGAGGAGATTACTAACCTCACTGCTTGAGACTTAGTCAGCTTGTGTAAAAAGGATGTTTTTTTCCAGGAGAAAAAGTTTGTGCTATTATAATGTGTTGGAACTTGCAGTATAATGAGCAGGGATGGGAAGAGCCCACTGGAGACGGAGGCTCCCTGTGGGAGTGCAGGATTGGGGGAGAAGACTGACACTGTGTCAGCCAGAAACCCTTTAGTCACCATTCTCTCTCAAGGCTGAGAGCACACATACTTTACTGGAATGACTGCAGACACAACTCTACTGAGAATAAACATATTCAAACTGTTCACAGCCCAAGACTGTACTTTATTTTGCCATGTGAGTATTTATGGAGGCAATGTTTACTCATAATGCAGAGATAAACTTCAGCCAGTATATACTCCTCTAACACTGAAGTCTGTCTATCTATCTATCTGTCTATCTATCTATCTATCTCTCTATCTATCTGTCTATCTGTCTATCTATCTATCTATCTATCTATCTATCTATCTATCTATCTATCTATCTATCTATCTATCTATCTATCTATCTATCAGTTAGCGTGCTAGTTAGCTTGTGAGCTATCAAGCTAGTCTGTATCTATCACAAAGCTTTGACGTTTCTGGTCAAGTAAGAATATTGACGAATGATCAAATCTGTGATATTATTAAAGTCATATCTGATCAGATAATTGTTTTATTTGTCATAAAAAAAAAGCCAAAGCAAGAACACTATTTGACGACGTCTCATCAGTTTGGACACGATGCAGTTTCTCCCGTAGGATCAAGCCAGCACTATGCATGCATGGTCAGACTGGCCCACTTGCTTTGGTCTGTCTTCCACTTCCTTTTTCACCCTCTATATCTTCTGGCAAGTTTCCATGGAAACAAGAGGGGGGAGACGGAGAGAATAGAGAGAGGGAGACAAGAAACTGAGAAAAATCCCAAAGAATGGGGTCTGCAGCCCAACGCCCTTTGAGAGCTTTATGTTGTTTTTAATGGTGAGTTAGTACTTTGGTGACAGATGTGAGTAATAACACTCAACTCACCTGCTCACCAGCACCGTCAATTACTGCACGTCATTTGGCTTGACACGTTCAGACAATTGATGTGACAGATCACTCCGGCTCGTTAATACACTCTATGATAAACTCCTGCTTAATGAAGCCGCTGGGATCTGTCAGGTCTGACACTCAGAGTGAACACAAACCCCCGTGTCTCTCTGCTGCCAATCCATAGGTGTTGTGAAGTGGATCCGCTTTAACTCTATCTATCTATCTATCTATCTATCTATCTATCTATCATACCAAGCTAAATTACCTTTATTAATGTGGTGGTAGAAAGAAAACAGTATACAATTAAAGATAACACATGTCATATTTTATGAATAGGTTTGTAAACAGAGTGCAAGTTGTTTGTTTTCATGCAGAGATTAGAATATCAATACCACTTCCTTTCAGGCAAGTGCTCACTTCCCCCCCACTTTTTTCATTTCAAATGAAAAATTCATACCCAATAGCCCAAAATGTGACACTTGGCAGATGGAAAACAATTGGAAAACAATTTGAAGAGTTAATGTAGATTTAGATAAAATCCCACTAATTTAGTTTGTATGCATGAAAGGGATTTTAATACCTTGTTGTTTATGTGGGGTTTGCTCTGGATAAATTGTTTTTAAGACTGGGTAAGTACTTAATTTGCTTTGACCAAATGTTCCTTTGCTATATTTTCCTCGGGTGTTTTCTTTTGTCTCTGTAGAGTAGAGGAGCATGTGCACACGTGATTATCAAAGGTTGTTTTTTTTTTTTGCAATTATCTGCCTCAGAAAAAGAAGTAAAATGAGGTCAGACTGACACTAAAACAAAATCACACTCTCAGAAAAGCCTTGCACAGGGACAGATTTATAATGCATGACAAAACCTGAGAGAACTGATTGGGAGATTTTTGTGGTTTACTCGATGGATGATAAATTCTGCCTTCAAGATTTTGTCAACACTCAGTTGATTATTTGTAGAAAATGAAGTCCTTCAAACGTAAACTTGTCAAATGGTAATTGTCTTGTAATTTGTGCAGAACTGATGCTATGACTAATGAACACCACCAGCAATTAGCATCACCTGATCACTAATGGATGCAGATGATATATATGATAACATGGCACAATGGCCGTTTCTCGTGCGTACTTGTGCGTACTTGTGCGTATTCCCCTACTTGTGAAAACGTCATCAGCCTCGGTCCAAGTTTTGTTCCAATTCTCAAGTATGTGAGCAGCGAGTACGGAAGTTTTACCAAATATGCATCGGGTGGTGACTTGAGCGTACTTGGGAAAGCCATGTATCCCAGAATGCATTTTGGTGGAACATAGCAGCAGATAATACAAACATAAACCTGAAATAAATATTTTTCTGTGTCCCGGAACACAGTTTTAAGATCATTTGAAGCGAGAAATTAGTCATTTAGAATTCAATTTTAACTTTGAATTTTAGATTCATATTAAAGTTGCACGGTCATTGTATCTGTATATAAATATAATATGTACATATATATACGCACACACTACTCTACAATGCTGTAATATAACTATTTCCACATTGTATACTGTATATTTTAATAAAAATAAATTAATAAATGAAGTTAAATATTTAAAATGTGCAAATAATAACTATATATATGTATTTCATATGTACATTTATTAACACTGTAGGTGGCGGTAATGAGGCTTAAGCACAATTCAAACAGTAGAACAAAGAAGTACGCTGCTGTTCCAATTGAAGAATCATACTTATCTATCTATCTATCTATCTATCTATCTATCTATCTATCTATCTATCTATCTATCTATCTATCTATCTATCTATCTATCTATCTATCCATCTATCTATCTATCTACTTGGCGAGTATGTACTCCAGGCGTACTTCTCAAGTAGATACTTCCCAAGTACGCAAGTACATACTTGCATACTTGAGTATTGAGAAAAGCCAATGTTTTCTGAGACAAAGCCGTCATTGTACTCGCACTCAAAGGCTGTGACTGACTTTCCTCTCTGTTTGATCTCCAGGCTGTAATCTACGAAAACTCTGAAAAAGAGAGGGACAGAGAAGATGGAACTGACCCTGTAAATGGCCTCTGCGAGAATAAAACCACGGATGCTGTGAGATCCGCTGCTGCAGAGGCTTTCTCTTCTTCTCTTTGGTGCTGCCACGATCAAACGCCAACCATTCGCCAACCACAAACCGCACGCAGGACGGCGACCTAACTGTGCCTAGGGATATGTCATTGGGGAAATCTCCTGTGTGGGGGGTGCGCCCTGTGCCCCGACCTCTCCGGCTGTCCCACCTCAGCCTGCTGTTCTTGTGCGTGTCTCTCTTTGCCCAGGCTCCCCAAGGTTTGCCTGCGGTAGGTTATAACACTGACTTTAAGAGGGAGATCACGCTGGATGGGGATTTGATGATTGGCGGCCTGTTCCCCGTGCACCAGAAGGGCGAGGGGACAGAAGACTGTGGGAAGATTAATTCTCAGAGAGGGATCCAGAGACTGGAGGCCATGCTGCTGGCACTGGATGAAATCAACAAGGATGAGCACATCCTACCAGGGATCAGACTGGGAGCTCATATACTGGACACTTGCTCTAAGGACACCTACGCTCTGGAGCAGTCTCTGGAGTTTGTGAGGGCCTCCCTCACCAAAGTGGACGACAGTGAGTACACGTGCCCCGACGGCTCCTACGCCATCCACGACGACATCCCTCTGGCAATCTCTGGGGTCATAGGAGGCTCCTACAGCGACGTCTCCATTCAGGTAGGAACGAATGAAAACTGCATGAGTGGCCGTGCCGCTTCACATCCGTGATGCGATGATTCATTTCCAGCTTCATGTTTGGGATCATCTTTATTTCTTCTCGTGAAATGAGCTGTCAAAACAACTTGTGTCTTTCTCAGACACGGCAATTACAAAAAGATTATTTCATTATTTTAGATCTTTAAAAGGCAGCGTTAATACACAGATGTGTTCCCTGAAGAAAGATTCCCCCCAAAAATCTGTGTCTGCAAGTACAAGCCTGGCAAGTTCTGCATGAGAGCTCTGATTGTGTAAAAGCACCTGTGTGAATATTTGATCGCACAGTCGTAGATGTGATGGTTTTTACAGACACACACCGTGGTGGCGTGATTGATATTTCATGACTAAAATGTGTGAGCAGAATAAAAAGGTCAATTTAGCTCCAGAATCTGGATCTGCAATACCAGTATTTATAGAATTAGGTAGGAATGAGAGCTAATGAAAAGGCAGTAAATGCATGAGTGGGCCTGCCACATCACATCCATAACACAGATTAATTCTCAGCTTGGCATTAAGATCATCTTTTTTTTTTCTTGTCATAAAATGAGTTGGTCCAAATGCGATGTTAATTTTGTGCATGAGGTGCCGGCTGAGACGGATAGAGGAGGGCGTACAAGCACTAGCGCAGACGTGATAGATGGTCATATGACCGTCCATTTACACTTAAGTACCTTGTGCAATTATCCTTTGCAAGATGTTAACACGGGCGACTTAATGAGTATTGGTTCCGCGAGCAGGATCTGTTTACCTGCGCGGCCATATGCTTGGCTGATCTAATTTAAAAGATCTCTTTCTCTTTCTCCGGTAATTCACACTCGGGCAGCAGTCCTGTCAGACGCAGACATGCTACAGATGTTGTTCTCAGGACAGGCTGACAGGGCGACTGGTGACGGCAGATGAAAGCTCTGCTAATTGGCTCGCCAAATCTCCCGCTCTAATGTGACTGACATCGGTGCAATTTTGAAATCATGTGCGATGGGAGATAGCGTGACACGGACGACCGCGGAGCCACAAATGCACGTGCCTTAAAGCATTCGTTTAAACTCATCATCCTGGTTCAGTCAGCCAGAGGAGTGTGTCTGCTGTCGCTGATGATGAGCACGGTTCACCTCACACACACACACACACACACACAGAGCCTCATGTTCCAGAGCTGTGTTTGTCAGAAGCGTGGGATGTACTTCTCTATCATCTAGAAATAATGTATCCAGTTGATTACTGTGACATGCAGGGCCGACCATGGACAAGTGGAAAAGGGAACCTGCCGTGTGACTGGAAGGTTGCTAGTTTGAGTTCCCCTCTGGTGAAGGGGCTGGGGTACCAATGAGCAAGGTATCTATTGCTCATTGTAAATTGGACACTCTAAATTGACTCCAGTGAGTTGCTTCAGGTGCCACATGGTTGGTGTAGTGGTTAGCACTTTAGCCTTTGCAGCCAGAAGACCTGGGTTCAAGCCCCAGTTGGAACAAGGGTCTTTCTGCATCCAGTTTGCATGTTTTCTCTGGGTTCTCCAGCTTCCTCCTGCAGCCAAAAAAAATGCATTTGGGGAGAGAGTGAATGGTTGTAATCTCTATATGCGCCGGAATACTTCAAACATTGTTTATAGCTCCTAAACAAAACGTTGTCGTCTTCCTGTTGACTAAATACAATGCTAAACATGCCGTACAGTGCACAGAGATACATTACATTGACTAAGAGACCCAAGGAGATGATGTATGACGAGGATCAGGACACCTATATGAAGGGATTCCTGTTGGAAAGGACGGGAAAACCAAATAAAGGATTTGATAAATGAGCTGTAATTTTAGAGAAACCCGGCATCTGGGGCTCCTTGGGGAGTGCCCTTGTCTTGCGGTAATTTATGGATGTACTATTACAAGCCTGAGGTCTGAGGTCTGCCCTGGCTTCTCAATGAATCTTCCCCAGCAGCAGGAGTGCACCACAGGACACAGATCTCGTTCTCACCATGAATAACCCTGTATATTGTAATACAGCGCCGTTATGAGGCGTGCTATCTCCTGGTGAACATCCATCATGGCAGACGACTGCACAAACAGCTTCTGCAAATATAAATCCTGCTTACACCCTCCATTTTTAACCATGTGGCCTTTTAATAATGATGTGATCACACCATTATGTTCTTAACACTGTCGCTCCTTATGACTTACTGCTTTACTCTGATGTCTTAAAGATGTTCTCTGTGGAATCAGGGGCATTCGTTTACACAGGGTGCTATCCTGCTGTTTTGTGCTGGCTTGTTATTACACAGGACATTTTATTTGAACTTCTCTGTCCCTTGTAGCTCCTGGGTTTGTACATAATCTACAGCCAGTCAGACCTTTGAGTGAACCAGGCCAGCAGATCCTTTAGTCAGACAGTGTGTGTGTGAGTGTGTATTTGCAAGACGACTGACTATATTAGTTTAAATGCCCCTGATCACCATGGCGACATGGTAGAACATGGGCAAAGTGACAGGTGGTGAGAACGCCGAGTACTGTCTAAATCTGTCACAATGAAGGAGCGGGTTGCTGTGCTGCTGGTGTTTTAGTGCGACGATCATGGATACGGGGGCGAGTCTGGCTGCAGGCCCACAGCCATGCTGGCATTTACACGGGCACAGACTGAGTTCAGTGTGGAGGCGAAGTTTTATGACGTTCTCGCAGGCTCGAGTCCCGCTTTCCCCATCTGTGGTTGCAGCCGGGCTGTCTGGTGGTTTGGCAGAGGTGTGCGTCGTGTGCACACAGCGGATGAACGGGGATCAAATGAGAGCTCATGTTTCACAGAAACACTGACACAGTGACAGGCAGATTCCATCGTACGGGGGGGGGGAGGAAGAGAGGGTGTGAGTCACGTGGCGTCGTATGGCGTCAAACCGTTAAACAATGCGCGCTTGAATCTTAAACAGTCTGCGATGCCATCTGGGCAGTTTGAGTGAATCTACTTGTAACAATATTTATGAAATTCAAGTGTTTTTTGGCCTTGAACGAATCTGTCTGTGCAAGGTAATGAGTAATGACCCCGGCATGAAGATATAGTGTATTTATTGTGTACTGAAATCTGAGATGCTTTAATTAGATATAACGGGTTTCCAAATGTTTTTTTTTAATATTCATGTTATTCAAGGCCGTCACAGGCAGCATCTAAAAATACCTGAAAGATGCGTCATATAAGCCAGAGGTGTTTTTAACATGATCCGACTTCACACTTGATTTACAACATCGGTAAACATCTCATTGCTACTTTCAGGTCTTCTTCAGTGACACATGAAGCTTTAGTTTAGTAACTTATCTTTTAATTTAAAGGACATTTTAGGGCAGGCTACATTTTCCTCCAGAGCACAGGAAGGCGCAATGAACACAGAAACGTTTGGTACTTTTCGGTGACGTTAAGTTTTTTGGATACTGAAAAACAAATACTCAGGCTTTGCAGCCCTTTCGGGGCGTTCAGTTGTCGCTACCCTTCAAACGCAGCACCGGTGTTCACTCTGGTCTTGGATCCCTTTTTTTTGGCAGTAGCTTTTTCCAAAAAACGTCTTTTGTTTGCGACCGACACCTGCTGTTGGCTCCTTTTCTGCCTTAACATTGCTGCGAAGGTCTCGTTGGATTTAGCAAACTAGCATATCCAAGCAAAGCCTGGTTTCAGGGGACGTCCGTGAACGTCCGGTTGCAAAACCTCCACAAAGCACTGGCAAATAATTGGGAATCTTAAGTCTTCAAAACAGGAGTTCAGATTCTCATCGGTGACATAACCACGGGTTGCCCTTCTGTCACACTTGTTGTTACCAAAACCTGGGAACTGCTGATGCTGATTAATCAATTCAAACAAATTCAATTCAAACAAAGACAGTGGGTTACCAGTGCTGCTTTCCCCTCACCTCACGTGCTTTGCTGTTCTTGGAGAAAGAACAAACCTGCTGTGTCTCGGTGCAGAGGCTGATTCAGGAGCTCCGTGTGCTGACAGAGGGTCAGAGTTGACGTCAGAGTATCAGAGAAGACGCTCTGACACGTGCTCGCTGCTTTCAAACCGTTGAGATACTTCCGTCTCGTGGAGGTTGGGATGTGCCCAGAAACACAGGCGTGCTGCGACGCTCCCATTTATACACGCGTGTGCGTAACATGACATTGCCTGTGAACGACCCCGTACTCTTTACTGCCCTTCTGCTAATTGTGTTTGACATTCTACAATCGCCGTCCAAGAACATCTCGCCTCAGGCTTGTTTAGGTTAAGATATGAACGGCACTACTGTATTTACTTTTGTTACCCTGACAGCAGCCTGTGCTGTGGTAAGAGAGAGTATCCCCCAAGCAAGAGCTCAAGATCTCCAACCCCACAATGTCAAATGCTCAAATGTTAAAATGTCAAGCCATAAAAATAAGAGGGAAACTGCAATCTGTAAACAATGAAAACAGAAAAAGCAAAAATATCTTCATCTGGAGGCAAAAAACTGGCTGATATTTTTTGGATGAAAGCTCTTATTGTGTAACAGAACCTGTGTGAATTAATTGGAATATTTGAGCACACAGCCTGTGCTGTGGTCGTTCTTACAGATTAATGAGACGGGAGAAGAAACACGCGCCAGGATGTGTGCCGGAATCTAAAGATCTAGATCCTGATATTTGAAAATGTGTGCGTGGAATAATAAGGGGACTTTATTATAAGCTTTTGAGGAGCTCGAGAATCCACGATACCCTTATTTATAGAACTGTCTTCATCTGTCAGCAGACAGCGCAGACCTCTCCAGCAACTATGTGTCATACAAGGGACTTCGACATGAACACACACACACACACACACACACACACACACACGACACAATCCACGGCAGAATGAACAATAATGATGAGCGATATCAATAAAACCATGCAATGAAAATACATAATTCATGGTTAAAAGAAAGGAACGTGCTCCTGAAAACGTAAATAATTCACAGGTGATTTGATTATTCAGTGGCTCGACAGAACCCCCCCCCCCGTATTTGTGACACAAAGTCAGTGTGTGTGTGTGTGAAGACTTTTAAACTTGTAGTGAAGTGAGAGACAATGAGGCGATAATGCAGTGAATTCACAGAGGAAGAGAATGAAATGAACGGACGTCGTTTGGTCTCGCTGCTTTCGTGACGCTTGGGGAGTAAAAGACAAGAGCGACTGCGGCGTGAATGAGATGTGTATGAAGTGTCAGGGTGAAGGGGCAGGACCTGATCAAAAAACACATCCTTGCTCTAGATATTCATATTTTCACCCAGTGAATGCTGTTGCCAGGCAACTAAATCTTAAGAAATAAACGAATAGGTAATATATATATACACATATATATGTGTGTTTGCTCCTCCTTTTTGCGAGCACTTCAGTATATGTGTGATAGTGAGTGAAGCTAAGGACCGCTGCAGTGGGAATACAGTGTTATTGCTGTAGAAGCTCAGTGAGACGGTCTTCTGGGAGGAGCAGATGGGCTTTTCATGTAGAGGGAAAAAAAAAAAAGATGACATCTCCACAAAGTACGCCTCATATTTCCTGGACGTCGTTCCTTGTTTCTGTGTACCTGTGTTTCCCCCTCGCTCTCTTATTTGACTGCTGCCCTTCACATCGTCTGCTGTCTGTATTTCTCTCTCTTTAATGCATCTCGTCTGTTTACTCTACATTACGCCGCCACAAATACATTTAAATAAAATGCAAAGCGACGCGCTGCCTCCCTGAAGCGTCATGTGACAGTTTAAAGAAATCAATTTGACACCAACAACGTGAGTAATATTGAGATGTATTACAGCAACATCCATCTATGGGGGGGGGGGGGGGGGGGCTGTGCCAATCTCAGCTGACATAGGGCGATAGGCGGGGGTCACACCCTGGACAGATCGCCAGTCCATCACAGGGACACATACATAGACAAGGATCCACTCTCACATCTATGGTCAATTTAGAGTGACCAATGTAATGGGAAAAGCGTTTATACACACTCATAACATTATAACATGTCAGTTATTACATTACCTGTCATTTAGCAGATGCTTTTATCCAAAGCGACTTACAAGGGAATTGAGTACAACCAGCCAGGGGTGGAGTTGAACTTGCGACCATGAAGTCTTAACCACAGGCGGTCTTAACCACTGAGCCACTCCACCCCCCATACAGTGCTTCCTCAGTAACTGCACAGAAGGCTCATGTTGCAGCTTATAAAAACCGACTGTTCCTGTTACTCATGCTCTTGTCACTCATTTCTTAGAACTGGTCCATATACATTCACATATACAGACTAACACCTATTTCTACTTTTCCCCCCTAACCGCAAACAAACTGTTAACAAAGGTCTCATATACTGGCAGAGGGCATGAGCAGGGGCTGAATGTGGGTTTCTTGTGCTGTACTTTTACTATGAAACCTACAGCAACTTCCTGCTCTTGGACTCTTGAACTCTTTTGCAAACGTTGTTCCACTCTGCTTAATAAAATTCACAAAGACAACTTGGTGAAAGAAAATGGAAATCCCTGAATCTAAAACAGGGAGAATGTAAGCTGTCCAGGACTGAAACCTCAGGCAAGCAAGGCCTAATGAAACCCAAGATATTTGCTCTTCATGGTAATTGTACTGAATTAATGAAGAGTGTAATTTAAATTAGTGCCTTGACTTTGCTGTGAGCAACTGAAATAACCCATTTCATTTACCAATAATCAATTATTTTTCTTATCCATAGCATGATTCAATAATTTACTGTAGAGCAACAGAGGCACATTTGAGTCAGTCACAGATACTGGAAAGATTCTTGCAGCTGTATCATCAGGAAGACACGACCCCCCCCCCCCCCCAGTTTGTTTTTCTGCTGTCATATTCCTCAAGCTCCTCTTGTCGTCTCTTCATGACATCCTCTTCTATCTTTGCTCTGGGGCTCATGTGCTCCTTTGAACCTGTTACGGCTGAGAATCTCCATCCTGGTGGAGCCAGTTGGCAAAGGGCACCATGCATTACTGCACTGGTACACTGACAGACACGGCACTGTCTATCAAAATGTAATGAACACAATAGAATTATTGCACATTCACTCTTTGCAACAGAAGTGGACGTAGTCCTGCCGACATCTGATAGACTTATATCAGAAAAGTCACTACATACTGACAAGGACGGACTGAACCACTGCATGGGCGATACATGGAGAAAACTAGCGCAGAGGTGGAAAGAGTACTGAAATATTTTACTCAACTATTTTGATAACAGTACTTTTACTTGTACATAGGTCCAATATTACTTAAGAACAAGTAAAAGTACTGATCTAAAAATGTACTCAAGTTAAAGTAAAACAAAAAAAAACATATCTTGTTTAAAATGTACTCAGATTAAAAGTTACTCTTTTACAAGGTTGAGGGGCAAAACTTTACAAATTAAAGTACTGACAAAAAAAATATGTAAACACACAATATTAAAGGTCACAAATTTGACTTTCTCACTCACTCAGGGACCTTAATTAACACCAATTCACCTGTCATCATCATTCACCTATCTGTCCTCATCATTCATCATTCACCTGTCCTCATCATTCACCTGTCTGTCCTCATTATTCACCTGTCATCATCATTCACCTATCTGTCCTCATCATTCATCATTCACCTGTCCTCATCATTCACCTGTCTGTCCTCATCATTCACCTGTCATCATCATTCACCTATCTGTCCTCATCATTCATCATTCACCTGTCCTCATCATTTACCAGTCTGTCCTCATTATTCACCTGTCATCATCATTCACCTATCTGTCCTCATCATTCATCATTCACCTGTCCTCATCATTCACCTGTCTGTCCTCATTATTCACCTGTCATCATCATTCACGTATCTGTCCTCATCAGTCATCATTCACCTGTCCTCATCATTTACCAGTCTGTCATCATCATTCACCTATCTGTCCTCATCATTCACCATTCACCTATCCTCATCATTCACCATTCACCTATCCTCATCATTCACCTGTCCTCACCTATCCTAATCATTCCTGTCCTTTTTATTTATTTTTATTTAATTATTTAAATTTTTACTCAATAACGGATTTGTTTTAAAGCGTAGTGAAGTACAGTACTTCAAAAGTAAAAACAGACTTAAGTAAAAGTAAAATTACAAATTTTAAAATATTATCCAAGTACACAAAAAACCCTACTCGATTACAGTAATGTGAGTAAATGTAATTCATTTACTTTCCACCTCTGTATAAAGGGTCTTTAAAGCCCACATAGACCGGAAGCTCCAATTAACGCTGCGTTTGTGTGTGTATCTGCGTCATTACCTCGTTTATGAAACCCTAAAGTTTCAGAACAAACAGTTCAGCCGCTGCTGAGAAAATAGTGTTGTATTGTTTTCCTGGGCTCTGCGAAGCGGATCGGCACTTCCGTAGTTTGATGTCGTCATCAGAAATCCTCACCACTCCTCTCACCACCGTAGTGCCTCCCGGTGCGGGCACTAGTCCGGGCACATCCGGTTGCGTACATTCAACCGCAGAAGAAGAAGAACTACTCTCGTTGTAGCTGCTGAGATGCAGAGCATCCACCATGCCAGAGGGGGAGCTGTGTATCTGAGAGCTGGCCTATCTATTACGTCACGTCCAGGTACCTGGCCAATCACTGTACAGTAGGAAAGCTCTCGTTGGCTGGCCAATCACAACACAGTCCTGGTTCTGGGGGTGTGGTTTTGGTCTGAAACAGCGCGGCTGACGAGAGCGTCAGTGAGGAGATATTTTGATCGGCTCTTTTGCAGCGATTAGGAGGATTTTAACCATGAAAACAAGTTAATATATGTAAGTAGACCTCCATAACTAACATATATGTGTGATACAAGCATTCTATGTCGCCTTTAATAAAGTCAAAATATAAAGAGACAAACACAGAGCAGAAACAAGGGGAGCGGACGAGGAACACAATAAAAAAGACTCATCAACAAACCAAACCACACACTGGTGAGGGTGGGACAATCAAACACAGGTGTGACAGACACGTTAGGGGCGGGGCAGACGATCAGGGAAGACATGACAGGAAGCAAACCTACACACAAGGTACACATGAGAAGAGGGAACTTCAAAGTAAAAGAGGAAGCAAAGAAAACAGGAAGCCAGAAACAGAACTAAAACACTCAAAGTAAAGAAAACAACAAAGTGTCGCCATCTTGTCTGTAAATCATCAAAAGCTTGAGGACTGACTGGTCCACATATGTGTCTTCTGTGTAGATCCAGTCCGTGCGTCAGTGTCAGCTTCTGAAAGGAGCTTAGTTTAGTCTATAAGCCGTACGTGAAACATCTATATCATGATTCTTTTAGTAAGCTCATCGTATTAGAGGTGGTACTGTGCTTTTCAACCTTCCACAGGGCAAATGTAAGTGGATTATTAAGCTGAGGCAAAGCTCCTTTCACTGCCCTGCACAGAAACCCATCATTCACCGTGTATTCAGCAGAATGGATGGATAACATTTTTGTCTTTTTACCTTTGTTAAAAACACAGACACCCGCCACTTAGGAAATGCATCGTACAATACACAGTATCAATGAATTTAATTTAAACTGTAAGGAGGGATTAGATTATGTCTTGTCCTTGTACTGAATCACTAAAAACTTAACACCTGCTTTATTAATGCACCTACACGTGTTCTGTGCCTTCTGTGGCTCGTAAAACTGCCACTGTGCCCGTGAGAGATGGTTAAGACCGTCATCTTAACAACAAGTCACACAATGACCTGGATTCAGATGCAACCAGATGAGCTTCCTGCTTTCTTTTTCCTCAGCGTCCTCAGCTGACGCCTTTATATTGGCTTTCACACCTTGCTGTATTTTCTGTAGGTGATGAACCCAATTACTGCTCAATCAGCATTTAAATGATCTACATGACACACTGAGCTTTGCACAATTTTAAGTTTGTATCGCGAGTGAATATGAATATTATTATTCTTGCTTCAAAGAAGGACGATTGGGACGACTGTGAATATTATTATATGATTATAGTTTTTCAGGCATTATTGTTGTTTTCTCAATCCTGGTCCTATGAGGACACACACTGTCCTGCTTGCTTGTGTTAGATGTGTGGCTTCTCCAGCACACCTGATTCAAACAGTCAGCTCATCAGCAAGCTCTGCAGAAGTCCAATAACGATCCATCTATTCCAATCAGGTGTGCTGGAGCAGGGAAACATCTAACACATGCAGGGATTGAGGGATGAGGAAAAAACCCTGATTTAGGGATGAAACAAAAGACTCTTCACACAGTTTAAATCGACAAAATCAAGAATTCAGTGAAAAATAATTAAAATAGTGTTTTGCTGCCACTTTTGATCATTCTTCTTCTTCTTCTTCTTCTTCTTCTTCTTCTTATTCCTGTGGGAGCAAACACATTGCTGCCAGCTGTTTTGCCACATGTTCAGAAGGCCTCTCAACGTACTTTATGAAAAGAGAAGATTTTTTATGTAGTCTGTCTGCATCATCAGGGCTTTTACAACTTACAACCTTTGACCTGATATGAAATGCTCACTCGTGTGAAACCAAACGCACAGACGAGTCAGAAACAGTTATTATGCCTCACAATGTTTCAGTGTCTCATTGATTCCAATAAATCTTCATATCTGTGTGTGTGTGGCAAACACTGACCTTGGTTAATTTAATATTCATATTATGTCTGATGCTGCAAAAATAATAAAAGAGCCCACGATCGCAATCCACAGAGGTACATCACACCAGATTCACTCTCATGCCTCACACTGTATTGATCCATTTATCAGTGAGGATACACTCAAGTCAATAATGCCTCTTTCCATCACGTCTTTTCCTCTGCTATATTTGCTTCATGAATATCCTCAAGGGCTTTTCACCTTGCCCTGTATTTTATGATGAAGGATGGACTGCTGTCAATGCAGTTTTGGCACCTCGTCAAATTAGGTGCACATAGCACTATTTAAATTACTTTTAAATCTGGAGGAAAAGTAGGACTGCGTCTGATCCCAGAGCCCATAACAAGATGCTGATTTATATGTATTGATTAGATCCACATTGTGTTACTAATGCTTACGTGTGCATTATAGTTACCACTATATTTACTACTTTCATTTGACATTTAGTCCAGTTAGGTCCAAGCAACATAATGCATCTCAGTATCATCTCATTTAATTCTGTCCTCTAATTTCAAGTCATACTTTCAGAGAAAACAATGTGTCTTTAACCCTTTAACACAGAGCATTTCAGCTGCTTTTTTCCATTACTATCACAAGCAAATTCAGGTTATTTCATCTCACAACTAAGTTTCTCCAACTTAAAATACCAAGTTCACATAACTTATTACTTTTTTTTCTGGGAACTTTCTTATTTTAGTCAAATAAACAAATATTTTTGTTGTATCAACAACATAACTCAAGTAATCTCAAATCATTTAATGTAATTTCAACTCACAACTAAGTTGAAATGACTTGAAATCATTTGTTTAACATGTTTAAACGTACAGTTTATAGAGAGGCTATAAGAATGTGCAATATAGAGTGTCTTATATCCTTTTTTTCAGCACAACCTAGGAAATCTGATGACACATTTATTTCATTTTCACCAACTATACAAATACACCTGAGCTCAAAAGTACTCAAAATGTTTAAAAATCACATTGAATTTGTGAAATTTGGAAATACGTCACAGTTCAAAATTCCCTTGGCTCGTTTTTAGGAACAAAAAAAAAAGGAAAACTAAAGTCTATTTTGTGACTTTTGCACAATTATTGCTACTTTTTATCATAGGCATTTTTTAAAGCCTGAATATGTGACCCCCCCCAGGGTGTCCATATAAGGAGTTGTGTATTATTCCGACAGCAAATTACCATGAGTTTTTATCTTTTATAATTGTTTATATATTGTGCATCCATACTCAGGTAAGATTACCTGTAAATGTTTTATTTTCACTAATTTCACTAGTTTTTTTTTTTTTTAAATGTACCAGAGAAGCTAAAGAACCTTTCTATGCTGCTTCTTAAAGAAGAAAACAAGTTACTGTTGACACAACTATTAATTATTTCCCCCTCCTAATTCCGGAGGAGGGGGAAAACCTCTGCCTTGGCGTGACTGATTAGTTACTACACGTGCTAGTTAGTTACTCAGGTAAGAAATTAATTATTTGGTCTTAAAGACTTGCAGAGAAGCTTAACTTTTTTTTATTTTTGTCTAATTGCCTGAATATGTGACCTATAAACACACGGCCCCCAGGATGTCCTTATAAGGAGTTGTGTGGTATTCCCACGGCAAATTTACCATGGGTGCACCAGCGGCACAGATCCGTGCCGTGTGAGCACTAAGGGTTAAAGCACCAGTATGTAGGATTTTGTACCACGTATAGCTGAATTTGCACGTCACAACCAACTGACTTTAAGCGTATATGAGAAACTATGGTGGCCCAAGAGCCAGCGTTGCATTGTAAGCAGTGGACAGACATGCTGGAACATGTGTATTTCATCACACTCTACCTTTAAAGGTATATCACAGATGGTGGTTAATTCCTTATATGGAATCAGCCGCAACATGAGCATGTGCGTTGTTCAAAGCGACAACAGCACGACTTCAAAAGGCTGAGACACACTTGTCTCACTGGCAGAACTGCAGTGTTTGAGAGAAGGAACTCTATTCTGAGCAACTTTAATGTGCAACAGATCATCTTCAGTCAAAATATGACAATATGGAAGCGGGAGTGAATGAATTTGAATATAAATCCTCTGTCTGACTGTCTAAAGGAGCGACTCATTGACATTCAAGATGCACTGCCATGAGTGCTCTGGTGAGAGAGCTGGCATTAAATTCAGCCAGATTTATGTTGGTGTTCTTTTGACTGATCCTTTCAGCTTCCCTTAGGCTTCCACAGATGTGCCTGGAGCAAAAGCTAGTCAGTCGCTGCGTGTCTGTGCACAGCACTCACGGTGTCACAACACTGACAAAAAACCTACTGAACAGACAGTGAAAAGTTTCCGAGAGTCTTTTGCACTCCAACTCCCGGTCACATCGCAATCCCAATCGTTCTGTCGTTCCCTTATCCTCTCGTCCCCGGAGCAGATCAGACGTCCTCCCTCATCCACCGCTGAACACCCATACTTACTGGCTCGTTGTTATTGACGGCATTATAGATCAGAGGAGATGATCGCGAAGGGCATTGTGCGCGGCGTTGTTACATCTGCAGCATCTCAGCGCTCAGTCAGCAGGAGAGCGCAGTTGTGAAAGGCCCAGCAGGGATTCAAGAAGAAAATGAAGGATAGAGGGGGAACGGATGGGGCGAGACTAATTGCATCTGCAGGGGAATAAACATGTAGTGTATCCAACTCCATCAATTAATTTAATGAGGAGCAATTAAAACAATTCCCACAGTTCCCACGTGTCGTGTTTTTATGTGTGATTTAATAAGTCAATTACGAGCTTTCTAACTAATAGGCTGCATCGCAGCAGTGCATATTTACTGTTTGCTTTTCTTGACGTGGTGTCACAAACAGGCGATGATGAAAGCATGGACTGTATATAAAAATGGACTCAGCCTTCTGGTTTGAAAAGTGACGCCTAGGAAGTATAGGACAGAAGTGGTAGTAGTTAGTCACCAGGGGATGTTTGAAGGAAGGTCTATGGGAAAATGTTCCTGAGGAATTTATGGTCTTGTTCTTTCAGTTCCAGATTTTCTTCAATAGAACGTCATGTTCATTTTGTGGATGTGAATGTTCACATTTAGGGGCCACAAGGATGGTGTAGTGGTTACCACTCTTGCCTTTGCAGCAAGAACACCCAGGTTCTCCAGGTTCTCCTGCTTCTTCCCTCAGTCCAGAAACATGCAATATGGGGATTACGCAAATAGGACACTCTAAATTGTCCCTGTGATGGACTGGCGATCTGTCCAGGGTGTGACGTAGGGCGATAGGCGGGGGTCACACCCTGGACAGCTCTTATCATCCCTTGATTGCAAGGAAAAGTGGAGGTGGCGTGCATATGAAATTAATTATGATGAAACGAGGGAGCAGACCCAGGTTCATTGATCTCGTCGAATTCCTGGGTAGGGAAGCTAAAGCCATCATGCATCCGATGTTCGGTGGTTTTTTGGAGTTCACAGCAGCCAAACGGGAGGATGAAGAAAAACCTGTTATCACGTGACACATGAAACCAGAAGGAAAAAGGGGAAGTAGCTTTGTCACGAATGCTACCCCAGTCCAAACTGAGAGGCCTGTTACTCAAATGTCAAAGGTTGACACTCTACATCCCCCAACGGTGCTTTCAGTAAACTGTGTTGGTTCTGTCAGAGAAATCACACTTTGGAAGAGTGGCAAAAGAATCTTGAGGCTTTAAAATTGGAGTTTCTTTTGCAACTGCATGACAATGTCCACTTTTTATATTTAGTCTATGGATGAAAGATTTTTGATGACCCCACCTCTGCATTACTCTTGAACAGTTAGAAAGAGGCCAAAATCTGGCAGTTTTAGTCACTGACTATCATCAAATTGGAGGATTATTTTTATTGCATGAAGACGGATTACAGAGACAAACATAACCGTGCTTGTGTTCTTCCCCATTCCAGGTGGCCAACCTGCTGCGACTCTTCCAAATCCCTCAGATCAGCTACGCCTCCACCAGTGCCAAGCTCAGCGATAAGACCCGCTACGACTTCTTCGCCCGCACCGTGCCGCCTGATTTCTACCAGGCCAAAGCCATGGCAGAGATCCTCCGTTACTTCAACTGGACGTACGTGTCTACCGTGGCGTCAGAAGGCGACTATGGTGAGACTGGCATCGATGCCTTCCAGCAGGAAGCGCGAGCGCGCCAGATCTGCATTGCCACGTCAGCAAAGGTGAGCCGCTCCATGAGCCGCTGGAGTTACGAGAACGTGATCCGGTCCCTGCAGCAGAAATCCAACGCCAAGGTGGTCATCTTGTTCACGCGCAGCGAGGACGCCCGTGAGCTGCTGGTGGCCGCCAACCGCATGAACGTCACCTTCACTTGGGTGGCCAGTGATGGCTGGGGAGCACAGGAGAGCGTGGTGAGGGGCAGTGAAGCGGTGGCAGACGGGGCATTCACCATTGAACTGGCCTCCTATCCGATCCCCCAGTTTAACGAGTACTTCACCGGCCTGCACCCGTACAATAACACCAGGAATCCCTGGTTCAGAGAGTTCTGGGAAAACCAGTTCCAGTGCAGCCTCCATGACCTGGGCTGTGGAAAACATTCGCTCCGCGACGTCGCGTTCCAACCGGAATCCAAGATCATGTTTGTCGTGAACGCCGTCTATGCAATGGCTGCTGCCTTAAATAACATGAGGCAGGCCTTATGTCCTAACTCCACCAAAGTGTGCGACGCTCTGAAACCAGGGAATGGCAGAAAGTTTTACAGGGATTACATTCTCAAGGTCAAGTTTGAGGGTGAGTATAAAATCCTCATGGACTAGTGTTGCTTAAAAGATATGAAATCTCAATCTATAATTCTGTATTAAAGTCTCTGTTTAATCTCATTTAGTATATCAGATCAAATCAGGTTAAATGTCCATTTAAATTGTTGAATTATTTACACGTTTATACGTCTGCAGATTCAGACACGATCTGTAATTATTAAACATAAAAAATCTATTGTATACCCTCTTGCTCGGAGGCTCATTACATGTGACTGCTCTGTGATTCACAGAACGTGAACACAAAGCCACAACACCAAATGCTTAACTGCATTTGCATGAAGACATTCACACATGACAAACGCCACTAATTCAAATCTTTCGCCTTTCGTTGTGCTTTTCTTTGTTGTTGTTTTTGCTTTTTTCTGCCGTTTGTGATTAAAAAACAAAACAAAAACAGATTTTATTATGATTCAGATTCAGTCATTGCCTCAGGATAACATTTATACTTGCAAATGTATGTGATACAATATTACACACACATCACATAAATGATCAGTCAGCTGACAAGAAATTTAAGACTGTTTTAATAAAATATATGTTTTATCAAGTAAAAGTATTAGTTTTATCCCGCAAAAGTTAAGCAACTTGTATGTTTTTTCTTTTTTTCATAGTAAATTAAATCTTTTTTGTGACTAAAAACACGCACGTATGTTACCTTCAACTGTGGGAAGTTATATTTTGGACAACTTTTCTTTTTCCCCAAATTCCCCCCAACAAATGATTATCTGATACTGTATATGTAACTACAATGCCAAATAATTAGGTACAGTCGTGTGAATTCTACAATTTCGGTCGGTGCTTTATTTTACCCTTTATTCTTACTTTATATCATTTTCCAGTTGTCTTGAAATCCCATGTCGGTGTTATTAAAACACACTTTCATGCAAACTGACAGCCACACACAGTGTTTGGTGTCCTCAAATAAAATCAATCAATAATAAAAAAGAGAAATGTAAGGTTTTTATGGTGTCCCCTGTGGCTTTCATTTGGACCATTTTGATGCCACACACATGCGTCTGCATCTGTGTAACTGTCTTAACTGTCTTAACTGTATCTTTGTTTTCTTCTTCACCCCCAGCGCCGTTTCGTCCACCAGACACAGAGAATGTAGTCCGCTTCGATGCCTATGGGGACAGCCTTGGCCGCTACAACATTTTCCACTACCACAAAGAAGACGGACGCTATGTCTACCGTAAGGTCGGCTACTGGGCTCAGAGTCTGACCCTGAACACCACTCTGATCCCCTGGGCCGGGGAGGCTGCCCCCACCTCCCAGTGCAGTGACCCCTGTAGGAAGAACGAGGTAAAGAGCATGCAGCCTGGCGACGTTTGCTGCTGGATCTGCATTCCCTGTCAGCCGTACCAGTACTTACAGGACGAGTTCACATGTGCGGACTGTACTTTCGGACAGTGGCCCCAGGCCAACCTGACAGGCTGCTATGACCTGCCTGAGGAGTACATCCGCTGGGAAGACGCCTGGGCCATTGGACCCGTCACCATCTCCTGTCTCGGGATGATGTGCACGCTCTTTGTCATCGGCCTCTTCCTTAAACACAATGAAACCCCCGTGGTGAAGGCCAGTGGACGAGAGCTCTCCTACATTCTCCTCCTGGGCGTGCTGATGTGTTATAGCATGACCTTCATCTACATCGCCAAACCCTCCACAGCAGTGTGTACGCTACGCCGGCTGGGGTTAGGCACCTCCTTTGCCGTGTGCTACTCGGCCCTCCTGACCAAGACCAACCGCATCGCTCGGATCTTCAGCGGAGTGAAGGATGGAGCGCAGCGGCCTCGGTTCATCAGCCCGGCCTCTCAGGTCGCCATCTGCGGCGCCTTGATCTCCTGCCAGCTGGTCGTGGTGGTGGTGTGGCTGCTGGTGGAGACCCCGGGCGTGAGGAAGGAAGTGAGCCCGGAGAAGAGAGACATAGTCACCCTCAAATGCAACAGCAAGGACTCCAGTATGCTCATGTCCCTCACCTACAACTGCATCCTCATTATCCTCTGCACGGTCTACGCCTTCAAGACCCGCAAATGCCCCGAGAACTTCAACGAGGCCAAGTTCATCGGGTTCACCATGTACACCACCTGCATCATCTGGCTGGCGTTCCAGCCCATCTTCTACGTTACTGCCAGTGACTACAGGGTAAGTTCACTGAGGTTAAATCATAATGCACCTGCAGTCCCGACTGAAAGTAACCATGGTTGTGTTGAATGAAGTTGATATTTGATACAGGCTGTGGTAACCAAACAATTACAACTTAGAACACAGCATTTTGGCTGCTTTTTTTCATTACTTTGTTTAAACATCAGAGATTATAAGAATGTACAATATAGAGTGTCTTATGTGCTTTTTTTCAGCACAACATTTTCTTCAACTGTATAAACACACTTGAGCAAAAAGTACTCAAAATGTTAAAAAATCGGATAGAATTTGTGAAGTTTGGAACAACGTCACAGTTCAAAGTTCACTTGGCTCGTTGTTATGAACAAGGAGAAAAGAAAAATGGTTTATTTTGTGACTTCTGCACAATTATCGCTACTTTGTATCATGACTAAAAATGCAATATGAAAATGAATCATAACTTTGAATCAACAACAGATAAGAAGACGAAAAAAACAACCCATTTTTTAAAGCCTGAATATGTGACCTATAAACACACCCCCCCAGGATGTCCATGTAAGGAGTTGTGTTTTATTCCCACGGCAAATTACCATGCAAATCACCAAGCCAGTGGATCAGCATCTTTGTCACCACAGAGGAGAGAGTTGGAAAGACACCTTTACACAAGTTTACATTTGTTGGCCTGTGTTTGGACATTGATACAAAAAATTATGTTTTATAATGTTCAAATTTAACACGCAAAATCTAGTGTTTTTTCTCAATCAAATAAAAAAAATGTTAATACACTATTGTAACATGCAGTAAATTGTAAATAACTGCCAGATATTGAAAGTTATTCTGGGAAAAGTGGACAAAACACTTACTCAGAGGACATTTTCTGGCCCTTTTATGGTTAAAATAAGCAAACGTTTGAGAACTCTGATCTACAACAAAGACTCTGTTTTAAATGTGACGCCATCAGTGAAAATCCCACCTTAAATTCTAACATATTCACCCTCAGTACCTGTCTGTCAGACAGACAGACAGACAGACAGAGACACTTCATACTGAATGGACGTTGATGGTCGTCCGTAGAAACATAGACAACACAGACTGAGTTGATGGAATCTCAGAGAAAGGCTGGCCTGAGTCAGGGCGGTTGATCCCCCCGGGGTGTGAACAGTGTGTGGTGAGCGAGAGGCAGAAGGGATTGAAACACACACACACACACACACAGAGGAATCCCCCCGACACATCTGCTTCTGCAGAAACATGGAGAAGGCGGGCAAGACTGTATGAGCAATGAAAGGGAACTGAACGTCCCCGCGTGTCCCCGAGTGTAGCTGTGTGGAATGGACTGTGAAAGGCTCGGATGCTGAGTCCCAGCTGTGCCCTCTGTCCTGGGACTGCAGTGAGACTCAGAGGAACCCTTTCCTCCAAGCCCTCCAGGCTACACTGGACATCCACAGCCAGGATAGGGCTCATCAGATAGGCGCTCGACTCAGCTTTGACCTATAAATAATATGTCGTTTTTTCCACATGTCACTATAGTGTTCTTCCAGTTTCACATCACTTCTCCAATTGTAGTTACAGCTTCACGGCGAAGCTGAATCTAAAACAGAATAGAATTTTGTCTGTCATAAAATGTTAAGATAAACTAATGCAGTCCACCGAGCCATGAATCACACATTTGATTATCGAATGAAATATTGAGGCTGTTCTCCACGGCCCGGGGGGAGAGGGTTTGCCACATAACGCCGACGCTGCTCGTCTCATCTCAGCAGCAAAACACAACTGACCAAACAGCCACGGCGGTTAAGAGCCACACAAGGCGACTGACTGACAGCACTGAAGGACACAAAAAAATGTCTGGTTCCTGCCATCTTTACAACCGCTGCCATTACAGTCACTGATCTCTGTGAGTGCTGGTACGAGGTGTTGACACATCATCAACACTGACTTCACTGAACAGAGCTCGCTGCGATATCTGTGAACGAGCCTGCGACCCAGACTAATGACACGGCTGCCAACAGGCACGGAAGGAAAGACCTGACACTAGACTCACCGATATTTTGGGAATATTATGTTCCCATTTTAGACTGCGTTTTGTGAACGGCTCACTCCCCGGCACCAAAGTCAATAGTGACGATCATTTAAGTCACGACAGTTTAATGCAGTGATGACTCCGCCCACGTTGAGTAGGTACTATTTTGTAGTGGAAAACCAACCTAAACTGTGCCGTGCCGAAGTCTCGATGGACTTTGGTGCTGGGAGTGAGTGGTTAACAAGCTTTAGTTTTCAGCTGAAAAAAGGAGAATTTTATTTGTTAAGTGACTAAAATCAGTTTTTAGTCTTTAGTCCCTGCTGGCAGCCATGTTACCAAGTGTAAGTGTAATGCCGTTTTTCCACTATACACTTGTAGCACGGCTCAGCACGGCACAGCTCTTTTTTTTTGTTGCTTTTTCACTAGCGATAGTACCTGGTACTTTTTTCAGTACCTGCTCTGGTGAGTTTCCAAGCGAGCTGTGGTGATACTATGCGTGACATCACCAGACTGCCGGCCACTGATTGGTGAGAGTGCCGTCACAGGAAGAGACGTCCAACACAAGAATCGAGCCAAACAATACCGAACTGTTAAAAAGACTTAACAATCCAAAAAAACAATTAACAAGAAAAGTTTTAAAATCTCAATATTCTGGTGTATTTAGCGACAGCACTGCTGAAAGCCAGCGATCGTGTCACAATCACAAACCGTTTTTTTAATTCTGTGTCAGACAGGGTCTGCGCTGCGGTCATGGAGGAAATACTGAACTAACTAATGAACTGATTCTCACGACTCAGTTACACTGAAAACAACTGCTTTGCTCGTCACTAGTTAGTGGGTTTGTGTCGCGTATGAAACGTCATCAACATTTTCGTACAGCTGTGCTATGGCGACTCCGCCCACATTGAGGCGGTACTATGGTAGTAGAAAACGACCCAGACCGGGTAGTCGAGCCGTGCATGGCCATGCTACAAGTTTACGGTGGAAAAGTGCCTATGTGTCTAGGTTCCAGGCTGGTTTACAGAAACAAACCCTTAGTGCTCACATGGCACGGATCTGTGCCGCAGGTGCGTATTTGCAGTGGGAATAATACAGAACTCCTTATATGGACATCCTGGGGGGGGTGTTTATAGGTCACATATTCAGGCTTTAAAAAATTAGTTTTTTTTTAATTGAGTCAAAATTATGATTCATTTTATATCACATTTTTAGTCGTGACATAAAGTAGCAATAATTGTGCAAAAGTCACAAAATTAGAGCGTTTTTCTTTACTGTGATTGCATTTCCAAATTTCACAAATTCAATCAGAGTACTTTTTTGCTCAGGTGTGGTTATATAGTTGGTGGGAAAGAAGATTGCCTATAGGTTGTGCTGTGAAAAAAAGGAAATAAGACACTCTGTATTGCTTATAGCCTCTGTATATACGTTAATATGTTAATACAGTAATGGAAAAAAGCCAAAATGCTCTGTGTTCTAAGGGTTAACGAGGGCCCACTGATGTTGTTCTTTTACAACATCTGGACATCAGCTCCTATAGTAAGACTCAACATGCTGTGCTGGAAACATAGACTCACCAACGCAGCATCGACGGAGAAATCACAATTCCAGAGTCACTCTAAGCTGTGCTGGATACAAATAATGAAAGCAGTGAAAATTGGACGGTTGAGGCTTGGATTTGCAGCTCTGCTTGTCTACCGGCCGACGTGTCCCTCGGCGAGACACTTAACCGCACACTGCTGCTGTGCATGTGAGTGGAGATGAAAGATGTGTGATATAGAAAGTGCTGCACACAGATGATGTGCCGTGTGAACATATTTGTGAATGTCTGTAAAGCAGCGTTGAGTAAACACAGAGCATTTACCATTTTCATATTATAAATACTTAACATACTCATAGATTATATATACATATACATATTCTAACTAAACACATTTCCTCATTAAAATCTCAACAATTCTTCATTGTTGGGATTTTAAACCGCTGGGTTTTGTCTCTTTAACGTCCGCGCACCCCCCGCTCGACTGGTAGCTCGTAGCCGGTCCGTCCAATAAAGCTTTTCAATAAATGTACAGCACGAAGCTCAATAAAACACGGAATCTCATCTCTGCTGCGATGTTCTCTGGAGGAATAACGATACCTGCAGACTTTATTTATATCTGAGGCAGCAGTGCTTTATTTCATGATATAAAATAATACCTTCAAAGGCCAAAAATGACAAGAGTATGAGCAGAGAGCAGAGGAAACTGTCAGAGCCCGTGTCCCACATCCTGCACTCCACATTTAAAGCAGAAGACCTCTAGAAAAAATATGACCACGAAGGCAGACGCGTGTCTTCTGCTCTTCCACAGCAACATCTTGTGAATTATTAAAAGCACTTAACGGGTCATTCGTATGCAGTGCTGTCTATGGTTCTGTTCAAAACAATGACTGAGTTAAGCAGAAAGGCATTAAGTGGACTTTGATTGTGGTGAAATTATTGCACATTTACCCCTGTTTAATATCTGTATTACATGCACTTCTTATACAGACTTATAGAGTGAAGAAAAATTGAAATTAAACTTTTAGATTTTCACACATACTAAATATTTCTGCAGCATTAGCAGTGGTAGACAAACATGCAGCGTGAAACTAGATCGTGGAACATCTGTATGAATGTATTTTAAATTAAATGTCCACAGTGAGTCATTTATCAAAGGCTGGACGTCACTACAGTGATAAGTCATGTGTCTGTTAATGAGAATGAAGCAGATTTTGTGTACAACGGATGCTGTTCATTGACGTTATATCGAGTTATCTTCAGTTTGTGCACATCGGCACAACGTTGTGTTGCTCACGTTTCTTTAATAGCGGCGTTAGAATGCAGACTGATGACGACACCTGCTGTGCCAGGTGAAAATGAAATGCACCTGCCACACACGGCACGCTGCTGTGCTGCTGTGCTGCTGTGCAACAGGGGGAAAATGATTTATTTATATACTGTATATATGTGTATAATGGAGGATTAAGCAAGTGATTGACAAGCAAATAAACAGATGGCTTCACACCTCTCTTTAGCTGGTGTCACCCTCCTCCTCCTCGTCCTCCTCCTCCTCCTCTGCTCATGCACCTGGCTTTGATTCTGCATTGTAAAAGACATCCTTATTATTATCATTATTATGATTATTATTAGCATTTTTATCTGAATACTGAACAGCAGCATGTTCCTCTACACCATGGCGCTGGTTTTGAACCTTTCACCTTGAAAGATGTCAGTCAAAAAAAAGCATTTCTACGATTTAAAAGATTGGTGTTTTTGTGTAAGGATTCAACATTTGGCGCAATTGTGACTTTGGCTTTTTGTTATGTATTAGTTTCAAACTGTGGTGATTCTTATCTTTGTTTTAGGATTGATTTTAAAATGATGTTGTTGGTTTTTAAAGCTCTTAACAGTTCGGCACCATCTTATCTCATCATTCTTCTTCACGCTCCATCCAGAGCTCTGAGGTCTATAAACAGGCTGCTTTTAGATTTTAGTGCCAAAATCCTGACTAAAAACCCGGGGCGATCGGGTCCTGTTGTGTAGCTGAAATAGTTACCCATGGAAATGATATTTGCCCCCAACATTGAACATTTTAAATCGCTTTAATGGGCCACCTCTTCTCCTTGGTCTTCACTTCAGGATAAAAAATAATCAACCCGGACACTTCTATGTAGTTTTTAACCATTTTGCTGTTTGATTGTCACAATTTTACTGTTTTACTTCTATTGTTATTGATATATTATTATATTTATTATACGTTTTATGTTGCTGTGCCTTTAAATCTGTGAAGCACTTGGTTGTTTTTTAAATGCTCTAGAAATAAAGTTGACTTGACTTGACTAGCGACAGTTTCAATATAACACAAGTATCTTGGTAATATCTGTTTAATATACAGGCGAGGCATAGATTAGAGCTTAGCGTCATGAAGCTGAATTTGTCCCTTCTCTTTCCTCCTCATCATCGTCCTCCTCCTCCTTCTCCAGGTGCAGACGACCACCATGTGCATCTCTGTCAGCCTGAGCGGCTCGGTGGTGCTCGGCTGCCTCTTCGCTCCTAAGGTCCACATCATCCTGTTCCAGCCGCAGAAGAACGTGTGCAGCCTGAGGGTGGCCACCACGCGCTTCAGCGTCACCACAGGCCCGGGCTCCAGTTTGTCTCAAGGTAACGCCTCATTCACAAAAACACAAACCACAGTGATGAAACATGGTGTTGTCACTGATGTGACGTGCTCTCGTCCTCTCTTTGTGTTTTTGTTATGCTGCTTTCTTCTTGCTGATTTGTTTGTTTGCATGTCATCATAATAATAATCATTTATTTGATTTATGAAGCACTTTTACCTTTGAAGGCAAATCTCAAAGTGCTAAAAACAAAAGCATTATTATTATAATGTATGATACCACCATTCATTTACACCTCTAATAGTGGCAGGTGCCAGGTGTAAGTCGCTTTGGATAAAAGCGTCTGCTAAATGACATGTAATGTAATGTAAAGGTGTGTTTATTTTCTCTTTTACTTTTAACTCTTAGTGCTCACACCCATGGTAATGTTCTAATCAACTCCTTATATGGACATCCTGAGGGTGTGTGTTTATATGTCATATCTTCAGGCTTCTTTCGTCTTCTTATGTGTTGTTAAGTCAAAGTTATGATTCATTTTATATCGCATTTTTAGTCGTGATATAAAGTTGCAATAATTGTGCAGAAGTCACAAAATTGAAATTTGAAAAAGTGAAATTTGAACTGTGTCGTATTTCACAAATTTCACAAATTCAATACAATTTTAAACAACAACACATACTTTTTTCCTCAGGTGTGTTTATATAGTTGGTGAAAATGAAAGAAATGTTTGTGTATAAGACACTCTATATAGCACATTCTTATAGCCTGTTTAAATATAGTAATGGAAATGCTCTGTGTTGTAACGGTTAAATTATACATGATTCAAATAATCAGCCTTTGTTATCCCACACACACGTTTGTAAAATTACAAACACTCCTATTAGTATTAGTATTTCTCCGTGGCAAGAACTAAAATGTTGTGTTTCTGTTTTGCAGCGTCAGCCTCCAATGTTGTTCCGACGGTGTGTAACGGTCGAGAGGTGGTGGACTCCACGACGTCGTCCTTGTGAAGATGGGCCGCGTTCCCTTGGCCCAGGCATTGTAAACAGTTATATAATCACTAGTCCTGAGCTGATCAGGTGTCTCAGATATTAAAGAGGTCATGCAGAGACGATTGTCCTGACTTAGTTGTCCTCAAAGTGCTGTGAGTACGATGTCCCGATTACTTTTTATTTTTGTTCTTTGACTCTTTAGCGATTTTAAACACGAGATGCCACTGAAGTCGCATAATAGCCCTTCTTTTTATTGAAGATTCTACTTGCAACGATGGAGTAAATTATAGTAAATCTGTTAAATGTAATATATAAGCGAGACGTTTTTAATGTAGATTTTGGTGAACAAGTTTGTGCTTTCTTGTAATTTATGTAAATAAAATGTGTTTTTTATTAATACTAATGACAACCTGTAGTCTGAGTGTTTATTTACAGTGTATGCAAAAATGATTTCAGGTGTCCATCTACGCACACACTGATGGTGACGGTCTGGCTTCTGTGGGCGATTTTTAAATCAACATCACGATAAATCCTGCTCTTCCTCCAGTACCCTTGAAGAAAGCTGCCTAAAAATGACGTCAGTGGTGTAAGAATTTAAATTTAGGCAGTCCAGTTCACAAGATCTTCAGATTGAGATTGAAATTTCAGGTCAAAATGTGCTTTTTTTATGATAAATAATAATAATCATATATATTTCAGTCTTTCACACTTCTCCATCTGCTGAGACCAAATATCATCATCTGCTGGTGCCAGGAATGCACACAGCGATCAGTGTCAGTGATACAGACCCACACACAGGATCCCCGGCTGCACACTGCCATCTTGTGTTCACATTGTTTGGTGTGATCTGTTGTTGTGTTGCAGCCCTGAAAGCTTGAAGTAGAGACTTGATGTACAGCGAGGAAGTGGACGGATAATCACAGCACGGTTTCACTTTATTAGATCTGCTCAGTGGCCACGATCAAATTACCGTAAAAGCCAGGTACAGCACACACTGCAACAACATGATGCCCATAGCAGGAGCCGGAATGTCAAATCTGGTTGTAAGTGTTACAGAATGGGTTTATTGTACTGAATTTTTGCATATTATTACACAATTGTTTTTTTTTTAGTTGATTTATTTTGTTTTTATTGACAGCAAGCTTTACTTTGGTACTTTGAGCATATTTAACACATTTAACCCTTAGAACACAGAGCTTTTTTCCATCAATATGTTTAGAGCTGCAACTAACGATTCTTTTCATAATCGATTAATCTGTCGATTATTTTCTCGATTACTCAAGTAATTGTTTGGTCCATAAAATGCCAGAAATGGAATGAAAATGTTGATGTTCTCAAATGACTTGTTTTGTCCACAAACCAAAATGATTCAGTTTTAATGATTTCTTTGTTAGGGGGAGCAAACAAATGAAGAAAATATTCACATTTAAGAAGCTGAAACAATCCAAAATCTTGTTTTAATCATGAAAAAAGCTCCAAACCGATTAACCGAGTATCAAAAATAGTTGAAGATTAATTTAGTAATCGATTAATCGAGTAATTGTTTCAGCTCTAACTATGTTTAAACACACAGTATATACAGAGGCTATAAGAATGTGTAATATAGAGTGTCTTATATCCTTTTTTTTCAGCACAACCTAGACAATCTGATGACACATTTCATTTTCACTAACTTTATAAACACACCTGAGCAAAAAGTACTCAAAATGTTTAAAATCGGATTGAATTTGGGAAATTTGGGAAATACGTCACAGTTCAAAGGTCACTCGGCTCGCTTTTTGAACAAAAAATAACAAAACCCTTGTGACTTCTGCAAAATTATTACTACTTTATATCACGAGTAAAAATGCGATATAAAATGCAAAATAAAATCATAACTTTGACCAAAAAACACATAAGCTTTTTTTAAAGCCTGAATATGTGACCTATAAACACACACCCCCAGGATGTCCATATAAGGAGTTGTGTATTATTCCCATACCAAATTACCATGGGTGCACCTGCGGCACATATCCACAATGAGCACAGGGACATATCGGTGATATTCACAGTAGCTTTCTGTGGTATATAATATATATACAATATAGTCTTATTGACTCTATGTTCATTCAGGTATAAATGTTCCATTTTTTCTGAGACTGCATCACAAAGGTCCCCCAGCACCGAGAGAAAAACAGGCAAGTGCCTGGTGTCCCTGAGGTACTGTGTGTGTGTGTGTGTGTGTGTGTGTGTGTGTGTGGGGAAATGCAGCTTCTACTGTAAAACCACAGCGTTCACACGTGTCACTTCTCGTGTGTTTTTGTGACCACATGTTTACGATCACCTTCTCCTCCTGGTGAAAGATCTCATAGCATGTCGTGATCCCCTGTCATTTACCACTCATGAAGTGTGAATCCTCAGACTCTGAGTCCAGTGAACTTGGCTTTAGCCTGTTCCTGGCACCACAGAACCACAGAACGGCACCGTAACTCTGGCAGAGAATTGACAGAGAGTGCATACACTACCCATAAGAGGTGTTTTAAGTGTATAATTGTGTGCTTTATGGAAGGCGGGTTTCTATGGCAATTACTCTTTTTTTTTAATTTAACCAGGGGGAAAAAAACACATTGAGACTAAAAATCACTAAAAAGTTTACAAACAAACACAGTAAAACAAGTTGACAGACAAACAGTCAGCAGCCAAACATCCTATACAAACATAACATAGTCAAATAAGCACAGGATCACAATCATAAATCTACAGATGTGTCTGACTCCTAATGTTTCAGGATTCTCCTAAAAACATACAGTGAGACCAAGAAGTTTCAAATGTTTCTGTAGTTCGTTCCGCAGCAAAAATAAAAAAAAATGTTCCAAACTTTTTCCCAATTCAGTTCTGACAGTGAGAGAAAGTCAAAAGACCTGCATCAACAGAAACACACTGCAAAAACCAAAAACACACACAAATCCCAAAACACCAGCAGGAGAGAAAACACCAGCATGTTCAATAATGTGTAAGTTCTCTGGGCCTGTGGGGGGCGCTGTCACTACAGCCACTACAATACTCTGGGACTATTTCATTCTTCCTTTATTAAAAGACCATGTTGAACAACCTATCTTAACATAATCAATTATTTCCTCTTGTAAATCATCTGATTCCTGTATTCTGCTTCCTCGTGGATTGTCACTCCACTGCAGACAGTGGACGGTTTTTATTTTGGCCTTTTGAAAATGGCTAGTGTCATTAAATCATCCACACCCTTTTAGCAGGAAAGTATTTGCTAATTTTCAAGAAGTTATGCTATATTAACCAATGTATGTGTATTTTTAGATGTCGAACTGATTAGAAGAAGAGGGAAAAAGAAAGTACATTGAAATGTCATGTCTACTGTGAGAAGTGCACGTGTCTCAACAAGGACACAGACTGTTTTTGTGCCGACCACAAAAGGTTTTATGTAATAATAAAGAAAACAGAGAGAAAAACTGCCTCAAGTGTTGTAGATTTTCTAAATGTTATGTTTTTATTTCTAAATTGAACATCATTGTGAGCAAAACGTTGCCAAAAACGCCCTAAAACTATAAACAAAACCAAATGTTACGTGTCAGGCTTTACAGGGTTAAATCTATTGCATTCAGCTCTATGTGAGGAACACACATGGCCAGAAGATGGCGGTGTTGCTCTTCTCTCTGTCTTGACGTCAGTCAAGTCCAACAACAACAGCAGCAACAACAAGAAGAAAAAGAAGAAGAAATGACAGTGTAGCTCCGCCTCTTCCTGTAAACTTCCTGGAAATCAGCAGCGATCGCGTGTGATTGTTCGTTCTCCAGCTGTGTTTGTGTTTCACGCCTTTTGTGGTCAAACAGGTGAGTTCGTGTCTTTAAATATGTAGTTTGGTGATAATATGCGGAAGAGAAATCACAGAAAAATCACTCTTATTCATTGTGTTAGGGTTTAATTGTTGTATTGCTTCATACAAATACTGCGCACTGTAACTACTCACTTCACGTACGTAGTTATTCAGTCTTGTTTTGTGATGTCAGCTGAGGGACATGTCTGAGCTTGTCCAGGCATCGTGCCCATGTCCATCAGGCAGTGAGTGTCCAACAAACACTTCGCAGGGTTTTCCAGCAGCATGGCACCGAAGAGACGAGCTGCTTCTGCTGCCAAGGCTGGTGGCAAGAAGGTGAAGCAGGTGAAGGAGGAGCCGGAGGCGCCGAAGCCCAAGGATGCTTTCACTTCAGCCAAAGAGGCTCTGCTGGCTGCAGGTCCACAGGTCAAAGGCAGGAGGAAGGTGGACGAGCAGTGCTCGCTGTCAGACTCTGGAGAGGTCAGAGACAGAGAGAGAGAGAGTGTAAATGTCACATTCAGACATCCTCATGTGCATGTGCTGCCCAAACCTTATTGTGTTGTTTCTCCTTCCAGATTCACGAGGACTATGATTGTATGTTGAATCAGACAAACGTTGGACACAATAATAACAAGTTTTACGTCATTCAAGTGATTAAAGAAACCAACCAGTTCTATACTTGGAACAGATGGGGAAGAGTGGTAAGTTTGTCCCACTTTGTGTAAACTGCTAGTGTAGTTGACCAAACTAAGAATACCATAACTCACTCACTCACTCACTCACTCTCACCCTGTATTGATTCTTGTGATCTTTAGTTAAATGACCATAATAATGGTGATAATGTCTGAGTGACTGTCTTGTAATTTCATTTTTAAATTCAGGGGGAAGTGGGCCAATCCAAACTTAACTGTTACACCAAGCTCGAGCAAGCTGTCAAGGACTTTGAGAAAAAATTCAAGGACAAGACAAAGAACAACTGGAGCGATCGCACAAATTTTGTGTCTCATTCTGGGAAGTACACTCTGATTGAGGTGGACGGAGACCAAGATGCTGAGGTCAAGGTAATCTCATTAAAAAAGGACCAAGTTTGAATGTGAGGCCCTGGATTCAATGTGTCAGATATTTTTAAACTTTCAAAACTGTGTGTGCACATTTTTAAATTGCAGGTGGACGTCGTTGATGGAAAGAAAGAGGCTAAAAATGTCCTGCCTTGCACCCTTGATGCTGCTACAAAAGACCTCATTGAGCTTATTTTCAGCAACGATATGTTCAAGGAGGCCATGGAATGTATGAACTTAGGTAGGTGTGTCTCAGTCAGCCCGGCCCTGAATGCATTCATGTTGGCAGTCGTCTAACATGCGTACACTGACCTGCTGGGTTTAGTAAAGCAGCTTTCAGTCGTGTAGATCAGAAGGTGCAGAGTGCAGCGTGTAAATGATTGATTTGTTGCTACAGAGGGTCACGACGTCTGCTTTTACCGAACCCAAGACATCTCTTTAGCTTTGCATTGTCGACACATTTTCTAACACAGTCCTCATTGTTACGTGTTGTGTTCTAACTTCTGTGATCACCTGGAAAAACTGTTTGCACCATGCAATTAAAACAAAACAAAACACACATTAGATCTAACATCAAAGCTTTTAATTCCATATTAACAACGTAAATCAACTCTTACTTGTTTATCCTGATGAGGAATCACATGAATGTAGACAACATAACATTATATGAATCGCACTTTATTTGATTTATTTGATTATTTATCAAATCAAAAGAGCAAGCGCAATAAGCCTGAGGTAACACAATGTCTACTTCAGCGGTTAGTTCCACTTTAGTTCACTTCTCTGTTTTCATACAAGCTGTGGACAGATGAACAACCTGTGTCAGCAAACTGTGATAAAAAGGAAGAAGCAGATTGTCTTGGATAAACCTGGTGTAACAGACACTGCAGAGATCTTTGGAGATGAAACAGTAGAACAAACACTGGTTTAGGAAGAAGTTTTAAGAAAGTAAGGCTTCTCTTAAACCCGTGTAAGAGTAGGTCACACAAAATACTTGACACTTAACCCATAGTAGATTTTTTTTGTGTGTAAAAGTCTGTATTAACACAATACTTCTCTTCTCTCAGCAATGTCAACACGTTTCTAACATAATTCCCATTGTTGCATATTTTATTCTAACATTTTTATATTTAAATGATGAAAAAAACCCTCAAACCGATAAATCAATTATCAAAATAGTTGATGATTAATTTAGTGATCGATTATTTGAGTAATTGTTTCAGATCTAATTTGTACCCAACTGAAGGAACAGACACACACATTTTTTATAGCAAAAACAAACTAAATAAAAAATGACAACTTTGTGTGTGTGTGTGTGTGTGTGTGGCTTTTATACAGATATCAAGAAAATGCCTCTGGGAAAGCTCAGTAAAGTACAGATCGCAAAGGGCTTTGAAGTGTTGGAGGAACTTGAGGCCGCCATGAACAAAAAGAGTGGAAGAGCGCGCCTGGAGGAGCTTTCCTCTAAGTTCTTCACCACAATCCCTCACAACTTTGGGCGGAACAGACCGCCAACCATCGACGACAAAGAGATCGTAGAGAAGAAGAAAGAGATGCTTATGGTGAGTTTTTGTGTCTCCACATTACTGTTGGGACGTGATGTTCTCTCGGTATAAAGTCACTGTTGTTTCTGCGTAAAGGTGCTGGCTGACATCGAGCTTGCCCAGACTCTGAAGTCAGAGACGGAGAAGGCTCAGGAAGAGATGATCGAGACGGTTCCTCACCCTCGGGACCAAGACTACAGTTCTCTCAAATGCACCCTCTCACTACTGGACAAGGGTACAGAAACGTTCAAGGTACTCATGTCATAAATGATCATAGCACTTCATGGATACAGAGTGCTCTGTTGCTGTGAGTGATGCTTTTTTTCCCCTCGGTTTAAAGGTCATAGAAAAATACCTTAAAGCAACACTGTGCCCCAGTCGTAAACCAACAATTGTCAATGTTTGGGAAGTCGATCGGGAATCAGAGGTAAGTGCCACAAAATGGTTTAATACAATACAAAAGACTGGAAACCTGTAATCTCCGTTCAAATATACCGTTTATATGCATTTATTTCCCACTACAGGGTGAGCGCTTTAAAGCAAATGACGGTCTGGAGAACCGCCGTCTGCTGTGGCATGGTACAAACATAGCGGTGGTGGCAGCCATCCTGAAGAGCGGTCTGAGGATAATGCCTCATTCCGGAGGCCGCGTCGGGCGTGGAATCTATTTCGCGTCTGAAAACAGCAAATCTGCCGCTTACGGTGAGGCTGTATGGGATATTGAAGGAGATGATAATGATGTGATTGCAATCGTAATGGCACACCTAAAGAAAAGTCCCATCTGTTTTCAGTACGAACCTCTAAGAACACTGGAGTGATGTTCCTGAACGAGGTCGCCCTTGGCAAAGAACACACCATCACCCAAGATGACGGCAGCCTAAGAAAGGCTCCTGCAGGCTATGACAGTGTGGTGGCACGAGGAGAAGTGGAACCAGGTAAAACACCTTCATGTTTTCACTTAAAGTTAAGACGCATGGAACTGTAAAAGCTCATCTGTAAAAGGACCATCATATGTGAAATAATCCTAAACTGCATCGCGATTTTAGAGCGAAGCCAACGGTATCAAGGTCCGTTTGATGCACGTAAATTAAGTCAAAATGTTCACTTACTATCAGAGGAAGGGGACACTAGACTGGAGTCTGACTTGAGACTTGCTTGACTAATGCTAAAAGACTCAACTTGCACTTGATTAAAATGATTTGAAATGGATCATTTTAACCCTAACCCTAACCCTTATGGAATATTTAAATTCTCCCAAATATTGACAATTTGTCTTTGAAACACGGAAAACATTGGGTGTCGGTTGTTTGCGGCCTTGCGTACAAACCTGGCAACCGAGCGACGCCAACCAAACCACGTGAGGTGAGATTCGACGCTTCGAAATCCCACAAAGGAAGATGAGACGGGAACTCGGCTGGTTGCTGTTTTAAGATAAGATATACACGAGATCAGTGCGTGAAACCTGACATTTTTTAGCCTAGTGTCAGTATTCTTTACATATTAGGCTCTGTCGTTTCATTTATTTTCATTTTCTTAATGTTAATTATTCAACAACAATTGAGTTGTATGTGACCATGACGCAGTCCTTACATTGTATGGTTTCTGTTGCTGTTCGAAGTTGAAAATGAACTTGGAAATGTGGAATATCTGGGAAATCATCTTCATCGTCTGTATTCATACAACTTGACTTGCTTGATTCTTGCAAGGATGACTTTGGACTTGAAGGTGAACACATGAGCCCGGCCTTTGACTTGCAAATGTTGTGACTAAGTACAGAGAAATGTCTTCTCTCTCTCCCAGGGCTGCGAGAAAAGAATGAGAAAAGAATGACGTCATTATTTTTTTTGCAGCCCTCGTTTGGGAGTTCTTGCAGCTTGTTCTTGACACATGTCCAACAGCTATTGTGTGATTGGACAGAAATTTGGAGTGGGCGTGGTTAATGCAGAAATGTTGTCATTCCTTATGAGAACTTCTGCTCTTGAGTCACACAGAAACAGAGAGAGGTGAACAGAAACCTCACAGTTCACACAATGAGCGAGCACAAGGTGTCAGTAACAGAGAGAAATGTCTGGCAGGAGAAATGGGGCAGTAAGAGAGAGACCAGGGGCAGATGTATAACTGTAGAGCTGCAACAAACGATTATTTTCATAATCGATTAATCTGTTGATTATTCTCTCGATTAATCGTTTTGGTCTATAAAATATCAGAAAACCTTAAAAATTGTTGATCGGTGTTCGTCAAACATGGAAATGATGATGTCCTCAAATGTCTTGTTTTGTCCACAAACCAAAATGATTCACTTTGAATGATTTCTTTGTTCTCCAGAGCAAAGAAATGAAGAAAACACTCACATTTAAGAAACTTAAACAATCGGAATCTTGTTATAATCATGAAAAAAGCTTCAAACGATTATCAAAATAGTTGTCAATTAATTTAGTAATCGATTAAAAATTGATTAATTGTTTCAGCTCTATATAACTGTTGCATTAAGTTCAGTCAAGATAGTTCAAAATGTGTCCTAATGTTTTTAGCACTATGATCTTATTTACATATGAGTAGCATTAATTATTGTAAAATATTGTAAATGATTATACTAATATCAGTTGGGTTTTTTGACCTATACAACATTTATCCAGCAGGGGTTGAACATGTGTTTATCAAACATAAACAAGCATTAAAAAGACTTGGAGGTTGCTGGTTTCAAGGTCTGGACCTTTTCTGGGTGGAGTTTTCTGTGCGTACTCTGGTTTCCTCCCACCAGTTTAAAAACATGCAGGGGTTCATTGAACTCTCTAAATTGCCCTAAATTGTGAGTGTGTGAGTGAATGGTTCTTCATCAGCTGGGATTGGCACATGCAATGAATGAAATGAATAACCCCAGTGTTAAATGAAGCTCAAGTCCATGTACCATGCTGCATTATTTGTACGGTAAAATAGTTTTCTACCTGTCTTGTCTGTTAAGATCCTTCTAAGGACGTCATCATCAAACTGGAGGGCAAGGATGTCTCTGTGCCTCAGGGTAAACCCATAAAGCAGCCCCAGTACGCAGATTCCTACTTCAGCAACAGCGAATATCTCGTCTACAAGGAGAACCAGTGTCGCATGCGGTACCTGCTGGAGCTGAAGATGAAGTACTAAATCCAGCTCAAAGGAAAACAGGCAGGTCATTTGAAAGACAAGTATCCTTCAATCCTTCTGTATACGGAGCTTCATTAAAAAAAAAGCCAAAAGTTTGGCTGTGCTTTTCATAATCTAATCCGGTGATTGTTTTTAATAAGTAATTGTAGAGACGATTGCATTATGGATACCTTATCTGTGCCTTATCTTTTGCACCCTGTAAAACGTCAGTCTATAGACGACTCGCACTATCTTGTGTTGTTATCATGACAGAGAACGTGTCCTTTCACTGCTTTTGCCCGATCTTGGTTTGTAATAATCAAAAAATGGCTTGTAAACATTTGCACTATCTTTGTTTTGTTTTTTCGAAATGTCATATTATTGCACCTGTTGTTTTATTTTTTATTTGGCATTGCAGTTTCTGGTATGAGTAGCTTACCTTTTGCACACATTGCAATATGTAATCCGAGGGGAAATGAAAACATAAATCTGTCCCTCAGAAAAAAAGAGTCTTGGATGTGGTGAAGGAATTTGCCACATGCTGTTGCTGTTATATAACTGAATAAATGGTATCCCTTACACAGGATGTGTACAGGTGGATGAATGTTTGCAGATGTGTCTAATCACTGGCACAGGGATCCATCTGTTTTTCTGAGCACTCAAAGTGCTTCTGTAGAGCAAAGACGTGGTATAATGAATGTCATTAGAAGCTTTGGGCGGATTTCATGCCCCAACAGGTCTTCCAGCTACATTGCGGTGGTACCATATTTCACCATATGGTGTCAGTAGCGAGCAACTACCATTGAATGTAAATTGCTTCAGACATTGCTTGAACCAATGATCAATAAATACACTAAAGGAACTACTACTACTACTCCGCATTTTCTCATTTTTTTTTCCTTCCTTTTCTTCTATTTTGAGCTTCAAGAGACTTGTTTGTGTTCCTGCAATTGACAATGGTAATTTTGGGTGATTATACCATTGTAGTAGAAATAGTAATTGTTTTATTAATGTGTTAAATATTTACATTAAATGTGAATGCATATTATCTAATCTACATGTACTAAAAAAAAGGTTTTTACAAATAGCAAGCAAGCAAGTTTCTCCAGTAATTAATATGACTTGAGCACAGACAACTGTGTTTCCTTTTAATCTGGTGTCATTTGGGACCCAGCAGAGACTGAGCTCTGCTTGTGGACAGTGGACTGTGTGTCTGTATGAAAAAAAAACAACAGACAATCACACACACAAACACACACACACACACACACACACACACAATACAATGTGTGACTGTCACTGCCAAACACAGAACAAGACGGGAATGAGAGGGTTTCTAGAGGAGGGGTGGTGAAATCTGAAATCACCATGGAACCAGCGATCAGTGATTTTTAATGAGACACATGCATGTGATGTGCAACAGGAACTGGACACCTGGAGATTTTCAAACGCCATACGACGAGTTGCCTGGATCTTTACCTGTCTAGACAGAGAGGACGTATATGGGTAAGTATGCACAAGCAGAAATGAAGTTTGTTATGTTTTGATTTATTATTATGATTTATTTTATTTGCATTTTTTATTCTTGATGACATATTTGGTATCAGTTGCATTATGTAAGATGCAAGTTCAAAGTTCACACAGTACACCATCTCCTCCATATATAGAGCAATCTTTATTATATATAATACAATGTTACATATATAGAGCTGCAACTAACGATTATTTTTAGAATCGCTTAATCTGTCGATTGTTTTTTCAATTAATCGAGTATTCTGTTGAAACATGTCGATCAGTGTTTACCAAACCTGGAAATCATGATGTTCTCAAATGTCTTTTCAGTTTTAATGTTTTTAATTTAAGAAGCTGAAAGACTAGAAAGCTTGTATTAATTGTTAAGAAAAACAATTAATCTAGTCATTGATAAACATTCGATCATCATTTGGTAATGAAACTATCAGATGGGGAAAGAAAATCAGCTAAACATAAGCCAAAAAAAACTGTATATTTTGGACAACAGTTGTATAGATTATAGATTGTTAGCCATAGAGAAACCCTGATTGCACTTTTAAGTATTCAGTAGAGGTTTTCAAACTTCCATGTCATAGGTGGGAAGTAGAACCAGGATGGGGGCTGAGGGGAGGGACATTGTGGAGTTTCATGGCTCGTGGAATGAAACGATGTCCTTGTAATCCTGGCTCAGACAGCTGTGAACATCTGTCCCTGACAGTAACAGTTGAAACAGGTGCTGAGTGTCTCTGTGGTTCTGCTGTGGATGCTGTGGGGAGCAGGAGATGGTGCTCATCTTTTTGGAAACAGCTTCCCAATGATTCCTTTGGCTTTGTGCAGAGGACATAAGTTTATCAAAAAAGCTTCTGTAGTAGGTTTTTCCCTCTGTGTCCTTAAATATGGATCCACTGTTGTTGATGCCCAGGGGAAATTCCTCCATCACTGTCGAGCCAAGGAATTTAAAGCTAGAGACTGACTTCACCTTCTCACCCTGTTGATGTGGACGAGAAGGTTTTTGCTGTCCTGACCTACAGCAGTCCACTCCTAAATAAATATTATTATCAAGGCTAAAGCTGTGATTACTAGTCATGTACAGATCATACATGATCACTTTCAGTCCCTGATATTTTTAGCCTTTTTCTTTATTGGATTTTTTTTGGGGAGCAGGACTTTGATCCTTTAACTTTGTTAGTTGATTCCCCTGAAATAGACAATCCAAAGTTAAATAGATCATATCTTCGCCTAGAAACTTGACTTATGGAGACATGTTCTTTCCAAGTATTATTCGATTTGCCCATGAAAACCTTACTTACCTGCATGTGACAGGGAGGGGGAGGATTGTTGCCTCCTCCCCCTCCCTGTCACCTGCTGTGATCCCTGCTGTGGTACAGTGGGTTTTTTCAAGTCCAGATGTGACCAGGTCATACATTTTTGCATATCGTTCCAAATGATCCACTCTAATTCCAGTAGGCCTGTCTGCTATTTCACCGCCTTGTTGTTCATCCGACATGAATGAAGTTCAGGGACTTATTAAACTTCTTCCATTATCTTCTGATAACTTCTATTCTAATTATTTTAAGAGTTCTCCAAATTTAGTCAATGAGAAGTGATTTACTGAGATTCCAGCTAATCCAATTTTGTTGGCTGCCAGGCACATGTCATGAAAGACATATTAATACTCAAAACTTCAAAAATAGCAGAAAATGGTCCTGCATATTGAAGCTTAACTTCCTTGTAGTAGTAAAAAGCTTTAATATATCCTTGGATGTTAGTTATTTTCATGATATTTGATGGATTGCTAGAGCTGACCAACTCCTGACACCAGACTGTCTTTTCTTCTTCTTGTTACAGACTGTACGATACATCCAAACATGAAGAGATCTGAGAAGCAAATGGAGGAAGCTGTGAGTGAATAATGGCCGACAAGACTGTTCCCATGCTCGCCTCACCGCCAAACCAATCCATTCCAAATCTCACCACCGCCCTATGGGAGCTCAATCCCACCGTGCCTGCCAATGTGAATGTCGTCACAAGCTCCCAGTCACAGATCAAAGACCTTTTCGGGTTGCTCTGCATGGTGACCCTTAACCTCATCGCCTTGTTGGCCAACACCGGTGTGATGGTGGCCATCGCTCGAGCGCCTCATGTGAAGAGGTTTGCGTTTGTGTGTCACCTGTGCGCGGTGGACCTGGTGTGTGCCATCCTCCTCATGCCTCTGGGGATCATATCCAGCTCGCCGCTCTTTGGCACTGTGGTGTTCACTGTTCTCGAGTGTCAGGTTTACATCTTTCTTAACGTCTTCCTCATCTGCATGTCCATTCTCACCATCACAGCCATCAGCGTGGAGCGCTACTTCTATATCGTGCACCCGATGCGCTACGAAGTCAAGATGACCATCAACCTCGCTGTTGGTGTGATGCTCCTCATTTGGTTCAAGTCTCTTCTCGTGGCTCTGGTGACGCTGTTCGGATGGCCGGCTTATGGACACCAGAGCTCCATCGCGGCGGCTCATTGTTCTCTACACGCAAGCCACAGTCGTCTAAGAAGCGTATTTGCTGTGCTCTTCATTATGGTTTGTTTCCTGGTTCCTGTAGCGGTTATCTTCGCTGTTTATTGTGCCGTCTACAAAGTAGCACGCACTGCAGCCCTGCAGCAAGTCCCCGCTGTGCCAACATGGGCAAATACGACCCCTGCTAAGGATCGCTCAGACTCCATCAACAGCCAGACCACCATGATCTCCACCGCCCGCTGTCTGCCCCAAAGACTATCTCCAGAGAGGGCCTTCAGCGGAGGCAAGGCTGCACTTACTTTGGTGTTCATCGTGGGCCAGTTTTTGGTCTGTTGGTTACCCTTCTTTATCTTCCACCTACAAATGTCCATGACTGGCTCCATGCATAGCCCTGGGGACTTGGAGGAGGCTGTCACCTGGCTGGCTTACTCCTCTTTCGCGGTGAATCCGTTCTTCTACGGCATGTTGAACAGACAGATCCGAGAGGAGCTGGTGAAGTTTCGACGCTGCTGCTTGACCCAGCCTGTGGAGTTTGGGGCATCCAGCCATGAGGGCTCCCTTCAGGAGAACTTCCTGCAGTTCATTCACAGAACTAGCAGCACGCCTGAAACCCACTCCAGCTGTGCCAACTCCAGCCCCAGAAACACCTTAGGCCAGAAGATAAATATTCCTGGACAAATACCAAAGGAAAATCCTTAAGCACTGACCAACACGAGCTATGGACTGTGATGCTAACACATTATGCCAAGTCACTTTTATTTAAGGATATATATCGGCATTTCACTCCTCTACTAACAAGCCTTTGAAAGGATTATTAGCCTCCTTCACAGTTCGTCTGTTCCCTGTCGGTAGTGAACTTATATGGATTTCTTTCCCCATCACTTATACATTGAAATTGCCTGAAGAAGTGGCCTTTATTGACAAGAAGAACCATTACTGTGACCAATAATCTGTACATGTCAGTGTGGTTTTAATACAGACCTAAAAAACATTGCCTTTAATTACATTCTGCACACCCAGTGCCGTTTACTGTTCAATAGTAATAAAAGTGTGTCGTTTAGCAATGTATTTATTTGAATTAGTTTATTTAATAGAGGCACAAATACAATAACATTGTGAACTGCACAGCAATTGTGAGATGTGATGTATGTACAGCAATTTGTATTATTGTTTTTGTATAAATGTTTTATAAATGTGTAAATCTGGAGTTTACTAAAATAACAAAGACAAATGATATTGTATATTTGGGACGTGATGTAATGTGAGTGATGCACTGTCATCACCGTTTCTCCAGTTTTTCTTTTAGTAGGAGGAGCCATCATCCAGCCAGGTTTGGTAAAGCTGAATTGTGAGTAAAAAATGACAAGCTTTGTGGAAACTGCAGTGACTGTCATCAATGGCCTCAAGAAACACAAAACCAAACTTTTGCAAAGCTCATTTATTGCATTTACACAAGTGATGATAAATGCTGCTTTTTGGAGTGGTGCTGCCAACAAAGTCTAAAAATATTTTAAACCCTTTACCAGGCACTCATTGAAATACTTGGAAATTAAAAATGGGATTGGATTATTGAAGGACATTTTCAAAATGTGTTATTTTCATGTAGAAAATCAAGGTCTGTGAAGGGACCACACCGCACCGTGTTAGCTTAGCGTTTCATCATACAGCAGTTGTACAGCCCATTGATTTTTCTTTATAGTCCCTTTAGCCTTGAGCTACTAAACTCTTCCTCTGGCAGCTTGTCCCACAGTACAGAGCCACTACACAACTCTAACTGTGCATGCCGTTTATGCTTTCTGAGCCTGCAGGTGCCAAAAAACTCTCGGCTAACATTTATAGATATATTTTGTATATTTAATTTATAACAGCTCCTGCAGCAGTCATAGGTTATCATTTACCCAGTTACCTGCTAAACTACGTCTCTTAATAGACAGAGCCAAAGAGCTTTGCAGTGTAGCCATAACTCTGAGGTTTGTTGCTTTATTAGCTTTATGAGCTTTATGAATCCTTGCCCCTCTATGATAAAAACAAATCTGAAAAGAGTATATAATAGAACATACAAGAAAAACACATATAAAATGAAAGGAAAATTATGTCAGAACATTTTAGAACAGTGTTTCCTGGTCCCCTGTCCTGGAGAAGAACTGAGCCATATGACCATTTTTTTTGAACATTTGGAACTGTTTTGAATGTCTGTGGAAGTTACTACATATACTGTAGTTCTTTGCCCAGTAAAGAGTTAAAAGAAATGACAGGTTTCAATATGGAAATCATTTCATAGTACAGTAAAGTAATATTATAGATGTACCATCCTATTTCTAGTGAAATTTTCAGCTTGGTATAACAATACAAATATAATACTAGAAAATTCTGCGGCAACATTTTGACCTTGCCTGCTGTTCTTTCTGTTGTCGTCGGGTGCAGGACTTGTGCTGGTAATGGAGGAACATTTGGGTGGATTGAACCTTTAAAACTTGAAGTATTTCGACAAAGTGGTATTTTGGTGGAATCAGCCTTTAAAACTTGGGGAGAGAGAGAGAGAGAGAGAGAGAGACAAGTTTCTAACACCTTTTTTGATAATTTCCCAGTCATGTGTATGTGGAAATTATTTGCAGTTTTTCGCTATTTTTCCTGATCAAACCGCAAGTTTTGACAAAAGATGTGTGGGGGTTTTCTCAAAACTGTGGGATGAGTTACGCGGCAAACTTTTAAGAATAAACGCACAGTAGAATAACAAGATTGTGCTTGCGCTGCAATGCGTTCTCACTTGAATGCCTCGCAGCAGCAGGCAATATGACTTTTTTGTCAAATTTTGGACGACATACTAAAGTATGACTTTTTGGTCAAAATTTGGACGACAAGCTATGAAAGACTTTTTGTCAAAACTTGGACCACATACTAACCAATGACTTTTTTGTCAAAATTTGGACAACATGCCTACCTATGACTTTTTTGTCAAATTTTGGGCGACATACTATAGTATTGTAGTGAATGGACTTACATAATTCACCCTTGCACTTTGTGTTTCTATACACTTATGTCAGGAGATGTTTCCTATTGTGTTATGCTTGTAGGAAGGACTGTTCTGGGATCATGGTCCCTTTAAGTAACCATGTTTGTGATGACGTAGAGCCCTGTGCTGGTTGGTTGGTGACTGTTCATCCTCATCTTGTGTTTACTTCTGCTACGCGGTTTTCAATAAACAAGGCACACAGTTTGTGCACTCAAGCTGAGAAATTGTTTTTACCTGTTCAATGCAATTTCCACAGTATGACTTTTTTGTCAAAATTTGGACGACATACTAACCAATGACTTTTTTGTCAAATTTTGGGCAACATACTATAGTATGACTTTCTTGTCAAAAATTGAACGACATACTATAGTTTGACTTTTTTGTCAAAATTTGGACAACATACTAAAGTATGACTTTTTTGTCAAAATTTGGACGACATACTAACCAATGACTTTTTTGTCAAAATTTGGACAACATGCCTACCTATGACTTTTTTGTCAAATTTTGGGCGACATACTATAGTATGACTTTTTTGTCAAAATTTGGACAGCATGCTCACCTGACATTTTTGTAAAAATTTGGACGACATGCTATAGTATGACTTTTTTGTCGAAATTTGGACGACATAGTATAAAGTATGACTATATAGTATGACTTTTTTTGTCAAATTTTGGACAACATGCTAACCTGTGACTTATTTCTCAAAATTTGGACAACATGCTAACCTGTGACTTTTTTGTCAAAATTTGGACAACATGCTATAGTATGACTTTTTTGTCAAAATTTGGAGGACATGCTTACCTATGACTTTTTTTGTCAAAATTTGGAGGACATGCTAACCTATGACTTTTTTTGTCAAAATTTGGACAACATGCTATAGTATAACTTTTTTGTCAAAATTTGGACAACATACTAACCTATGACTTTTTGGTCAAATTTTGGGCGACATGCTAATCTATGACTTTTTGGTCAAATATTGGGCGACATGCTAATCTATGACTTTTTTGTCAAATTTTGGACGACATGCTATACTACGACTTTTTTGTCAAATATCTGAAGACATACTATACTTTGACTTTTTGGTCAAAATTTGGGCGACATACTATGCTATGACTTTTTTGTCAAATATCTGAAGACATACTATACTTTGACTTTTTTGTCAAAATTTGGACGACATACTTAAGTATGACTTTTTTGTAAAATTTTGGACGACATACTATACTATGACTTTTTTGTCAGATTTTGGACGACATACTAACCTATGACTTTTTTGTCACATTTTGGACGACATACTAACCTATGACTTTTTTGTGACATTTTGGACGACATACTAACCTATGACTTTTTTGTCAAAATTTGGACAACATGCCAACCTATGACTTTTTTGTCAAGTTTTGGGGGACATACTAAAGTATGACTTTTTTGTCAAATTTCTGAAGACACACTAACCTATGACTTTTTTGTCAAATTTTGGACAACATGCTATAGTATAACTTTTTTGTCAAAATTTGGACAACATACTAACCTATGACTTTTTTGTCAAATTTTGGACGGCGTACAATAGTTTGAGTTTTTAGTCAAATTTTGGGCGACATGCTAATCTATGACTTTTTTGTCAAATTTTGGACGACATGCTATACTACGACTTTTTTGTCAAATATCTGAAGACATACTATACTTTGACTTTTTGGTCAAAATTTGGACGACATACTATGCTATGACTTTTTTGTCAAATATCTGAAGACATACTATACTTTGACTTTTTTGTCAAAATTTGGACGACATACTTAAGTATGACTTTTTTGTCACATTTTGGACGACATACTAACCTATGACTTTTTTGTCACATTTTGGACGACATACTAACCTATGACTTTTTTGTCAAAATTTGGACAACATACTATACTTTGACTTTTTTGTCAATATTTGGGCGACATGCTAACCTATATCTTTTTCGTCAAATTTTATAACATATATGTTATTTTGGACAACATCTCATGACTCCAGCGGGTTTTGAACCATCATTCCTTAGCTTTGAAGGTCGGTTTCTTAGCCATTGGACCACTACAACTCTTTGTCATACTAAAGTATTTAGATGACATACTTACCTATGACTTTTTTGTCACATTTTGGACGACATACTAACCTATGACTTTTTTGTCACGTTTTAAACGACATACTAACCTATGACTTTTTTGTCATGTTTTGAACGACATACTAATCTATGACTTTTTTATCACATTTTGGACGACATGCTAACCTATGACTTTTTCGTCACATTTTGGACGACATACTAACCTATGACTTTTTCGTCACATTTTGGACGACATACTAACCTATGACTTTTTTGTCACATTTTAGATGACATACTTACCTATGACTTTTTTGTCACATTTTGGACGACATACTAACCTATGACTTTTTTGTCACGTTTTAAACGACATACTAACCTATGACTTTTTTGTCATGTTTTGAACGACATACTAATCTATGACTTTTTTATCACATTTTGGACGACATGCTAACCTATGACTTTTTCGTCACATTTTGGACAACATACTAACCTATGACTTTTTTGTGACATTTTGGATACTATACTTACTATAGTTTGACTTTTTTGTCAAAATTTGGACAACATACTAAAGTATGACTTTTTTGTCAAAATTTGGACGACATACTAACCAATGACTTTTTTGTCAAAATTTGGACAACATGCCTACCTATGACTTTTTTTGTCAAATTTTGGGCGACATACTATAGTATGACTTTTTTGTCAAAATTTGGACAGCATGCTCACCTGACATTTTTGTAAAAATTTGGACGACATGCTATAGTATGACTTTTTTGTCGAAATTTGGACGACATAGTATAAAGTATGACTATATAGTATGACTTTTTTTGTCAAATTTTGGACAACATGCTAACCTGTGACTTATTTCTCAAAATTTGGACAACATGCTAACCTGTGACTTTTTTGTCAAAATTTGGACAACATGCTATAGTATGACTTTTTTGTCAAAATTTGGAGGACATGCTTACCTATGACTTTTTTTGTCAAAATTTGGAGGACATGCTAACCTATGACTTTTTTTGTCAAAATTTGGACAACATGCTATAGTATAACTTTTTTGTCAAAATTTGGACAACATACTAACCTATGACTTTTTGGTCAAATTTTGGGCGACATGCTAATCTATGACTTTTTGGTCAAATATTGGGCGACATGCTAATCTATGACTTTTTTGTCAAATTTTGGACGACATGCTATACTACGACTTTTTTGTCAAATATCTGAAGACATACTATACTTTGACTTTTTGGTCAAAATTTGGACGACATACTATGCTATGACTTTTTTGTCAAATATCTGAAGACATACTATACTTTGACTTTTTTGTCAAAATTTGGACGACATACTTAAGTATGACTTTTTTGTAAAATTTTGGACGACATACTATACTATGACTTTTTTGTCAGATTTTGGACGACATACTAACCTATGACTTTTTTGTCACATTTTGGACGACATACTAACCTATGACTTTTTTGTGACATTTTGGACGACATACTAACCTATGACTTTTTTGTCAAAATTTGGACAACATGCCAACCTATGACTTTTTTGTCAAGTTTTGGGGGACATACTAAAGTATGACTTTTTTGTCAAATTTCTGAAGACACACTAACCTATGACTTTTTTGTCAAATTTTGGACAACATGCTATAGTATAACTTTTTTGTCAAAATTTGGACAACATACTAACCTATGACTTTTTTGTCAAATTTTGGACGGCGTACAATAGTTTGAGTTTTTAGTCAAATTTTGGGCGACATGCTAATCTATGACTTTTTTGTCAAATTTTGGACGACATGCTATACTACGACTTTTTTGTCAAATATCTGAAGACATACTATACTTTGACTTTTTGGTCAAAATTTGGACGACATACTATGCTATGACTTTTTTGTCAAATATCTGAAGACATACTATACTTTGACTTTTTTGTCAAAATTTGGACGACATACTTAAGTATGACTTTTTTGTCACATTTTGGACGACATACTAACCTATGACTTTTTTGTCACATTTTGGACGACATACTAACCTATGACTTTTTTGTCAAAATTTGGACAACATACTATACTTTGACTTTTTTGTCAATATTTGGGCGACATGCTAACCTATATCTTTTTCGTCAAATTTTATAACATATATGTTATTTTGGACAACATCTCATGACTCCAGCGGGTTTTGAACCATCATTCCTTAGCTTTGAAGGTCGGTTTCTTAGCCATTGGACCACTACAACTCTTTGTCATACTAAAGTATTTAGATGACATACTTACCTATGACTTTTTTGTCACATTTTGGACGACATACTAACCTATGACTTTTTTGTCACGTTTTAAACGACATACTAACCTATGACTTTTTTGTCATGTTTTGAACGACATACTAATCTATGACTTTTTTATCACATTTTGGACGACATGCTAACCTATGACTTTTTCGTCACATTTTGGACGACATACTAACCTATGACTTTTTCGTCACATTTTGGACGACATACTAACCTATGACTTTTTTGTCACATTTTAGATGACATACTTACCTATGACTTTTTTGTCACATTTTGGACGACATACTAACCTATGACTTTTTTGTCACGTTTTAAACGACATACTAACCTATGACTTTTTTGTCATGTTTTGAACGACATACTAATCTATGACTTTTTTATCACATTTTGGACGACATGCTAACCTATGACTTTTTCGTCACATTTTGGACAACATACTAACCTATGACTTTTTTGTGACATTTTGGACGACATACTAACCTATGACTTTTTTGTGACATTTTGGACGACATACTAACCTATGACTTTTTTGCCTCGTTTTAAACGACATACTAACCTATGACTTTTTTGTCACGTTTTGAACGACATACTAATCTATGACTTTTTTATCACATTTTGGACGACATGCTAACCTATGACTTTTTCGTCACATTTTGGACAACATACTAACCTTTGACTTTTTTGTGACATTTTGGACGACATACTAACCTATGACTTTTTTGTGACATTTTGGACGACATACTAACCTATGACTTTTTTGTGACATTTTGGACGACATACTAACCTATGACTTTTTTGTGACATTTTGGACGACATACTAAAGTATGACTTTTTTGTCACATTTTGAACGACATACTAAGCTATGACTTTTTTGTCACATTTTGAACGACATACTAACCTATGACTTTTTTGTCAGATTTTGGACGACATACTAAAGTATGACTTTTTTGTCACATTTTGAACGACATACTAACCTATGACTTTTTTGTCACATTTTGAATGACATACTTACCTATGACTTTTTTGTCACATTTTGGAAGACATACTAAAGTATGATTTTTTTTGTAACATTTTGAAAAACACTAACCTATGACTTTTTCATCACATCTTGGACGACATACTAACCTATGACTTTTTTGTGACATTTTGGACGACATACTAACCTATGACTTTTTTGTCAGATTTTGGACGACATACTAACCTATGACTTTTTTGCGACATTTTTGACGACATACTAACCTATGACTTTTTTGTCACATTTTGGACGACATACTAACCTATGACTTTTTTGTCACATTTTGGACGACATACTAACCTATGGCTTTTTTATCACATTTTGGACGACATACTTACCTATGACTTTTTTGTCACATTTTGGACGACATACTAACCTATGACTTTTTTGTCACGTTTTAAACGACATACTAACCTATGACTTTTTTGTCACGTTTTGAACGACATACTAACCTATGACTTTTTTATCACATTTTGGACGACATACTAACCTATGACTTTTTTGTGACATTTTGGACGACATACTAACCTATGACTTTTTCGTCACATTTTGGACGACATACTAACCTATGACTTTTTTGTCAGATTTTGGACGACATACTAAAGTGTGACTTTTTTGTCACATAAATATTATTTTGGACAACATCTCATGACTCCAGCAGGTTTTGAACCATCAATCCTTAGCTTTGAGATCAGTTTCTTACCCATTGGACCACTACAGCTCTTTGCCATCTGTACATGACTTCCTATACTTTGACTTTTTTGTCAAAATTTGGACGACATACTAACCAATGACTTTTTTGTCAAATCTTGGACGACATACTAAAGTATGACTTTTTCGTCAAAATTTGGACGACATACTAACCTATGACTTTTTTTGTCACGTTTTGAACGACATACTAACCAATAACTTTTTTATCACATTTTGGACGACATACTAACCTATGACTTTTTTGTCTCATTTTGGACGACATACTAAAGTATGACTTTTTTGTCACATTTTGAACGACATACTAACCTATGACTTTTTTGTCAGATTTTGAACGACATACTAACCTATGACTTTTTTGTCACATTTTGGAAGACATACTAAAGTATGATTTTTTTTGTCACATTTTGAAAAACATACTAACCTATGACTTTTTCATCACATTTTGGACGACATACTAACCTATGACTTTTTTGTGACATTTTGGACGACATACTAACCTATGACTTTTTTGTCAGATTTTGGACGACATACTTACCTATGACTTTTTTGTCACATTTTGGACGACATACTAAAGTGTGACTTTTTTGTCACATAAATGTTATTTTGGACAACATCTCATGACTCCAGCAGGTTTTGAACCATCAATCCTTAGTTTTGAGATCAGTTTCTTGCCCATTGGACCACTACAGCTCTTTGCCATCTGTACATGACTTCCTATACTTTGACTTTTTTGTCAAAATTTGGACGACATACTAACCAATGACTTTTTTGTCAAATCTTGGACGACATACTAAAGTATGACTTTTTCAACACATTTTGGATGACATACTATAGTATGACTTTTTCGTCAAAATTTGGAGGACATACTAACCTATGACTTTTTTGTCACGTTTTGAACGACATACTAACCAATAACTTTTTTATCACATTTTGGACGACATACTAACCTATGACTTTTTTGTCTCATTTTGGACGACATACTAACCTATGACTTTTTCGTCACATTTTGGACGACATACTAACCTATGACTTTTTTGTGACATTTTGGACGACATACTAACCTATGACTTTTTTGTGACATTTTGGACGACATACTAACCTATGACTTTTTTGTCAGATTTTGGACGACATACTAACCTATGACTTTTTTGTCACATTTTGGATGACATACTTACCTATGACTTTTTTGTCACATTTTGGACGACATACTAACCTATGACTTTTTTGTCAAGTTTTAAACGACATACTAACCTATGACTTTTTTGTCACGTTTTGAACGACATACTAACCTATGACTTTTTTATCACATTTTGGACGACATGCTAACCTATGACTTTTTCGTGACATTTTGGACAACATACTAACCTATGACTTTTTTGTGACATTTTGGACGACATACTAACCTATGACTTTTTTGTGACATTTTGGACGACATACTAACCTATGACTTTTTTGTGACATTTTGGACGACATACTAACCTATGACTTTTTTGTCACATTTTGGACGACATACTAACCTATGACTTTTTTATCACATTTTGGACGACATACTAACCTATGACTTTTTCGTCACATTTTGGACGACATACTAACCTATGACTTTTTTGTGACATTTTGGACGACATACTAACCTATGACTTTTTTGTCAGATTTTGGACGACATACTAACCTATGACTTTTTTGTCACATTTTGGACGACATACTAACCTATGACTTTTTCGTCACATTTTGGACGACATACTAACCTATGACTTTTTTGTGACATTTTGGACGACATACTAACCTATGACTTTTTTGTCAGATTTTGGACGACATACTAACCTATGACTTTTTTGTGACATTTTGGACGACATACTAACCTATGACTTTTTTGTCAGATTTTGGACGACATACTAACCTATGACTTTTTTGTCACATTTTGGACGACATACTAAAGTATGACTTTTTTGTCACATTTTGAACGACATACTTACCTATGACTTTTTTGTCACATTTTGGACGACATACTAACCTATGACTTTTTTGTCACGTTTTAAACGACATACTAACCTATGACTTTTTCGTCACATTTTGGACGACATACTAACCTATGACTTTTTTGTGACATTTTGGACGACATACTAACCTATGACTTTTTTGTCAGATTTTGGACGACATACTAACCTATGACTTTTTTGTGACATTTTGGACGACATACTAACCTATGACTTTTTTGTCAGATTTTGGAAGACATACTAACCTATGACTTTTTTGTCACATTTTGGACGACATACTAACCTATGACTTTTTCGTCACATTTTGGACGACATACTAACCTATGACTTTTTTGTGACATTTTGGACGACATACTAACCTATGACTTTTTTGTCAGATTTTGGACGACATACTAACCTATGACTTTTTTGTGACATTTTGGACGACATACTAACCTATGACTTTTTTGTCAGATTTTGGACGACATACTAACCTATGACTTTTTTGTCACATTTTGGACGACATACTAAAGTATGACTTTTTTGTCACATTTTGAACGACATACTTACCTATGACTTTTTTGTCACATTTTGGACGACATACTAACCTATGACTTTTTTGTCACGTTTTAAACGACATACTAACCTATGACTTTTTCGTCACATTTTGGACGACATACTAACCTATGACTTTTTTGTGACATTTTGGACGACATACTAACCTATGACTTTTTTGTCAGATTTTGGACGACATACTAACCTATGACTTTTTTGTCACATTTTGGACAACATACTATAGTATGACTTTTTTGTCAGATTTTGGACGACATACTAACCTATGACTTTTTTGTGACATTTTGGACGACATACTAACCTATGACTTTTTTGTCACATTTTGGACAACATACTATAGTATGACTTTTTTGTGACATTTTGGACGACATACTAACCTATGACTTTTTTGTCAGATTTTGGACGACATACTAACCTATGACTTTTTTGTCACATTTTGGACGACATACTAACCTATGACTTTTTCGTCACATTTTGGACGACATACTAACCTATGACTTTTTTGTGACATTTTGGACGACATACTAACCTATGACTTTTTTGTCAGATTTTGGACGACATACTAACCTATGACTTTTTTGTGACATTTTGGACGACATACTAACCTATGACTTTTTTGTCAGATTTTGGACGACATACTAACCTATGACTTTTTTGTCACATTTTGGACGACATACTAAAGTATGACTTTTTTGTCACATTTTGAACGACATACTTACCTATGACTTTTTTGTCACATTTTGGACGACATACTAACCTATGACTTTTTTGTCACGTTTTAAACGACATACTAACCTATGACTTTTTCGTCACATTTTGGACGACATACTAACCTATGACTTTTTTGTGACATTTTGGACGACATACTAACCTATGACTTTTTTGTCAGATTTTGGACGACATACTAACCTATGACTTTTTTGTGACATTTTGGACGACATACTAACCTATGACTTTTTTGTCAGATTTTGGACGACATACTAACCTATGACTTTTTTGTCACATTTTGGACGACATACTAACCTATGACTTTTTCGTCACATTTTGGACGACATACTAACCTATGACTTTTTTGTGACATTTTGGACGACATACTAACCTATGACTTTTTTGTCAGATTTTGGACGACATACTAACCTATGACTTTTTTGTGACATTTTGGACGACATACTAACCTATGACTTTTTTGTCAGATTTTGGACGACATACTAACCTATGACTTTTTTGTCACATTTTGGACGACATACTAAAGTATGACTTTTTTGTCACATTTTGAACGACATACTTACCTATGACTTTTTTGTCACATTTTGGACGACATACTAACCTATGACTTTTTTGTCACGTTTTAAACGACATACTAACCTATGACTTTTTCGTCACATTTTGGACGACATACTAACCTATGACTTTTTTGTGACATTTTGGACGACATACTAACCTATGACTTTTTTGTCAGATTTTGGACGACATACTAACCTATGACTTTTTTGTCACATTTTGGACAACATACTATAGTATGACTTTTTTGTTAGATTTTGGACGACATACTAACCTATGACTTTTTTGTGACATTTTGGAAGACATACTAACCTATGACTTTTTTGTCACATTTTGGACGACATACTAAAGTATGACTTTTTTGTCACATTTTGGACGACATACTAACCTATGACTTTTTTATCACATTTTGGATGACATACTTACCTATGACTTTTTTGTCACATTTTGGACGACATACTAACCTATGACTTTTTTGTCACGTTTTAAACGACATACTAACCTATGACTTTTTTGTCACGTTTTGAACGACATACTAACCTATGACTTTTTTATCACATTTTGGACGACATACTAACCTATGACTTTTTTGTGACATTTTGGACGACATACTAACCTATGACTTTTTCGTCACATTTTGGACGACATACTAACCTATGACTTTTTTGTCAGATTTTGGACGACATACTAACCTATGACTTTTTTGTCACATTTTGGACGACATACTAAAGTGTGACTTTTTTGTCACATAAATATTATTTTGGACAACATCTCATGACTCCAGCAGGTTTTGAACCATCAATCCTTAGCTTTGAGATCAGTTTCTTACCCATTGGACCACTACAGCTCTTTGCCATCTGTACATGACTTCCTATACTTTGACTTTTTTGTCAAAATTTGGACGACATACTAACCAATGACTTTTTTGTCAAATCTTGGACGACATACTAAAGTATGACTTTTTCGTCAAAATTTGGACGACATACTAACCTATGACTTTTTTTGTCACGTTTTGAACGACATACTAACCAATAACTTTTTTATCACATTTTGGACGACATACTAACCTATGACTTTTTTGTCTCATTTTGGACGACATACTAAAGTATGACTTTTTTGTCACATTTTGAACGACATACTAACCTATGACTTTTTCGTCACATTTTGGACGACATACTAACCTATGACTTTTTTGTCAGATTTTGGACGACATACTAACCTATGACTTTTTTGTCAGATTTTGGACGACATACTAACCTATGACTTTTTTGTCACATTTTGGACGACATACTAAAGTGTGACTTTTTTGTCACATTAATATTATTTTGGACAACATCTCATGACTCCAGCAGGTTTTGAACCATCAATCCTTAGCTTTGAGATCAGTTTCTTACCCATTGGACCACTACAGCTCTTTGCCATCTGTACATGACTTCCTATACTTTGACTTTTTTGTCAAAATTTGGACGACATACTAACCAATGACTTTTTTGTCAAATCTTGGACGACATACTAAAGTATGACTTTTTCGTCAAAATTTGGACGACATACTAACCTATGACTTTTTTTGTCACGTTTTGAACGACATACTAACACCACTACAGCTCTTTGCCATCATGACTTACATGACTTCCTATACTTTGACTTTTTTGTCAAAATTTGGACGACATACTAACCAATGACTTTTTTGTCAAATCTTGGACGACATACTAAAGTATGACTTTTTCGTCAAAATTTGGACGACATACTAACCTATGACTTTTTTTGTCACGTTTTGAACGACATACTAACCAATAACTTTTTTATCACATTTTGGACGACATACTAACCTATGACTTTTTTGTCTCATTTTGGACGACATACTAAAGTATGACTTTTTTGTCACATTTTGAACGACATACTAACCTATGACTTTTTTGTCAGATTTTGAAAAACATACTAACCTATGACTTTTTTGTCACATTTTGGAAGACATACTAAAGTATGATTTTTTTTGTCATATTTTGAAAAACATACTAACCTATGACTTTTTCATCACATTTTGGACGACATACTAACCTATGACTTTTTTGTGACATTTTGGACGACATACTAACCTATGACTTTTTTGTCAGATTTTGGACGACATACTTACCTATGACTTTTTTGTCACATTTTGGACGACATACTAAAGTGTGACTTTTTTGTCACATAAATGTTATTTTGGACAACATCTCATGACTCCAGCAGGTTTTGAACCATCAATCCTTAGTTTTGAGATCAGTTTCTTACCCATTGGACCACTACAGCTCTTTGCCATCTGTACATGACTTCCTATACTTTGACTTTTTTGTCAAAATTTGGACGACATACTAACCAATGACTTTTTTGTCAAATCTTGGACGACATACTAAAGTATGACTTTTTCGTCAAAATTTGGACGACATACTAACCTATGACTTTTTTTGTCACGTTTTGAACGACATACTAACCAATAACTTTTTTATCACATTTTGGACGACATACTAACCTATGACTTTTTTGTCTCATTTTGGACGACATACTAACCTATGACTTTTTTGTCACATTTTGGACGACATACTAAAGTATGACTTTTTTGTCACATTTTGAACGACATACTAACCTATGACTTTTTTGTCACATTTTGGACGACATACTAACCTATGACTTTTTCGTCACATTTTGGACGACATACTAACCTATGACTTTTTTGTGACATTTTGGACGACATACTAACCTATGACTTTTTTGTCAGATTTTGGACGACATACTAACCTATGACTTTTTTGTCACATTTTGGACGACATACTAAAGTATGACTTTTTTGTCACATTTTGAACGACATACTTACCTATGACTTTTTTGTCACATTTTGGACGACATACTAACCTATGACTTTTTTGTCACGTTTTAAACGACATACTAACCAATGACTTTTTTGTCAAATTTTGGACGACATACTAAAGTATGACTTTTTCAACAAATTTTGGATGACATACTATAGTATGACTTTTTCGTCAAAATTTGGACGACATACTAACCTATGACTTTTTTGTCACGTTTTGAACGACATACTAACCAATAACTTTTTTATCACATTTTGGACGACATACTAACCTATGACTTTTTTGTCTCATTTTGGACGACATACTAACCTATGACTTTTTTGTCACGTTTTGAACGACATACTAACCTATGACTTTTTTGTCTCATTTTGGATGACATACTAACCTATGACTTTTTTGTCACATTTTGGACGACATACTAACCTATGACTTTTTTGTCACATTTTGGATGACATACTTACCTATGACTTTTTTGTCAGATTTTGGATGACATACTAACCTATGACTTTTTTGTCACGTTTTAAACGACATACTAACCTATTACTTTTTTATCACATTTTGGACGACATACTAACCTATGACTTTTTCGTCACATTTTGGACGACATACTAACCTATGACTTTTTTGTGACATTTTGTACGACATACTAACCTATGACTTTTTTGTCAGATTTTGGACGACATACTAACCTATGACTTTTTCGTCACATTTTGGACGACATACTAAAGTATGACTTTTTTGTCACATTTTGGACAACATACTAACCTATGACTTTTTCGTCACATTTTGGACGACATACTAAAGTATGACTTTTTTGTCACATTTTGGATGACATACTAACCTATGACTTTTTTGTCAGATTTTGGACGACATACTAACCTATGACTTTTTCGTCACATTTTGGACGACATACTAAAGTATGACTTTTTTGTCACATTTTGGATGACATACTAACCTATGACTTTTTTGTCACGTTTTAAACGACATACTAACCTATTACTTTTTTATCACATTTTGGATGACATACTAACCTATGACTTTTTTGTCAGATTTTGGACGACATACTAACCTATGACTTTTTCGTCACATTTTGGACGACATACTAAAGTATGACTTTTTTGTCACATTTTGGATGACATACTAACCTATGACTTTTTTGTCACGTTTTAAACGACATACTAACCTATTACTTTTTTATCACATTTTGGACGACATACTAACCTATGACTTTTTCGTCACATTTTGGACGACATACTAACCTATGACTTTTTTGTGACATTTTGTACGAAATACTTACCTATGACTTTTTTGTCAGATTTTGGACGACATACTAACCTATGACTTTTTTGTCACATTTTGGACGACATACTAAAGTATGACTTTTTTGTCACATTTTGGACGACATACTAAAGTATGACTTTTTTGTCACATTTTGAACGACATACTAACCTATGACTTTTTTGTCTCATTTCGGACGACATACTAACCTATGACTTTTTTGGCACATTTTGGGAGACATACTAAAGTATGATTTTTTTGTCACATTTTGGACAACATACTATAGTATGACTTTTTCGTCAAAATTTGGACGACATACTATAGTATGACTTTTTCGTCAAAATTTGGACGACATACTAACCTATGACTTTTTTGTCACGTTTTGAACGACATACTAACCTATGACTTTTTTGTCTCATTTTGGATGACATACTAACCTATGACTTTTTTGTCACGTTTTGAACGACATACTAACCTATGACTTTTTTGGCACATTTTGGGAGACATACTAAAGTATGACTTTTTTGTCACATTTTGGACGACATACTAAAGTATGACTTTTTTGTCACGTTTTGGACGACATGCTAACCTATGACTTTTTTGTCAAAATTTGGACGACATGCTAACCTATGACTTTTTTTGTCAAAATTTGGACAACATACTAACCTATGACTTTTTTGTCAAATTTTGGACGGCGTACTATAGTTTGAGTTTTTTGTCAAATTTTGGGCGACATGCTAACCTATGGCTTTTTTGTCAAAATTTGGATGACATACTATAACTTGAGTTTTTTTGTCAAATTTGAACGACATACTAACCTATGACTTTTTTGTCAAATTTTGGACGGCGTACTATAGTTTGAGTTTTTTGTCAAAATTAGGACGACATGCTAACCAATGACTTTTTTGTCAAATTTTGAACGACATACTAAAGTATGACTTTTTCAACAAATTTTGGATGACATACTATAGTATGACTTTTTCGTCAAATTTTGAACGACATACTAAAGTATGACTTTTTCAACAAATTTTGGATGACATACTATAGTATGACTTTTTCGTCAAAATTTGGACGACATACTAAAGTATGACTTTTTCAACAAATTTTGGATGACATACTATAGTATGACTTTTTCGTCAAAATTTGGACGACACACTAAAGTATGACTTTTTCAACAAATTTTGGATGACATACTATAGTATGACTTTTTCGTCAAAGTTTGGACGACACATTAACCAATGACTTTTTTGTGAAATTTTGGACGACATACTTAAGTATGACTTTTTCAACTAATTTTGGATGATATACTATAGTATGACTTTTTCGTCAAATTTTGGGCGACATGCTAACCTATGACTTTTTTGTCAAAATTTGGACGACATACTAAAGTATGACTTCTTTGTCAAATATCTGAAGACATACTATGCTATGACTTTTTTGTCAAATATCTGACGACATACTATGCTATGACGTTTTCATCAAGTTTTGGACGACATACTATACTATGACTTTTTTATCAAATTTTGGACGACATGCTTTAGTATAACTTTTTTGTAAAAATTTGGACGACATACTAACCAAAGACTTTTTTGTCAAATTTTGGACGACATACTGAAGTATGACTTTTTTGTCAAATTTTGGACCACATACTTAAAGTATGACTTTTTTGTCAAATTTCTGAAGACATACTAACCTATGACTTTTTGAGTGATTCTGAAGGACATACTAAACTATGACTTTTTTGTCACATTTTGGATGACATACTAACCTATGACTTTTTTGTCACATTTTGGACGATATACTTTGAAAGGTTGTATTTGAGACACAATAGAGTCTTGCACCTTGCAAATACTCCATATTACAAAAAACTAACAAAAACTAGCAAACCCTCTCTAAAAACTTATTAAAACAAACTAATTTCAAAAACAGAAAGTCAAAAGGAAAAAAAAATATAAAACGAATGTAAAACTATTATTACCTCCCTTTATGTCCCTTACACATTTTACTTGGTAATTACTGTCGAAAGAAGACGATATTGCTATTATATTACCTACATCTAACACACTGTAAAAGCCAGTATTACTGTATATTGATGACTGACGTCCTTTATATCTGGGGAACAGCTCGATGAACAGCTGTGTAGAGTGGAGCGACTCCCACGCGAGGCTTTCAGACTCTGTGCAGCTCTGATGCATTTGAGAAAACAATACCTCGGAGTTCCTGTGTGCAGCAGATATGCTGATGGATGGTGAATGTCATGCACCCCTTGTTGTCATGGAAATTGAGTGAGCCGCCTGTGACTCACATAGCAACAGGGACCTTCTGACTGGATGTATGCTTGAGAATCTGATTAGAGTGTGCTATAATTCGAGCTCTTACACAAGGTCTATAAACTCAGATTGAGAACTCGTTGACATTTGAAAATTTGAAAGCAGCTAAATTTCCCTCAAAAAATGGATCGCTGTAATTACAATGTAGGTCCTGTGAGGCGTAAGGTAGTGACTTTTGAAAGGAAATCATTGATTGACGGGAACAAAGTGCTGTTTTATTGCATCGTGCTATTTGTAGCAATCTTTCACAAACAACAGGAAAAGATATGAAGCAAATAACAGCAAACACAACTTTACATGATAGCTCTACAACACACTTAAACAACTGTGATCGTGTTCAACCCTCTGTAGAGATATCATTGTAGTTTACAATGTCATTTCTATTTTTGTCTTTACTCTTCATAGACATTTGAATCATTGCTCTGAATTATTCCCAATATTCAGAGGTCTCTGCTGTATTTGTATCGTTATAGATAATGCTTAACTCTTAGAACACAGAGCATTTCAGCTGCTTTTTACCATTACTGTGTTTAAACATACAGTATAAACAGAGGCTATAAAAATGTGTAATATAGAGGGTCTTATATCTTTTTTTTCAGCACAACCATTTCATTTTCACCATTTTTAAAACAAGAGTTCGGTGTGTGAGGTTTTTAGTACATCAAAATGAACCAATGTAAACGGTTTAAGCAGTTTTGTGTTCAACTGTTAGGAGATCAATGTTTACATAGAAAAAAGCACACAGCACACTTTTGTTTTACTGTGGTATTTTTTCTCTTCAGTCGTATTCAACTCGTAGTATATCATTTTCTATTACAGACGAATTTTCCAAGCTTCTATGATTTACCAGATATAAGCGGAGGACCTGCAAACATCAGGCACAATCAAAAGCCAAGCTGTGGGGCTCTCCGTCACCATGGTTTCACACTCACACACACACACGCACACGCACACACTAATCATCTGCCATTCAAACCTTGCCACTACTCCACTTCCAGCTGCAACTATCAAGTCATTTCCTATCATTTAGGGCATGAATGAAAATGTGTTGTTTGGCCGTGGGTGAGTGGAAACTGCAGTTGATTGAAACATAAATGAAAAAAAGCAAATACTGGGCAAACCAACAGAGTGCGCTATATACCACTCTACCAGCAGACTCTCCTCCTTCTCTCGGTTTGTTTGCACATCTCTGAGGAGAGGAAGACTTTGTGAGAAGGTGTGGCAGACGCATGAATGAGGCCGGAATAGTGTTTGTGATTGTGCGGCAGCACTGTGAGAGAAGAACAGCCGACAGTGAACCAAACGTTACAACCTTATTAAGTGAGTTGGGTTTCTCAGTTTTTTTAATTTGAGTTCAAGTAGAGTTTTGTCTGTCGGGGGCTGCTCTGGACTTGAAAGACACTTGAAAACAGAGCAAAATTCCCAGAGAAAGCAGGGGTGGTCAACACAGTCAGAGTCAAGTTTTTTTTCTTCTTCTTTTAAGCGACAAGTACACGAGTGACTTAACCTTCCATTAACCCTTAGTGCTCACACGGTGCGGATCTGTGCCGCAGGTGCACTCATGGTCTGTGGGAATAATATACAACTCCTTATATGGACATCCTGGGACATCTTCTTATGTGTTCGCATTTTCAGTCGTCAAGTGAACTGTGACGTGTTTCCAAATTCAAATTCAGTCCGATTTTAAACATTTTGAGTGCTTTTTGCTCAGGTGTGTTTATATACTTGGTGAAAATAAAAAAAAAATGGCCTAGGTTGTGCTGAAAAAAGGATATAAGACACTCTATATTACACATTTTTATAACCTAATGGAAAAAGCAGCTGAAATGCTCTGTGTTCTAAGGGTTAATGCTCTATTACATTTTTACTTTCACATATCTAGGCGACTGAGGAACACATGGTGAACTATCCCGAGGTGCTTTTAATAAAACAAAAGAGCATTGATTTTTACACTTGGGATAATTTTGTTTGTGTGAGTCTAAATGACACTTTCCTTTCAGGGTGTCAAATGGAAAATGACAGTGAAGACAAACATGTAAAAGCCAATAAAGGAATTCCTCAACAAGACAGTGAATGGCACCACATGTTCCACCGAGGTGTTACTGGTCAAGTGTGCAGCTGTAGGTCTACCTCCGTTCATTTAGCTTCACCCTGCGTCCTCCACATTTCCAACCTGGCACAAATGCAACCTTGTGGACACAGCAGAGGGATTTGTGGAGGTGGAAATACATTCTGATCCAGGGATCTGGATTCACCCAGCCGGACGAGGCCTCACATTCACATCAGGGATCCCAGAAAAGTCTTAAAGTACCTAATGTGTCCTGTCACCAGGATTTAACCAACATGAAACACACACATTAACCTGGAGAGATCACAGGCCTCACACTGAGGTAAAAACACTTCATTTGTGCCTGGAAAACTCAACAGGGAACTCGACAGACGGGCAACTGCTGCAGTCTCTCACTGTAACACATAGACCTGAACTAAGTGAGGAGTCTGAAGTGGTTTTTCATCTCTTTTAACACAAAAGAGTCAACCTGATATGGTAGTCGCATGATAACAATAATAATAATAATAATAATAATAATGATAACAATAATAATAATAATAATAATAATAATAATAATAATAATAATAATGATAATAATGATGATAATAATAATAATAATAATAATAAAAGTAATAATAATAATAATAACAATAATAATAAAAAGAATAACAATAATAATAATAACAACAAAAATAATAATAATAACAATAATATTATTAATAATAATATTAATAACAATAACAATAATAATAATACTAACAATAATAATAATAATAACAATAATAACAAAAGGTGCTGCGTAGCCCAGCGAACAGTGTGTGTGTGATTGATCTTTGGTTCATTGCGTTCATGTGGCTTATCCCTCACCCTCATTCTTCATGTTGAGATTTTGAAATATATCCACACCCACTCTTCCAATCCACCCTAGACCTCAGCGATCATTCACTGTGTGCTGCTCCTGCTCATCGACATGCACTGGGTGCAGCTTGTTTGGAGGCAGCATTCTGAACATTCACACACCAACACCTTCTCTACATGTAACAATAACGGCAGTAAAACAAATCACGACAGGCAGCATACTAGTTTCCTACAGGTCAATTATGATCTATGTCAGAAGTGTCGGATTATTTTGTATTATTTGCTTGGCTGTCATCATAATAACCATGATGTATATGAGAGAAACACCATGTTTATAACATGGTACAGTACACTGTGTGACTTAAGAAAGAATAAGATAGACAGATAGATAGATAGATAGATAGATAGATAGATAGATAGATAGATAGATAGATAGATAGATAGATATATAGATAGATAGATAGATAGATAGATAGATAGATAGATAGATAGATAGATGATAGATAGATAGATAGATAGATAGATAGATAGATAGATAGATCGCACAGCCATTTTGACAGATGACAGTAGGAAAAACACAGGTGTAAACAATCAGTTTAATAATCCTGACACACATTAACGTGATCAGTAACACCTGTGCCAAAATGGCTGCCGGCAAAGGGCCCATAAGGGAAAAGTAAAAGTAACTTGGGGCTGTGTTATTTAAAGTCCTGCCACGGATTTAAAAACTTCTCAACATGTAGATCCATGAATATGCTTGGAAACATCGATTTACATGCCTCCATAGAGGCTCCTAACATGGAAATCACTGTAATAAATCTTAAAGGAGGATAAATGCACATAACTAAAAACTCATTACATCATACATTATAATCAGCAGAATCATATATGCAGGAATTTATACTAAGGTGTGTCAGGAAAAACAATCAGCATGGTTGCTAAGGAAACACCACCCGTAATGTAACTGAGAATGGTAGGATGTTTTTTCTAATGCTGAGTTACTCATTCCGACCCAGTCTGCATATGACTCTAAATATAGCCGTGAGAGCCGTGTGCTGTATGTCTGACTTCATTAAATGGTTGATAGGAGCCGCTGCAGGCTCAGCTTGCATTGACACCGGCAGAAGCAGAGGTATGTCCACCGTGACTCTCTGCTGAGCTATTCCTGTCCCTCTGCCTCCATGCCTCTTCTCTAAGTGGCCTCTACTCTCCTCACTACCACTCCAAGAATGCTTCTCTAATTGAGTTGGCTCCCGATCACATGTGCCCTGATCCCATTGCAGCCCTCCCTCTTCATCTGTGTCTCTGCCACTCGGGGGGACTGGAAGCAAGGAATTCCAGCCTGTGCTCTGAAATCACGCTGATTGAGATAAATAGGCAGCAGAGAGTTAGGTGTGCGTTAAGCCACTTTTAATAGCAGCCTGCTCTTCATCCCTTTCTCTTTTGGCAGCGCCGTGTTTTGTTTAGGAAACACGCTGATATAGAAAGCTGTGACTGATGGGAACAACTGCACAGCAGCTAAAGGAAGGTCGACATAGAGTTTTATTTTAGGGGCCTATTGAATTTTATGCATCAGGTCTCGCTACAATCACACGTACATTATATGAGGAGGCTCAGGACCTGCCTTAGGTCGACTGTTTCTTATGCAAATGCACTGAGACAGAATAATACACAACTCCTTATCCCGTGTGTGTTTATAGGTTTTTTTCATCTTCTTATGTGTTTGTTGAGTCAAAGTTATCATTCAATTTATATCGCATTTTTAGTCGGGATATAAAGTAACAATAATTGTGCAGAAGGTAAAACAAAATAGACCGTGTTTATTTTCTTTTTGTTCTTAAAAACGAGCCGAGTGAACTTTGAACAGGGAACAACAAAATGACACAAACAAACTATGTGCTGATGACTAAAAACATCACTCTGTGGAGTATAAGAACAGCAGTATTACCAGACTTGTATCAAGATTAGAGGCGCTTAATTAAATGTAACAAGTGCCGGTCCATTGACATAATATTATAATGTAAATCATTCCCTTTTTTTGATTTAACGTCTTATCGCAAAACCCAGAATCCCAACCAGGGTCTGAGCAGAAGGGTGTGTGCGTGTGTGTGTGTGTGTGTGTGTGTGTGCTTATATTGACTCGCTCGCTGTGGTGGAAGTTCATACCACTGTGCAAACTCTGCCCAGTGAGCCCCACAACTCTGTGTGAAATGTGACACAAGCCTGGGTTCCCCTTTAAGGCATGCCTTTTCTGTCTGCGTGTGTATACAGTTTGTGTGTGTGTGTGTGTGTGTGTGTGTGCAGGGTGGTACTCGGGCCTCCATTTTTACCAGGACATCTGCAGCTGCTGTCCACTGGCATGTCACTGGGAGCGCCACAGTGGTGATACAGTGGTTTAGAAGTGAACTGAGCGCAGCTGAGTGCAGTTTAACTCAGGCAGGTTCACTGTCACTGACTTCCCTCCAGCCCGTTTCCCAGGACCCGCAGGACCCAGGACCCACAGGACCCAGGACCCAGGACCCAGGACCCAGCACCATGGCGGATCAGTACCAGTACAACACCAACGAGGAGAAGATTGTGAAGGACAGCCACACCAAGGAGATCGACCTGATCAACAGAGACCCCAACCACATCAATGAGGACGTAGTGAAGGTTTGTGCAGCATGGACATGAGAGGCTGCCACAATGTGAAGGAAAATGCACAAAATGGTTTCTGTTAACAAACAGAGAGAAGAATCGTGTCATTATATTGTCTGGAAAACCTCCAAATAGACCAAGAGTTATTCCTGTTGCCTGTGCAAGACATAATGTTTATTTTGGGATTGGGGTGGAAGAGTGTGAACCCGATACACTGCACTGCTGTGTTTTATTTAGAGTTGACAACTGTTTATCCTGTGATTGTTACTATGCTACGGCTGCATAACATGTTCTGTAAGGTCAGGCCTGGAACATATAGTTCAGATTAGATTGGTGAGTTCTGCTGTTTGAAATGATCCACACGCATGTGGTCATGTCTGTTTTCAGACAAGTAAAATAACAACAGCTAATGATTGTGTCATAGTTTGTTCTCTGTTCTCACAGCAGAGTCTGTGGATGACAGTGTTTTCAGCACTGACAAATATTAACTATGCAATGAATTGTTGTTAAATTCATACATTTCCAACCTTTGTGGGGTAAGTCTTTTGTTAGTAATCCTTTTGGTTATTGCAATGATTATTCCTTTGCCATCCCGATGCATCACAGCACGTTATTCAAAGGGATATCTTTGGCTTTTATGTATACAGGAAAATACATGGTATAGTGATCTTAAACAGTGGTCTGGGGGAAAGAAAAGGCTTTAAACTGAGTTTAGTCACTGACTTCAAACTGAAAACAAATTGGCCTGTTGTCTGGTCGCTGTCATGATTGAAATTCCACTTCTTAAAATACATTTGCAACATTAAAAACCTGAATACTTGACGTTACTTGTATTCTATGAACACTTGACACTGGCATGTGCAGACGGCCTTATGAGAGCGTGTTAACCAAAGCTTCTCTTAAATGTCTTATTAGGTGGAGTTTGAGGACATCATCGCAGAGCCCGATGGTACACACAGCCTGGACGGCGTGTGGAAGCTCAGCTACACCACCTTCACCGTGTCCAAATACTGGTGTTACCGCATCCTGTCCGCCATCTTCGGTATCCCCGTCGCTCTGCTCTGGGGCTTCCTGTTCGCCTGCATCTCCTTCTGCCACATCTGGGCCGTGGTGCCCTGCATCAAGAGCTGCCTGATCGAGTCCCAGTGCATCAGCCGCATCTACTCCCTCTGCATCCAGACCTTCTGCGACCCCTTCTTCGAAGCCCTGGGCAAGATCTTCAGCAGTGTGCGCGTGGCACTGCGCAAAGAAGTATAGGAACTCTCACACAGTAGTGTTGATACTATGATCGGATGAAATTGCAGTATCTTTTTATACACCATGAAGAGAAGTCTGAAGAGAAGTCCTGGCGTTCTTGCTTACTCCCCTCGTAACGTGTTTATTCTCCACCCGCCCACCTTCAAGCCCTCAGCTCTGAGTCCTGACGTGCCTGGTGTGCCTTTTGCCACCAGACGCTCTGCGACAGCTGCAGCAGGCAGCGTGGTTCTGTGACAGCTCTGGCAAACCCCAGTGGGGCTGTGTGCTCGTCGCTGGGCCGTCGGCCATTTGGAGGATCCGTCCGCTCTCATTTATTTGTATCACATAAAGGCTCACATGATGGCTACTCATCCGCAACAAATGAAATCCAGTGCCCAGCCACTGCTGCCCCTGTGGACAGTGCTGCCCCGTACACGTCACATTTGGCTCTTATCAAAAAAGTTCTGCGGATTGTTGCGACAGTTTTAACTTTGACATAATATGTGTGTACAATTAATCCTATCATAAAAAAACAGAGTGAAAGGAATTGAAAAGGTTTTCTGAATGGAATGATTCTTTGTCCCATTTCTCAGTGTATTAAAATAATATATTCTGATACTTTTCCCTGTTAATTTTTGATGAATCCACAGAAGTGGAGTGTCTTTCCTGAGACTTGGCGTCAGCCATGTTGGTATTCTACAACCTTTGTCAAAGTGTGATGAGTGGAATCATCGATGTATAAAAAAAGAGTAATGACCTAATTAGCAAATACAGCCATAGGATACTTTTATTTCAATATAATCGCTAATAAGTAAAAAGTAAAACTGGACAGAAACTAAAAGATGCTTTACTGTTCATGCGTCTGTCCTTATAATAACACTTTTATTTCTCCATGGGTTAATGTCTGATTGTAAGGGAATTGTTTAAGGGGCTTGATGTATGAAAATATTCACCAAAAATCGACTCAAACCGTCAGCGGCTGCTGACCTGGCGAGTGTGACCCATACCTGTCACACTGCATCATAATAACCTAACAACTGGTTTCAGAGCAGTCTGAAAACAAATGAAACGCACACCAACAGTGACAAAGGACTCGTCGTTATCACTAGCCTTCACACGGGGCAGCGGTATTTGTTTGGGTATCGAATCTCTCCGCTGTTGCATGAAACAGAGTTTCAAAAAGTCACTACTTACGTTATGGTGACTTTAAGTGAAGGAACTCTGATGTTCTGTCCCATCAACACCGCGGAGCTGCAGCTTTAATGTCCTCACCATCACTTTGAAACACACATTCTGGACAGACTGTCTGTCGTAGGTAAAGGTCACATGAAAACACTCAGTGACAGAATAAGCTGCTGCTTCCCACCTGGACACAGGTCTGCGTCCTCTTTAACTCAACGCTCACTTTTCTCTTTTTCCAACATTGCTTTCTCTCATGAACAGTAGCACTTGTGCCACTTGCCTGCATGTGGTAGTAATCTATCAGAACAGGACAGTAGTGTGACACCCAGTGGACAAATCAGGAACAACAAACTCATAATAATAATAACAACAACGGCATCTCAGTTGTCATTTTCACATCCAATCAGCCGTCCCCTGTGCTGTTTGACACTGTGCACTAGAGGCTGCTGTTGTATGTTATTATTATGATTAGTATTATTATTACTGATGATTCATCTCTCTGTTTGTGACTCTTCTTCATCAGTTCCACTGAAGATGCTGATTGTAATTAGAGAGCGGGAGGGATTCATTTACCTGTTGTTTTGAGACAACAACAACAACAACAACAAGCAGCAGACACTTTCCCTGGAGCAAATGAATTCCTTCAATCTAATTAAAAATGTTCCTCACCTCGTATCACATTACCACCACTACCTCTTCTACTACTATTTCTATTATTATTATTATTACCAATATTATGTTTGAATCTGTTTTAGTCGGGATTATATTACATATTTTCATCCGTAATCCTGACTTTTATAACTATATTGATGACTGTAGAAAGTAAGATAAAAATCTGTCTAATAGTAAATGGGTTCTTTAAGTTATAGCCAAAGATGTGGACAAATGTATGTAAAGTGCATCCGTCTCTGTCACACACACAAACATGTTTGTTGTTGAATAAACGTCTGGACTCGAGTTACTGATAATAAGTGATGTGCTGTAACTGAGGGATCAACGCATCCTTCACAGGTCATATTGTTGAATATTTATTTACAAATGAATATTGAAACAAGCGCGTGAACAACAGCCTCGGACTTAATTAACAGCAGCGAGTGCTGGAATTAATTCACGGTCACAGTTAACCTTTATTGCTGCCACATCCTGCAGAATAAAGATTCAATAATGCAGCGACTGGAGCCTCCAGAAACCTTAACAATCTCTCCACATCCACATCGCAGGCTGCCGAGCGTGAATCGCAGGACCTCGGTGACGTCACGGGAGAACACAGCATCCCTCTGGAATACAAGTCTGTTTCAAAAGATACGGAGACTTTTAGCCTGTTAAGCCTTTAATAAAATCCTCACCAGTGACAGCGTTCACGTCTCACATTAAACAATAGCTCAAGTAACAGTTAACAGGAACGCAGTTGTAACAAATTCAGCAACGTTGTACACAATATTTAGGACAGGTGAGCAAATGTATCATAACATAGATGAACAAAACTTTGTTTTTCTTGTTTTGTTTTTTTTAACTTTGCCGGTGACAACAACTAAATCAACACTAAGAGCTTAAATATCATTAAAATATGTTCTTTTCCCCCACTATGCCCTTTAAATATGTAAATATACACTGTACATCTAAAAAAAAAGGAAAAAAAACAGAAATGTAAAAACTGAAAGGAAACATTCAGTGAAGTGCTCGACTCGGCCCGTCATCATCTTTGTCTTTACTCACAAAATATTGCTCCTTAATTAGAGTTTTTTCCAATTTTACACGTAAATTTTGAATAAAATACTTTGTTTTAAATTTTTATTTCCCCCCTTTTGGGCTTAAACAGCCAGCCTTGAGGCAGGAAGTGTCTGAAGACGTCAAACTGCAGGATATTTTTATTGACGACAGCGCGTGGTCAAAGGTCAAGTAGGCCGCTTCAGGGGGAGAACGGAGGGTTAAGTGGACGCACTTATGTGGTGCTCAGTGAAAAGCTCCTCTGACTGCTCGTGCTCTTAATGACAAACGTGGAAGAGTTGCTCTTGTGGCTGTAGTCAAAGTCACGCTCGCAGCGGCACTGGGACGCCTTGAGGTAGCGAGCGGGGCAGCACAGGAAGTTCTGCCTCAGATCCTGGAACAGATGTCCCGCGAAGCACATGTAGATCCAGGGGTTACAGCAGCTGTTGAGGCTGGCCAGCAGCATGGAGATGATGAAGGGCATGGCTGCGAGGGAGGAGTGGCAAAAGAGAGACAAGTTACTGTACTGTGAGCAGATTGTTTTAGGGCCTGAATGACACTAAATAAATAATAAACACAGGCTGCAATTAGATGGTGGGGGAAATTGTGCATCATAACAGCAGAGCACAATTATTACCACTGTTAACCCTTAGTATGCACAAGGCACAGATTTGTACCGCAGGTGCACTCATGGTAATTTGCCGTGGGAATAATATACAACTCCTTATATGGACATCCTGGGGGTGTGTACTTATAGGTCACCTATTCAGGCTTTAACAAGAGCATTTTTTTTCATCTTCTTATGTGTTGTTGAGTCAAAGTTACGATTCATTTTATATCCCATTTTTAGATATACTGTAATAGTATAAAGTAGTAATAATTGTGCAGAGGTCACAAATTGTTTGTTCATAAAAAACGAGCCAAGTGAATTTGAACGAATTTCACAAATTCAATCAGATTTGGATCATTTTGAGTGGCTTTTTGCTCAGAAGTTTTTATACAGTTGGTGAAAATGAAATTTTGCCTATAGGTTGTGTTAAAAAAAGGATATAAGACACATTACATTACACATTCTTATAACCTCTGTATATACTGTATGTTTAAACATAGCGATGAAAAAAAGCAGGCAAAGAGTTAAAAACATGATAAAACACAAAATACATGTTAGAAATAGTGAAACATTTGTGCATGAGAGCAGAATTTCTCTGTGACAAAGTAAATTGTTTTGAAGCTTGACTTGATATGTCAGATCACAACTTATACATTGATTTATTTATATTTTCTTGACTCTAGTGTTGTTGACCGGCTGAGTGCTTGTCTTCTATCTTCTGTTCCTACACACAGCCACATACTGTAGGTGCATGGAGGAAATGTGATTTAAGAGAACATAGCATGGTTGTTGGTGCCAGAGAGGCTGCTCTTTTAGAAACTATCGATATCCAGTGAGCATCAGCATCATCATCATCAGCAGCAGCAGCAGCAGCAGCAGCAGCAGAAGGAGACCATGTGCCTCTTAAAGTGGCTGCTAAGTGTATATGATGCCTGGCTCATTAATTATGGTCTTTCACTTGTGATGATTCACATCTTTATGTTATTACATTATTACTGTACAGGCTGGAACTGGATAAATAATTACCATGATGTTAGCACTGCTTATTTATCTCATAGCTGAATGAAGTCACTAATATATGTATATAATAAATACATATGGTGCTTCATAGTTTTATTATAGACCACGACCTAATGTAAGGTTTCTGCCACAGCTGCATTGGTAATTATCAAAATCATTATTAATGTTTGTGTAACGGTAATACACCAGCATTTAGAAGCTCTTTAACTGAAATTATATTTTTAATACAAAACATTATTATTATTCTTATCCATGAACTTTTACAAAAAAAACTGAAAAAAGAGTAAAGCACATTATTATTTCTTGATTAAGATTCTAATAATTATAGTCATTTACTTCCTGAAGAGAAAAGACAGTTTTAGTGGTTGAATGTTATACTTGATTAATTTCTGCCTTCTCAGAGACACCCAGTGAGTTATTTGCCAAATAAATAACAATACAATTTTTAGTTTTAAACAAGTTCATGAAAGACTTCTAAAATATTTATGTTTTCTCCTGAGGGTTCAACCCGGCCCGCAGGATGAATTTGTTAAATTTTACTGTTAATTTCACTCATACTGTGAAATATTATATATATATTATGTTTCAGTTTCATTCTGTGACTAAATGTGTTGTGCCTTTGTAGATCCACTGTCATCTGTACGTTGTTCTGCATGTAAATGAGTGTAAATGCTAAACATTTGCATAATATTTTTGTTATTTTTCTCAAGAAATTTCAGGTTGTTCATAAAACGTTTTGTAAAAAACATACTTCATTAAATGTTAAACAAAGGGAAAAACGTATTATGATATTATTTTACTGGTCCGAGTCTGACGCCCCTGACCTTCAGGCAATCTGATGATATTTTTTATATATATAAACAAACCTGAACAAAAAGTACTCAAAATGTTTTAAATCGGATTGAATTTGTGAAATTTTGGAAATACGTCACAGTTCAAAGTTCACTTTTTTATGAACAAAAAGAAAAGAAAAATTGTCTAATTTTGTGACCTCTGCACAATTACTGCTACTTTATATCACGACTAAAAATGCGATATAAAATGAATCATAACTTTGACTCAACAACACATAAGAAGACGAAAAAAAGAAGCATTTTTTAAAGCCTGAATATGTGACCTGTAAACACCCACGGAGTTGTGTATTATTCCCACGGGTGCAGCTCCATGCTGCATGAGCACTAAGGGTTAATACATTTGTTGTGCGTTTGTGAATGCTGTAATCCTCACTTCGGCCATTTTGCAGCAACATAGAATTTATGGCCGAAACGATTACTCGATTAATCGATTATTAATCAACTACTATATTAATCGTCTACTATTTAGATTTCGATTGATCGCTTTAAGTGATTTTTAAAGATTTAAACCAGTTTCTCTGATTTTCAGCTCCTGTAATGTGAATATTTTCTGGTTTCTTTGCTCCAGATAATAAAGAAATCATTCATTTCCAGGTTTGAGACACACTGATCAATATTTTTCAACATTTCCTGACATTTTATGGACCAAGGATTACTTGAATAATGGAGAAAATAATCAACAGATAGAATTATATTAACACATGTACATGAGTTTATCTGCAACGAGCTCACAGTAAGCATTGAACAACATGTTTCCGTCGCAACAGAAGAGCGAGACACGTGAGCACAAACGAATTAAAATTATCTCTCCACACAAGCTGCAAGGAAGCGTCCTGTGTAGATACATCACGACATGTCGGGTGACATTTACGCTCCGTCAAATACACAGTTCTTACTGACATTTGGCAAATGAGATTCGGATTTGTGTAATTGGTTCATATCCTGTATTTAACCTCTTCTTGGTGATTTCTAATCACTCTCTTGGCATATATGTGCTCCCGTTGGCTTCGCACTGTCTCTAATGATTGTCTCTGAGCTCTAATGACAATTTTTCAGCACAAATGATCCCAGGGAGGGCATAAAAGTCACACACATGATTCATAATAACTGTTAATAAGCTATTAAGGATGTGATATATGAGCGCAGACACAAGTTTTAACTGAGTAGTCATCAACTTACTCTTCTACACGACAGTGTCAGGGTTTTAGAATCAGTACTGTGTTGAAAAGTCTCAAACAAAGAAGTGAAAGTAGGAGAAGAAGCTGTTAAATTCAAAATAGTGTTTTACAGAAAGGCAAACAAAAACACCAATGTGCACAAAAGCCATCGGTCAGGCATCAGTGTGCTGTACTATAGGCTATAGGCTGGACGGAGTAATCCAGTCACACACTGCAAAATCTCTCCTTAATCTCAGAATACTGAGATTAAAGTCATAATTCTGAGATTAAAGTCATAATTCTGAGGATAAAGTCAGAATTCTTTGAGATCAAAGTCATAATTCTGAGAAAAAAAGTCTGAATTCTCTGAGATTAGTCATAATTCTCAGAGATTAAAGTCATGATTCTAATCTCAGAATTCTCTGAGATTAAAGTCAGAATTCTAAGATTAAAGACATAATTCTGAGAAAAAGTCATAATTCTAAGAAAAGAAACATAATTTTGCGATTGAAGTCATAATTCTTTAAGATTAAAGTCATAATTCTTTGAGATTAAAGTCAGAATTCTGAGAAAAAAGTCAGAATTCTGACTTTTTCTTAAGATTTTTTTTCTTTTTTTCTGAGAAAAATGTCAGAATTCTGACTGAGATTAGAGTCACAATTCTGACTCTATTCATGCTGTTTTATCACTGCACTGAAAAGTATCAAACAAAGAAGTGAACGTGGGAGAAGAAGCCGTTAAATTTAAACTGTTTTACAGAAAGGCAAACAAAAACAACAGCCTGTAATGTAGTGATGCTGTAATCCAGTCACATACACACACACACTGCAAAAGACGTTGTGGTGTATCAAGCATTCTTATCAGGGCGGATGAAAAGTGCAGCACAGATCTTATTTGAATAACGGGGGGAACTGTCATGAATAGGTCTTTGCTGAATTCATTCACAATGTCGACCACAGGGGAATGATAAATCACACAGTGAGGGGAAAGGCAGAATAATCATCTCCAGGGTGTTGCATCTGTCTCGCTGTCAGAGCTGACTGTCAGAGCCGGCGCTGCAGCCCAAAGGACACTTCACCAATTCATTTATGAGAACTGAAACAAGTCTAAGTGATTTCATTTACATTTTATAAGGTTTTTGGGGAGTAAAACGACTTGGGAAAGTCTTTTCCTGGTGACCCAGTTTTTGTTTTTTTCCACTGGTTGAAAGGACATAAAGTGACCTTTAAAAATAACAGATATTAAATACTGGCCTTTGTTTCTATCAGTTGCACTTGGACTGAGTATGTTTGCCTGAGTCAGGATTTAAGTGAGTATTTCACCATCTTCTGACATTTCCAATAATGTCATTGTAGGGCTTAATGGTTTGGTAAAAACCTCCAGTCTTTAAAAGGTCCCGGCTCTCACTGTAACTTCAGGTTGTAAGATGTAATAAATCACATGGTTCACTTGCCTCTAAGATGGAGGAAGGATTTCATTCAGCACTTTAAGACAAAGCCAGAAATAGCTTTGGGGGTGGAGTGGCTCAGTGGTTAAGACCGGTACCCTGTGTGCGAAAGACATCATGGTCGCAATGGTCGCAAGTTTGACTCCACCCCTGGCTGATTGTACTCAATTCCATTATAAAAGCGTCTGCAAAATGACATGTAATGTAATCTTTGACTACAGAGCGGTGCCATTTGTGTGGAAGAATATGAGAGCCACATGTAATTTAAAAAAAATGTTTTTGTTTGTGATATCAAAAGATAAAAATAATCAAACAGCATTCCTCAGATTTCTGACTTTAATCACGGAGAATTCTGACTTTAATCTCAGAGAATTCTGCTTTCTTTTTCAGATTTCTGACTTTATTCTCAGAGAATTCTGACTTTAATCTCAAAAGATTCTGATTTTTTCTCAGAATTCTGACTTTAATATCAGAGAATTCTGACTTTTTTCTCAGAATTCTGAGATTAGATCTACATGTGGCCCTAATACTCCTCCATACATTTGCTCCATTTCATGTCTTTATGTAAAGCTAAAATAAGCGGCTGGTCTCTGTCAGTGATATAGTGTCGTATCGATGGATCCTCTCATGTATCACCCAGTGAGAGCACAGTTTGCGTGTCAAAGTGTGGCGCAGTGCTGTGAACTGCTAATTGTTGAGCCGGACCCTTTTAGAAGACACGAGAGCCAGGTTTATGTTGGAAATGGAGCAGGAAAACATCAGGTGACTCTTCATGAGTGCACTAGTCGCTCAGCACAAGCTGAATGAATGGCCTTTGAAACAGATAATGTTCTTTTACTCAAGGTTGAAGTACATTAAAGTAAAAAAAAAGGTTGTCCAATACAATGTATGTTCTATACAAGCTCCATGTTATTGGTTTGCCTTGCTACATCTCATATTTTAAAGTAGTCCGTCTTTTATAACAGAACACAAAGTATGCTGCTTCTCCATTTGTTGATATTGTAGCCTTTTAGTGGATTCTACTGTGTTTTATTCTGCAGTATTTTGTCTTATTCCATTAACCTGCATTGGGACTACAAATGTAAAAGTCCCAATGGCTATAATTTGGCATATTTACATGTTGATGTTGATGTGAAAATAACCAAATAAACAATAATCAAGTAATAATAAGCATTAATAATACATTTTACTGGGGTATAAAGACAGCTACAGCCATGTAATCGAGTGGATCCTTGGTATATTTATGAGCATGAGCTTTACAGCTTTGTGTTGTCTGGTCTCGGCTCTTTTTGCTAAGTATGACTCTAATGGACACTTTATCTCCACATGGTGACACTCCCCTCTGTCCTCGGTACACAAACACTGGCACGTGTCAGAGCTGAGTCACGTTCACGTGTGAGACCTCTGCATTGATCAAGGGCTCTGCAACAGCAGCTGAATTCCAACTCCCAGTCAGAATGGAATCATGTGACGAGATGAAGCATCAGTCTGTCCGTGCATGAATAAATATGCTTGCTAAGTGTTCAAAAAAAAAAGTCTGAAAGTCATTGTATGATGCAGTTGTTTTGCTCAAAGGTGGAAATATCTGGTGTGAATGTAACCCTGAATGTTGATAAGTAGAGTTGTCAGAGCTGTGGGCGATACGTGGGTTACAGTGAAGGTAACGTATGAAGGTTGTGACAAAGTAACAGTACGTTCTAATGTTAGGGGAACATTCCTGGAACCTTTAGAAAACGTTCTCTAAAGGTTGTAGAACAGTAATGTTAGGGAAACATTCTGGGAACCTTTAGAAAACGTTCTCTAAAGGTTGTATGAAGGCTGTGACAAAGTTCTGGGAACCAAATGTGCTACCAAAAACTAAGGTTAGGGGAACTTTAAGAAAACTTTCCGTGTCAACGACAGGAGAACCTGGGGGGGGGGGGGACCAAACCTCCTGAGGTTTGGTCTCAGAACGTTACTTTGTCCCAACCTTCATACAACCTTTAGAGAATGTTCTCTAATGGTTTGCAGAACATTCTGGGAATCAAAAAAACACACGGACACACTCAGCCAGCGAACCAAAAACACGAGGGGTCTGATAAAGAAGGACTAACAGAACTATTGAACAGCCTATAAGAAGATTATGACACTTCATTTCATTTGTATCATAAATTCATATACAAAACAATACATTTATATATATATATATATATATATATATATATATATATATATATATATATGTGTGTGTGTGTGTGTGTACCATAACCAAGGTGACATGAACAATGCCATTTGAGGAAAAGAATGACAGTCACACAGAACCAGTCAGCCCGGAAGCCTCAACACAAACAACCACAGAACCTTTAACATAAAAGTCTGTTTTCTCGCTTTTCATCGTGACATTTCCTGACATTGTTGTTCCCATTCTTAGCCTCTAGTTCAGAAGAGTCTGAGGCTTTCTACTCTTTACCTACAGAACAATGAATGTACATTTTTGGAACTATATTTTTTTGCACTCATGAGAAGAGAGAGAGAGGGAGAGATTCATCAAATGATAACTGTGAAGCATGTCGATAATTCTCACCAGGCTAATACATATTATCTCAGTTGTCCCTGACTGGAATGAACAGTCTCTGTCATGATGAGTCGCATTGGAACATTCAGTCTCCTCTTGTAATAATGGGTGTGGCCACACAGGGACCGGGTCGATACACAGAGCCCGTGTTTATTGCCCTATTGTGGTTAAATGTCAAAGACGCACTCCAACGTGCCTCACAGGCACACGCTGCTGGGCGCGCGCTGTGGCGCACACTGATTTGATTAATGATTAGCCGTCAGTCGACGTCTGCAGCGCGAGGAAGGAAACTTAGATGTAGGGAGCTTAGTAATGATTTTTGTTGTTGTTTTAACACACAACAAGCAGCCTGTTAGTGTTTTTATCGATTATATTATGCGATTATTTGGTCAGATATTGGAAATAGTTGCATCTGACATCACTCAGTTTGTCTCATGACAAGGATCAAGAACTGACTTTAATAAAGTTGGAAGTATTTGTTTGAAATGGCTGAATATCAGGAAAACAGTGGTAAAATATCAGCAGACAAATGGAACAATCCAAAGCCTGCAGTGTGATTCTAAAACAAAAATACCACTAACTTAATTAAAACAGCTTATTTGCATAATATGTAAATGAGCCAAACACATACATCATAGTTCAGACCTGTTTTTCTGCCCTGTTTGCACTAATGACCGCTTCATCCTGCGCGTAAAATACGCGCGCCAAGCAGGATGAGGAGGCATGTGGATCATCAACCCCCCAAACGTTTTCACGCGTCATCATCGTCATCATTCCAAAACGCTCATTATTAAGGATCAATCATAACATATATATAACTGCGTACTTGACATGTTATCGATGCGCATCATTAAGCTTTTGCGCATTGTGACCTACCCTCGCGAGGCGCTGCTGGATCCCACGCTGACCACATCTGGACAAAGAAAAAGGGGGTCCAGCAGACGATGTAAGCCAAGACGATGACAAAAGTCATCTTCACGGTGGTTATCTTCGCCTTGGAGATGAGCTTCACGCTGCTCACGCGGGCCAGCGTGTTGCTCTTGGAGGTTTTGGGCGTCAGGCTGATGCACTGCTCGCGCCTGGTCTTCAGTTTAAAGTTTTGCCAAATCTTGAAGCTGATCAGACCGTAGCAGATGCTCAGTATGGTCACCGGGATGATGTAGATGGTGAGGCTGATCCAGGTGATGTACGCTTTGGCTCCCCACGGCTTCACGAAGTCGCCCCAGCAGTCGTACACTCGCGATCCAGCCGGGTCGACCTCGCGCATGGAGAAGATGAACATCTGTGGAACACTGAAGAGCAGACTCAAGAACCACGACAGCACCACGTAGATACGATCTTTCCTCTTGTGCAAAGAACGGAGCGGCTGACAAATCGCCAAACACCTGTCGATAGACATCAAAACTAACATGTAAGTGGACGCGAACATCCCAACAATCTGCAGGTATTTCACCAGCCTGCACACGATGTCAGGTCCATAGAAGCGAAACGTGATGTCCCAGATAAGTTGCGGGAGAACTTGAAATATCGCCACAAACAGATCCGCGATGCTCAGGTGCTTCATGAAGTAATACATGCGGGACTGGCTGTGTTTGGTGGAGTGGATGGCGAGCAGGACGCACAAGTTCCCCGCGAGCGCCAGGAACAGCACCAGGGCGAGCACCGTCACCTCCACCTTCGCCACCTCCTCGTTCCGCTTCAGGGGATTCGTCTGGTTCGATCCGCCGCTGGAGTTGAGGAGACTCGAGTTCCTCCAGGTCTCGTTAAATTGCCAAAAGTCACTTTGGTTGGAGATACTTTCCATTGCCGCAGTCTCGTCCTCTGCTGATGCGTCAGGCTTGTGCAGCACTTGGAGGTTCCTTCAGTGACAGTCAGTCCTGTGTCCACACGCGGCGACTCGTTACGACGCTCGGAATATGATTCATAAGTGATTCAAATAAATAATTCAATCACTTTCGCCCATGTTCGCCAAGGAAGGCGCGCGAAATGAATACATGTTTGTAATGATGTTAACAACCAGAAGCATCTTTTTTTTCAAATAAAGAAGTAGGAGCCAAAGGAAGAAAGCAACATAAGGTTCAGGGGCTTGGTCTGGACCCACAAAAAAAGCAAAATGGTCTAAAATACAAGCACCATAATAGTGAAAAGGTAATTTTCCAAAATCCCAGTCTGAATAAATCCAGAGGAATTGGGGAGTGCAGGAAAATCAGTGCAGTTTGTCCTCAAAATAAAAAAGAATAAAAAACACAAACCATTCGGTTAAAAAAATCCTGCTTGCAGAAAACGAAAGGCTGAAGAATCACGAGCGTTATCATCGGCTGCTGAGAATCAGAATGGCACGCGCTGCAGCACACAAGTGACTGTTGTATGAGCTGCTACAGGCTTCTCTCCTCAGTGTTACCCGGCACCACCATGGGGTGGCGGTGTAAGCCATTCATCCACAGTTTGGTCCCTCAGAACCTCAACCCTCCTCACAGCATGAACCATGAGCGTAAAACTATAAATCTGTCCATCGTGGTGATGAGGCGACAACAGTGGCTGCACTTGACAATGTAATATGTGTCAGTGAGATGAGGAATGAGGACTAAACCAATTTCTCCTGAAGATTTAAAGTCACCAGAGCCGAGGAACTCGCCATGAGTCACAGTGGCTGAAATGTAAACAGCTGTTTAATAAACAAATGCTCACTGGGAAACTTCCCCTAAACCACCAATCAGAAAACACGGGAGTCTTAAAACACAAGTTTGTTTAAAACACAGGGTTAACGTCAGGTATATGCTATAATATACATTTGAAAAAAACAAAGAAAAAACAAAGTTACAGTTCCTTTCTAACGCTTTAAGATTCAAAACTAAACATAATTATCTTATCAAGGAAACACCCACAGTGGCTGCTCTGGTGTTTATGAGAGTGAGGATGTTTGCTGGCACATGAAATAAAATAGAATAAAATAAAAAATAATCACCCCCCTCACAGCTGTCAGTACTGCTGCTTTTTTATTATTTATCATCATTATTATTATTATTATTATTGTCCGTGTCAAATGGCATCTTGGACTGGATTCACAGCTCGGCTTGAAAATCCATTTGATGCACTGAAGATTGGAGCGAGATGACAGGAACAACATGATTTATGTTGGACGTTGTGTTTGCTTTACAGTCACAAGGGACAAAGCCTCTCTCTGTGTGTGTGTGTGTGTGTGTTAGTGTCATTATCCAGGATATACTGTATGATATTGCACTGGTGGATGTCAGACTATTAACAGATAAGTGATAATGCTAATCTGGAGCCCTCACACACGTGGGAAGAGACGGCCACACGGAGTTGACAATGTATCTATAGTGGTGTGTGATGTCCATTTTAATGTCCATCTGTTACATTCCAGTGATTCCTGTGAACACACATGTCGTCCTCCTTTGCCATTCCGTGTTGCCGAGTGCACGGCGGCACTGGAGGAATTCATGCAGGGGACGCCTGCCGTTACCTAATTGACGAGGACGCCGTTGCAAGAGATTATAAGAATTTTAACAAGATAGAAATCACGATGCATGAATGCGGGGGCGTAACGCAGAGATTGTTAGGAGACAGGACGGACTGAAGGGGAGCGAGTGCAACAATACCAGTGTCCATGACTATGTTTAAACGTACAGTACAAACAGAGGCTATAAGATTTAGATCCTTTTTTTAGCACAACCTCGGCAATCTGAGGAAAAACAATTGCATTTTCACCAACTATATAAACACACCTGAGCAAAAAGTACTCAAAATGTTTCAAATCAGATTGCATTTTGGAAATACTTCACAGTTTATAGCACAACCTAGGCCAGGGGTGTCAAACACACGGTCAGCGAGTCAGAACCGGCCCACCTGAGGGTCCAACCCGGCCGGCAGGATGAATTTGTTAAAATGTATGATTAATTATACTGTGAAATACTAAACTTGTCAGTTTCAGACACCTGTGACTAAAGTCACATTCACACCAGCTCCTTCTAATTCCAATCCTAGTTCGTTTGCTCGGAACGTCTGGTTCGTTTGAGGAGGAGTGAGCGCGCAACCGAACTCTGATCCAGCACCAAAGAAGCGAACTCTGGTCCGCCTAAAACATCAGTCTGCAGGAATTGGACTACAACGCAGGGCATTGTGGGTAAACACAACCTTTTGTTTACGTAAAACGATAGGATTTGATGCAGCTCCACGTTTTGGTCTTGTGTGGAGGAAACAGAAGTTGTCCTGCACTACTTTTATATATATTTATATACATATACACTTTTTTTTTCTTGAGTCATCGTTTACATTAATTACCTCAAGATTCAATGCTGTGTTGTTGTTTTATCCAGTTGTTTTCTGTGCAATGACAATAAAAGGAAGTCTAAGTCTAAGTCTATTAACCGACAGATGAGCCAGTTTTCTTGTTCATTGGTTGTCTCGTCTTCTCCTTCAGTCATTTTGGATGCAGCGCCGCCTCAGGCGAGGAGGGGAATACGTTATTAAAAGGTTCAGTTCGTTTCACTAAAGTGCGAAAGTGTGAAAGCAAACTGGGCACGGCTGAATGTTGAACCAAGTCCCCAATGGTACAGAGTCTGGTGGAAAACCACTTAAATGTTTAGTGCTTCTGTAGATCCACCGTCATCTGTATGTTGTCATGCACATGTGTAAATGCTAAACCTTTGCATGCTATTGTTGAAATTGCACTTATTTTTCTCATCAAATTTCAGGTTGTTCATAATACGTTTTGTAAAAAAAAAAAAAAAACTTCCTTAAATGTAAAACTAAGGGAAAAATGTGGAGTTCTTGATGTTTATAGGTTGTTATGCTATTATTTTGAGATGAGATCAAATTGTTTTGTATGTGATCCCCAAACTAAAGAGAGAGAGATTCTTTGGAGACAGGATGCAACAGTGCCAGTTACTATTTTGTAATTATGTCCATGACTATGTTTAAACGTACAGTAAATACATGTGTGACATAGAGTGTCTTATATCCTTTATTCAGCACAGCCTAGGCCATTTTTTATATATTTTATATATATATATATATACTATATATAGTATACTATATAAACACACCTGAGCAAAAAAGTACTCATAATGTTTCAAATCAGATTGAATTTGTCAAATTTGGAAATATGTCACAGTTCAAAGTTCACTTGGCTCATTTTTAGGAACAAAAAGAAAAGAAAAACACGTCTAATTTTGTGACTTCTGCACAATTATCACTACTTTATAGCACAACTAAAAATCATCAAGAATCATAACTTTGACTCAACAACACATAAGAAGACCAGAAAAAACAGCCTGAATATGTGACCTATGTAAACACACACAGCTCCAGGATGTCCATATAAGGAGTTGTGTTTTATTCCCACGGTAATTTACCATGGGTGCACCTGTATCTCTTGTTTCCCTAGTGTCAGTTTTTGTGGTTACCCCTGTGCAGGGTGTGTCTCGCGCGTTAATTCTTCCCCCCTTTGATGTGACACACCAGGGACCACATATGTGACTTCTCATCACCTATGTTTTTGTTGGTTTTTTTAACTGTAGCTTCCTTATTTACATAATTCTATTATGTTGTTTTTTCACAGATAGAAGAGTTTTTACATTTGTTTATTTTCCTCCAAAAGAGTTAGTGGTCCAGTCCTGGATACTTCTTTTTCTTTCTTTCTTTCTTTCTTTCTTTCTATCTTTCTTTCTTTTCTTCTTTCTTTCTTTCTTTCTTTCTTTCTTTCTTTCGTGTGTGACCCCCTCTGGTTATACAAGATGATTACTAACAGAGGATTATTAACCCATAGTGCTCAGTGCTCATGTTAAATTGCTGTGGGAATAATACACAACTCCTGTGTGTGTGTGTGTGTGTGTGTGTGTGTGTGTATATGGGGTTCCGTTTGTAAAGCAGCACATGGTGAAAATAACTTCAACATTTTGTCACATTTAGCTTCAAACAATGTTTGAAAAACTTTTTAGCACATTTACAACAATATTTGTTAACTGAGAAATGTATTAAATAGTTAAATCTAAATATTAAATATTACACCTGAATGTTAAATAGAAATAGAAATCTAAATCTTTCGAGTCAAACCAGAAGTACCAAAATAAAAGCTTGTTATTTTCAGCATGTGCTGCTTTACAAATGGTCACATATTCAGGCTTTTAAAATGTGTTGTTGAGTCAAAGTTATGATTCATTTTATATAGAAGTCACAAAATACAGTGGGTTTTTTTTTTGCTTAGTGAACTTTGAACTGTGACGTATTTCCAAATTTACATTTTTGCTCAGGTGTGTTTATATAGTTGGTGAAAATGAAAGAAATGTGTTGTGCTGAAAAAAAGGATATAAGACACTCTATGTTGCACATTCTTATATAAACTGTATGTTTTTACATAGTGATGGAAAACAGCAGCCGAAATGCTCTGTGTTCTAAGCGTTAAACTCTATATGGAACAATGCGTCTGCTGCTTAAACTTAAATTTGTACAGAAACAACAAACACCACAAAATAATGGCAAAACAAACACTCATGAACACGTTCACTCGTTCATGTTACGACATGTAGGAAAATGCTAGAGTGGAAATTTGTGTGCTACTGTGTGCAGCTCTTTAAATTTCCAGCAACAAACACACACACACACACACACACACACGCACACACTCCCCACCCCCCCTTTTTGTGGCTTTCACTTTGGAAAAATGCTTGATCCTGTGGAATTTCAAATGAGTAACATAAAGACTGCTGATGATTTTTGCCCTGAGTGGAAATGAAGCGGACGGACGAAGAATAACGATGCATTAAATCCAGTGATGAAACTTTGCTGAGAAACGCTTTTCATGACCTCACGATATTTCAGCGAGGAACACGAGGAGAATGAGCGAGTGACAAGTGAAAGTGGATTTAGCCTGAGACAAAAATAATAATAATAATAAGAAGAACAAAATAAAAACTAAGTAATGAGTTTTGCACTCAGCACAATGTAACGTGGGGTTTGACAGAAAAACAGACCATTTCTTTGAAGTGTTGATTGGTCTGAAATGATTTCATGATGGTGATTAGGGGAAAAGGTCTTTAAAGGGACGAGTGTGGGCAGGTTTACTTTGGGGGAAAATATGTCGTGAACATGTGATAGAAGATGTGCAAAGTGTCAGAGGTTACAGTTTGTCAGGTGTGACAGTAAAGTATCCTCAGAAGTTTGCATAAATATTACTGTAAAAATAGACGCGCACTTACAGTTGGAGTTATTGCTGGAAATAACCTGTGTCCCATGTAAGGAGCTGGATCCTCTAAAGTCTGCATTTCTAGACTAAACATGTCATTTTCTGTTGGCAATGTAAATGTAAATGTCAATGTTTGAATCCACTCGTTAAAGGGTGGAGCGCGTTGACATTTAGTCCTTATTGACTCAGTTCCTGTAGCGTCAGGTGACGTCGTCGTTGGTAAACATAATGTTGTTGTAAATGTGATATAATAGTTGTGTTTCCCGTCTCATACTCATGGTGATTATTGTCCACTGTGTGGAAAGGAAAGGATGTTTATTATTGTCGTGACACAATAAAGACGACGAAAGCATGAGGTCGATTCGACCGAGCGCCGCCACAATGAACCGGCCTGAGCGAAGGTGTGAGAGTCATACGTGTTTTGATGGTGGGAGGAAACCAGACACAACCTTCTTGCTGTGAGGCAACAGTGCTCACCACTAACCCACCGTGTGCTGAAGTTGCATGTTTCTTCACCCAGCAACAGCCAGGTGATAAGTGGCGCACCTACTATTAATAACAATATACAACTGTACAAACACAAATACTTGGGCGCCATCTTTGGATGACAGACCGAGGTTATTGTTGTTATTTTCCTTTAATTGTGAAGCACTTTGAGCTGCAATCCTTATTATGAAAGGTGCTGTACAAATAAAGTTTATTTTTATTTATTGTTATTATTTTGCAGACCCACACACACGGTAACCAGCGGTGACGTCACCCAGAAGAATCTGAACTTGGACGACACCACAGCGGGAAATCCAGAGGCGTTAATCTGAAAGGTACCTGAACATATGGCACAATCCCACTGGTGTCCACTCATAGGTGCCACACTTTCATTCATTCATTCATTCATTCATTCATTCATTCATCTTCAATCACATTATCCTGGTGCTAATCTAAGCTGACATAGGGTGAAAGGCGGAGTACATCTTGGATGTACATCTCCGATCTTAGTGTCTGTTTTACTCTAAACAGGAAGGTAATTTACGAGTTGCCCCCTGGTGGCTATTCAGTACTGGTACTAGATACAGAATGGTGTCCTGTGCCAACAGGAAGGAGGTGGTGTTTCCTCTCGTAGCACTTTCCCGTAGACAAACACAGGCACAGTTTCTTGTTCTCTCGGTGAATCAGCCCACGCTCACACCAGTTAAGCGGAACCGGCGTTCCCTTGTGCCACAGTGTCAATGGAGGGTGTTTCACAAAGTGAGTAAGTAAGTAAGTAAACATGACGCTGGATTGTGTTGAGTTTTCCCAAGTTAATTAGTTTGTTGTCCTTCCTGTTTCCTCTCATCGACAGCTCACTCTGACACGCCCACTGACGTCATAACGTTTCACAAGGAAAAAACACTTTTTCTGTGTGTGTGTGTGTGTCTGTGTGTGTGTGTGTGTGTGTGTGTGTGTGTGTGTGTGTGTGTGTGTGTGTGTGTGTGTGTGTGTGCGTGTGTGTGGTTCCAGCTGGGAATCAAATGATTTGTCAGTGTGAACTCACTGAGGCTTCAAAATATTAGGTCTGAGACCTGAAACTCTGCGAGAGCGGCACCGGCATGAGAACGCAGATCATCTGCACTCAAGTCATGTGAAGCTTCTGTGTGTGACGTGACGACAAACCACGAGTGGTTCATGTTTTATTCATTGTTGGCACTGTTGTGTGCACATAATGCATTTATGCTTCTATTTATTCCATTTATTTACAGTGTGAATTGATGTAGTGACTTCTGTTCAAGGCTATACTTGTTTTGGATTTTTCATTAGTTTTAGTTTTTATTTAGTTGTTTTTTAAATGAGTTAGTTTTAATTAGTTTGTAGAGCAGGTTTAGTAGTTTTTATCAGTTTTTATTATTTTTATTTTTTTGTTTTTGTGTCAGTTTATGTAGCATAAACCCAGCAAAATATGCCATTTTAAAATTCTATTAGGACAAAAATAGAACTGTCTATATGAAAATGTGCATCATGTATGAGGAAACCCTAACTGTTAGTGTTGACATTTATTGTGACACACATGAACATAACAACATAAATAATGATAATAAATAACCCTCACGAGACAACATCACATTGTTTGTGAGTCCGGAGTCTGAGGGAAAAACATGAGCAAATTAAAAAAACCATTAAAAGATTTCGATGAACCAACTCAATCCAATTAACTACATCACAAATGTTCTGTTTAACTTGCACGACCTTATGTCCAACAATGTAAACATATTATAATGAACACACTTCATTCACATGAACCCAAAAGGATTATCTATGAAATTCATTTACAAAAACAAAAACGGAGCACATTTTTGTGTTAGTTTAAGTTAGTTTTATGAACACGTCATTCAGTTTTAGTTGGTTGTCTAGTTTTTGTTTTTATTTCAGTTAACGAAAATGTCTTCCTCCAAATTGTCCCCCTGAGGGCAATAAAGACTTTCCACTTTAAGAGGCTTGATATTGGGCATAAAAATCAATGAGGAGCGCCTGAACACACCACCACATCTGTCGTGGATGAGGATGAAGAATGACTCTTTTATCTGTGGAAGTCCGAGATTCAGTAAAGGCAGGGGCGTCAAACTCGTTTTAATTTCAGTTCAGGGGCCACAAAGTGATCCCAAGTGGGCCAGAGCAGTAAAATAACAGCATAATAACCTTTAAACAACAAGAACTCCCAATTTCCCACCCCTTTGTTTTACATTGAATCATGTTTTTACAAAACATATGAAGGACAAGCTGAAAAATAAGTTATACCTAAGTTTACCATTTACACGTGTGCATTATCCATTTAACACCGAGCGTATCACAGACGACACGTTTGCGCAAGTGCACTTTGCATTACCATATTTACGCAACGGTTTCTAAAAGCTGAGAAGTTGCACGTCAAAACCAACATGTGGTTATTACGGTAATTTTACTCACATCTTTGCAGGAAGCCAGCGAATCAGCGTCTTTTTTTGGACATTGAGACAAAAAGTGAAACAAATGTCACTTTAAATATGTTTTATACCAGGGGTCTCAAACTCAAATGACCCAGGGGCCACTGAGTGTCTGTTCTGGTCAAGGGGAAAAAACAGTTGGGATATGCCAATATCACAATATGCCATGGTGATGTAATAATGCAATAATGATTCTTTTGACAATATTTCACAGAATTTCAAAATAAAAGTGTGGAATTATACATTGTTCAGAATAACAACATATTTATGTAAACATTCAATATTCAATAAGTGGAGGGCCACATGAAATCGATTGGGGGGCCGCAAGTTTGAGACCTTTTGAGGCTTAAAGGGTTACAACTTACAGATCACGGTAACTGGAGAATAAAGTCTTTCTATATTGGACCGCGGGCCATACGTTTAAACACCCCTGAGTTAAGGTCTGTGGCGTCTCACCTTCACGTTCACACCTTATAGTGTGTACGGGTCAGATTAGATTGTCTTTTATACAGTTTATACATTTGACAGTGACCTGGTATTTAATCTGTGAAGCTCCACTTAGCTTCAGGGAAGAAGCGCTGAGTGATGTCGACGTGTCACTGATGGATGTAACTGCTGTGTTGCTCTTAAATCCACGTGAGCGGCTCAAGAACACAGCGTCTGTCTTGAGGTGTCTGTTGAAAGATTAAGGGGCTCAAAAGCTGTGACAGCAGAAGCCCCGGCCGTCCTGAAAGATTATTTATGTAGAGATGAGTGCGAAAGAGAGAGAAAATCAGGACGACAGGGCTGAGAGCCTGAAAGTCCAGGCTTCCCGGGGCTCTTTGTGGTGAGCGTACGCCGTCATGGAAAGAGAAGTTTGGAGTTAAATAGATCACAGATGGACAAACAAAATGATGGATTCTTTGGACTCGGATTCCCTGATATTAATGACGATGCTGGAAAGAAGAAAAAAAGTTTGAATATTCTAACATTTCTCTAAAATCAGGAGGAGAAAATGATAGATTAAGTGTGCAGACGAATAATGTGATAATTTAACAACTCAAAATGACAAAGTGGTCTACGCTGGATACCACACTGTATAATCACATCATCCCCGGTTCGATTTCTCTGGCAAACCTTCATCACATGATGTCATCCCTGCTGCTTGCTTTCCATATTTCTTCCTTCTTGTTGAAATTATTATCATTCTGAATTTATTTTACATGCAAACTCCATACATCTTACATAAGCTCGTCTTGTCTGACCTTAACCTTTTCTGTTAAAATACTACATGCATAAAAAAAGCCTACAAATACCATGAAATATGGCTCCGTGTCACGTTTTTACGAGGTTTCTGGGACCTGACACATGTTTGGCATTTTTTCAGTCATGCAGGTCCATCCATCCATTTTCTACCACAATAGGCGGGGTCACACCCTGGACACACCATCGCAGAGACACATATAGAGACAAACAACCATTCACTCTCACTCCTACAGTCAGTTTAGAGTGTCCAATTTGCCTAATCTTATATACGAAGAAAAGGCTTATTCTACGGCCACGAAAGTGATTATACACTTATAGAAACATATTTATGGGCAGTAACTTCAACCTATGCCAATAAACCCGCGGTCGTGGGGGGGTAAATGCAGGGTCCATAGCAGGGCAAACACACAAAGACGGACAATAATTAAATCCTACGGTTAATTTAACGTTCAAAATGTGCAGAACATGCAAACTCCATGCACAAAGGCCCTTGTTCCAACCCAGGACTCAAACCCAAGCCTTCTTGCTGCAAAGGCAAGAAAGCTAACCACTAAACCCACCGTGTGGCCCGTCATGCAGGTCATATGATGACTAATAAATGAGATTATGGACACACTGCAAACACTTGACTTACACAGTAATAAATTAGCTTGTAAGCAAAATCCAGGATTATTAAAAAATAAATCAATTTGGTTTCACTTCTTCAGCTGCTGAAACCTTACAGCATACAGTATGTAACACACACACACACACACACACACACACACACTGGTTTCCAGCGGCTCAGCAGTTCTCTGCACCGTTCCCACAGATACTGGGCTTTGAGTTGACGGATCTAATTAAAGCCAAGGTTCAGGCTCGAGCCCCTGATGAAGTCAGATACAAAGGATCTGCACGCTAATACTTTTGGCCCCTGCTGCTTATGTAATCACTCAGTACACGGAGTTCTCGGCTTACCCGTTTCCCTCTGAGTGATTCTGTGTCATGAGGTGCATGTAAAAAGTAGAGCGACGCACTGTGAGGTGCAGCGGGACGCCGCCACTCCTGGTTCACTGAGCATTCGATCTGGCCCGCATGCTAACCACACTTTTAGCCCTATTAGCTTCACTGAGAGGTGGTGCAGCGCGACGTTGTCGGGAGATTGTGGCCACACAGTCACAGGTTTGTGAGCTTATAGTGATGTTGTGAAAGCAGAAGTGTGTCCTCGCTCTTTCTTTTTTAAAAATGAAGAGATTAGAGTGTCAGCACTAAAACAAACCCTTGCTCTTTATCACACTCAGGGGTTTTGTTACTTGAGCTGGTGTGACCTGTGGCTTATGGTGGCTAAAGCTCCAGTGTGTGACTCCAAAACATGAAGAGACATGAACAGCAACATCAGACACAAGGACAACAATGGAGGACATCCAGCAGCTCGTTTTTTCCTGCTCAGTTTTGGCGTGTATCAACGAGTGTGACTCGACTCGCTTGGGCACGGCACGGCACGGCACGGCACGGCACGGCGCGGCTATTTTGCTTTTCCATTAGCGTTAGTACCTGATACTTTTATCAGTTGCTACTCTGGCGAGGTTCCAAGCACGCTGAGCCGATACTATGCGTGACGTCACAGGAAGAGGCACAAGAGTCAAAGCAAACAATGTCGAACTGTAGATCAGTTAAAAAGACTTAAGAATCCTGCAAATGTGGGTTAATCTCCAACATTTAACAGAGGAGTCTGAAGTATTTAGCGACAGCGCATCACAAACCCCTGCCGCTGTATTTCACTTGAGTGACTGTCAGACAGAGTCTGTGCAAACAAATCTTTTTAATGAACTTGATTGTAATGATTCAGTTACGCTGAAAACAACTGCTTTACAAGTCACTAGTCCCTGGTCTGTGTGTCGCGTATAAAATGAAGTCACAGCAGTTTCATGCAGCGGTGCTGTGATGACTCCGCCCACGTTGAGGAGGTGCTATATTGCAATGGAAAGCCAACCAAACCATGCAGAGGCGAGTGGAGCCGAGGCGGTACTACGTAGTGGAAAAACACCATTTGTCTCAACAAGACGTCAAGCTTTGTATGAGAATATACTGCAAGTGTTGAAGGAACACTTCCACACGGTGGAAACACGCCACAAGTCTATTCCAATTCCAACTGTTCTCTTTCAGGATTCAGTATCTCAGTACCGCACTCATGTTCTGGAGAAATGGGGTACATTTCTCAACCTGGAGCTCGCTGCCACCTGACTTTAAGACACTTCTGCCCTCCCTCTGACACTGAAGCACAAAAACAGAACATTGGTTTCAACAAAGAGATTGTTTATAGCAATGTTATGTTTACATTAAAAAGTTACACTGAAGTTTAAAAAATATATATATAATATAATTGACAATTGGTGAGTCTATTTTATCTGATAAAATGTAAAAACTAGTTCTGCTTTAAATATTTTTGTGAGTAAATAAGCAGAGTCATACGTCACACCAACCTGAGACATATCTCACTGGAGCAGCAGTCGCGTTGGACAATATTGCATTTGCAGTCTTTCCATGTGGGCCTCATTTCTGAGGAAATGCCCCTGATTCATTACAGGAGCTTCCCAAGCTTCTGCATCAACTTTCAACATCTAAGACATGAGCCTGCAAAACAATAACAGGATAAAAGGACAAGGCCTCCTGTGGAAAAGTCGCTTAACGCGCTGGGTCTGCCCTCTCCGAGACACTTAGACAGGATATGGAAGTTTGATCTCGAAGGGAAATAAAGCAAAATAATTCAACAATACCCAAACACCAAATGTCCATTTGTCTGTTGTTAGGGCCGAACACACATTGTTTTATTCCGCGAACAGCCACAGGTGACTCACGTTACAACAATGTGATTAGCGACGTGTTATTGTGAATTACTTTTTTTTTTACATGCCGTGGTGATGTCAGATAAACGTAACTGGGTTTTCCACGTTCACAACAGCAGAGTTTATAGAAGTAGAGACATTGGGCTTATCACACTTTATGACCAGTGAACCATTCATCTTCCTGTTCCTTTTATTGCTGTGATAAATCACAGCTGTTATTACATTTTACATTACATGTCATTTGGCCGACGCTTTTATCCAAAGCGACGTACAATAGTCGTCACACGTGAATAATACTTCATCGATTCTTTTTTCTATTTCAAACATACGGCACATTTATATTCACACACTTAGACTGATCATAGATGACTGTGTGTGTGTGTGTGTGTGTGTGTGTGTGTGTGTGTGTGTGTGTGTGTAAAACTGTGAGACAAATGATACCAAAAAAATTAGCTTCATCCGTCTGGTGGCAACTCGAAGCTTGAAAGACAAAAAAGGAAATTACACATCCAGATTTGACCAAGCCCTCATTAAACAGTGTTGTTTGCCAGAGTTTCAAGAGAGAGCAACTCCCATCTGTGCTGTAATGTATCCAATGTAGTTATTGTGTTCTTTTTATTCTCAATGTCATTTTATACTTTCTTCTTCCTCTTTATCTTTATTTGAAGAACCTTGTTTTTCCACTCTTTGGCTCACCTCACTGTATGAAATAAAACTGCCACGACGTGAGTCGCACGTGTTGTCGTGCTCTGACGTGAGGAAGAGGGTGACATCATGAGGTAATGAAAAACGGAATTACAGATGATACACGTCGTACTTCTGTGCCCTTTGGAAAACACAGCGCTTAACACAGGAAACTGGGGCTCATAAACGACCCGGTGATTAACAGAGCGCGATCACTCAGCCCACAAACACGATGGAGGTTGGAGGGCAGGGTGGCGGCGGCGGCGCAGACGATATAATAGCTGCGTGACATTGGCTAATAGCGGCTGATAGATTTTAATCATTAAAACACTGGACGGACAGCGACCACACCAAAGAACAACATAGTTAGAGCAATGGGAACGAACGGTGTGACACTGTTTTATGGTCTCTGAGAAGGATTCGCACGCATCCGACACATTCTGACTTCACACATGTACCTGCCACTCCAACAGTAAATATGTTTGCCTCACAAACGCCGTGGTGCATCGGGGATAAAACAACACACAATAAATCATCTATGACATCAAACTGGTTCTACTGGGCAGCATTAAGTTGCAACAGGTAAATAACAGGTAAATAACAGGTAAATAACAGGTAAATGTAATACTTTGACTGGAAGGATCATTTCATTTAACGTGTGACGGCATCACAGTGTGTGTGTGAACACACAGTTTATTACTGATTCATCAAGAGAAGATGGAACGCTGTATCTTTGATTTGTGACGTTTGAGTTCAACTCCACAAAAATAACAAGTAGGAGTGAGGTTCACACTCGCTGTCCAAGTTTCTGCTAAATCACTCACACAGACATGACCCCAAAAACTGGACCAGGGTTACAGGAGATATTTACAATATCTACAATAGGTGACACCTCAGTTTGCATGTTGTTCACGTGTGGACGTTTGTCTCCTCCCACACAGGAGGTCCACATGTCACTCTGAACTGACCATGGGTGTGTGGGAGTGGTTGTTTGTCCACCGGGTGTATCCCTGCCGTTTGCCCTATGTCAGCTGGGATTGGCTCCAATGAACCCTGTGATCCTCATGTGGAGGATAAAGCGGTAGACATTGAATGAAGGAATGAAGGAATGAATGAATGAGCCCGATTTTTCGGAGCGCGTCGCATGCACGTGGAAATCCGAGCCACGACCTGGCGCGCCAAGAACTACCCGACACCCCGACTCCCCGACAGGCCATTCGGCTGTGAGCCTCTCCAACCAGACGATCTGTAGCATCGTTCTCTTCTTCTTCGGTTGGAATGCATCCTATTCCCCACGTGCAGACTTGTATCGCCACCCGATGGTGAAGTGGGATACTACAAGAGGAGTATACCAGGGGCCACAATATGCGACGCACACTTTAGCATGCGACAGGTGCACTGAAGTATAAGGGGGCCTTTAAAAGCTGCTGGTTCATTTGAAACAAAACAATAATAGATAATAAAATTAGTCAGAAATGATGTGATATTATGCACAACTTTGCTCTCGTAATGGTCGTGGATCATTGGAGACGTGGGTCACGTTGGTTTGTCACTTTTAAAATTGCGTCGTCACGTAAAGTGTGTTGGAAACACTGGCCTCTGCGACAGAATTTGAGTGAAAGAGACAAAGTAAATACTGTGACACAGTCAGCACTGACTATGCTAAGCACGCCCACTAAGCTCCAGACAGGATGTGAATGAACACATGAAGTTTACTGCACTGTAAAAAGGTTGAAAAGTGACCACTGTGATCTGTTTGAAAACTGAATAAAAGGACTTGAGTTAACATAAGTGTTATTTTTACAGTTATCTCTACCCCGAGACACACAACTAATAATAAGAATATACTTAGTTTTAAGTGGATTTAAAAAAAAAGACACGCGCAGCAGTGCTCACAGAGCTGTACGTGCAGGAGGATAATCAGAGTTTCCACAAATGCCAGGAAGGAGCTCCTCTCTCTCAGACCATTACCTCCAAATACAGCCGTTAGCTGCTGGCCATTTGACTGTGCGTGTGTGTGTGTGGGTGCTTGTATTTGTTACCTCTTTAGGACGCTTTCTGGCATAAACACGGACCTTCAAGTCAAGATGAGTAGTCCTCATAGAAAATGTGTGTGTGTGTGTGTGTGTGGGGAGGTGAGCTTGACTTTACAGCACTGTTACATACACCTGAAAACCTGCACATTCCTCCAGCAGTACGCCTGTGGCTCTTATTTCCAAAGTAATTCATGTCAGATTAATCCTGCCAGCAGCCACTAAGTCACAGTCCTTTAAAAAAAACAAAAAATAACACCTGGGAAACTGCCAAAAAAAATGAAACATGCTGATGATGAGAGCGCGTGTGTGCTTGTGCATATTAAAGCTAAAGAGTTATGGGTTATTTGTTATGTCTGTCTGTCTCTTTCCAGCAAGATTTTATTTCTATTTTGAGTAACAATTTTCACGCACGTCAGCACCAAACGACACAAGGATAATAGTGAATGTGAAACAAGGCATCAAACCGTGCAGATAATAGGTTTCATAGCAGAAAATAAAGGCCTCATGAAGCAACTCTGCAAACGTGTCCTGGTTATAGCGTGTGCTGAGGTCCGTGGTGATGTGGGCAAAGATGTTTGGCTTCATAAAGCCAACATAATTTTCTTTTACATAATGTACAGCACAATTCCTCCCAACTGACAGTGGAGTTATTTGTGTTTCAATATGTACCCAATACTTAAAAAACATCCAGATGACCCCGTGACCCTCATGTGGAGGATAATATACCTCTTAACCCTTAGTGCACCTGCAGCAAAGGGAATTAATCACATCTCCTTATATGGACATCCTGCGGGGTTTATAGGTCACATATTCAGGCTTTAAAAAAAAATAAAAATGTCCTTCTTCTTATCTGTGGTCAGGGCCGGCCCTGGGCATAGGCAGTATAGGCAAATGCTAGGGGCGCCGTCATCCGCAGGGGGCGCCGAAAACGGTAGTATTATAAATACTACTTATTTTTAAATTATAAATACTACTACTGTTTAGGTGTTATTTTACAGGTGTCTTTCCTGCTTGTATGTCAGTTAAAATGCTTTTAGTTGTCCATCCCCTTTGTAATAGGGTGGTTGTAAGCCTTTGGTTGTATGTGTCACAGTTTATGTTTGTTAAAGTTTACATCAGTGTTAAAGTGCAGTTAAAGTGTATTACTGTTAATATTTCATACCTTAGCTTTCCCATATCATTCATAGGCTATATATATACATATATATTCATTTCACTGCACTTTACTGGTTTTTGCACTCTGGTTAGACTGAATTGCATTGCAATGACAATAAAGTTGAATGAATCTCATCACATTTTCATTATTAGTCTATATTAGTCTCATGTATAGCACACCAAGCATCTGTTTTTTTTTATTAAAATGTAACATGCAGTCGTCACATATACTTCTCTTCTCTCTTCAGATGCACTTTTAAAATATTTCAGTACCACTCCCAGTGACACAGCATCAGGTGCTGCTGTCCTTTTTAATTTTATCACTTGTTTCTTTCTTTAGTTTTTATTTGGTGTGATATTTTTTACTCAAAGAAATAAAATCTTGAATACACACATGCAGTTTCTGTGTGATTGTATGAAAGTTACATTACATTACATTACATTTCACACAAGTTGATTGTGAAATTGACTGCTGTGATGCAAGGGGGCGCCAGCTAAAATCTTGCCTAGGGCACCAAATTACTCAGGGCCGGCACTGTCTGTGGTTGAGCATTTTTAGTCGTGATATAAAGTATCAATAATTGTGCAAAAGTCACAAAATCTTTTTCTTTTTGTTCATAAAAAAGAGCCATGTGAACTTTGAACTGTGACGTATTTCCAAATTTCACAAATTCTAACCAATTTTAAACAACATTTTGAGTACTTTTTGCTCAGGTGTGTTTGTATAGTTGGTGAAAATGAAAGAAATTCTTCATCATATTGCTCAGGTTGTGCTGAAAAAACGGATATAAGACACTCTTTATTACACATTCTTAGAACCTCTGTACATACTGTCCAGATTTTTACAGACGGATCCTTTCAGCTCAATAATCCCTTCTGGAAAGGCCAACCTGGACAAGCACGGCGGGAAGAACTCGAGTGTCTTTATGAAGATTTATTTCACACACACACACACACACACACACACACACACAGTTAGGTTGTAAAAGCGACAAATCGTACGGGTTCTGATGGTTAGTAGTTGGACAAAGACACATAATATGAAGGTGAACATATAACAAAAGAGCTTTGATGACAACAGTGCTTTGATTAGAAGAGCGCATGCTCCAAACACACAGACTGGAGTTATCTCAGACATAATGTCTGTCACATATAACAATAAACAGAGTGATAGTTTTACCTGCTGGAAGGTTCTGTATATACTCTAAGTGTTCTAAGGGTTAAAGAAAACATGTAACACACAGTAACATTTAGCATTCATTTGTGTTTGTGTGTTTTTGGCTTTATTAAAAGAGAGTTTAATGCTTTAATGCTTACTTGCTTTTCTTACCACGAGGTTCCTGTCACTCAGATACTGTCATAATCAGTGGGTTTGTTGCCAAGAGCAACCCCTTTCCCTCGATTAGTAAAGTGCCAATTTAAGTGTAAAGATTCAATTTAGATGTACAGTTTGTTCTATACATGCAAACATAGAGGGGCTGGTCATTACACCTTTCCTCAAACAAATGTATTATTATGATATTAATATCTAACAGCAGTCTGTGTATGTGTGTGTGTGTGTAGGTGACAAGTGTCCGACTGTTTGCATAAACCTGATAAGAGACCAGATGTGTTATAGGCCTGTGTATGTTCATGGACATGCACTGCAAATATATTATAATACACAATTTACACCTATAGTGAGTCCCAATAAAAGGACGTGAACTCATGAAATGGCCACAATGGTTGTTTGTTGCGTAAGTGTCCTGAAAGGACTTAATATTGCACCTGCCCCCACTGCCCCCCCACGTCTTAACAACTTCATGCTCCAGCAGTCATAAGATGAAGTTATTGAAGGTAAGATGGTGAGACACCGTCATTAAAGTGAACGCCAGCTCTGTGATCCCGCCCAACACCAAAGAGCAGAGACTCAGTGGTTACAAATCCCGTTTAGTTGAAACAAACCGTAATCCTGTTAGCAAATGAAACTTAGTTTATCAGCCAGTCTTCTATCGCCTCATTAAGACAAAGACGGAGGATTACGCTCGCCCTGCATTAGCGTCAGGATTTCCATATTGTCCAAATAGTGCAATAATCCATTGTGCCTGAGATGGATTTCACATCATTTTCCCTTCATTGTCGTCCATTGCAGACGAGAAATGGGCTCAAACTAATTAAAAGACAAAGTCAAAGTCAAAGAATTAAGAGCTGAAGGCAACTTTCTAATGAATCAAAGACAGAACTAAATGGTATTATGCAAAAAGCATCTTTAAGAGCCGAGACGCATCTAGGGAATAAACACTAAGTAAGCTACTCGCTCATACTGTGAACTGTTGTGTTTCTGTTTCTCTCTGATATTGTCTCAGCCCTTAAGGCAATCAATGTGGATTGAATGTTTTGCTGCTATACATATAAATCAAATGTTATATTATGTGCTGTTGACAGCAGCAGTGAGAAACAGACAGCCAGGATTAGCAGACATAATTTGATATAATTTCAGATCATTACTGGAATGAGGTAAATGAACAGGCTCAGCCTCATTCTTCATTCATTTAATAACGTCTGGTCATTTTGCTCGAGGCGTCTTTTTTTATTGTTTCCATCAGACACAGTCTTACATTCTTCCCACAGTGGCAATCACATTTTTATTCAGAAAGTTCAACTCAACTTTGCTTTCACCTTCAGTCGAGTTTACCCAAAGCAGATCGATGATGTTTGAGACTAAAGACGACGCTCCGACACAAACAGGAGTTGTTGGGTCACCTGTAGAAGCACGGCAACTTCAAGGGTGAGTTTCCTTCTATGGCTGTAGAAAGGCCAATTAACCATGAAAAACTATGAAAAAGCCAATATGTGATGGAAGTTATTAACTGTCCTTGGTCTTTTAACCCTTAGTGCTCACACAGCATGGATATGTGCCGCAGGTGCACCCGTGGTAAATTTGCCATGATAATAATAACAACACGCCACAAAAAATTCACAGACTTTAAGAAAAAAGTCTTAATTTCCGAGAATAAAGTCGTACATTTATGAGAATAAGTCGCACTGTGCTCGCCGGACCTCGACTCCTTCTGGATCCAGAATCTTATTATCAGATTGTTTCTTGAGAAACCACAAAACCCCTCTGAATGGCCCGCTGATGCATCCACAGATAACCCACTTCCAGCTATTTCCCCCTCCACAAAAGCAGCGATTTCCTGCGGAAAAGATGCAGATTTTCTTGCATATTCTTTATAAAGTCCTGATTCTTATGACAATGTGACGCTGACGTGCCAAAAGATCAAGTATCTCCTTGTTTGTGAAACTTCTTCTAAAGTACAATTCCCACGAAATGCTCCACGGCCCTCGTTTTAAAAACTCTCCTCTTCTAAAACAACAGGTTGGAATATTACGACTTCATTCTCGTAAATTTACGACTTTATTCTTAAAGTTCTTTATTCTTTTAAATTCTTAAAAAAAGTTTTTCTCAATGTGGCCCTAATACTCCGTCATAGTTTATATAGTTGGTGAAAATGATTTGTTTTTCATCAGATTGCCTAGTTAGTGCTGAAAATAAAGGATATAAGAAACTCTATATTGCACATTGGTATAGCCTCTGTATATACGGTACTGTACTGTATGTTTAAACAGTCATGGAAAGCAGCAGCCGAAACGCTCTGTGTTCTTAGAGTTAATCGGAAATATCTCCCGTACGGTTTGACACAGTGCTTAAATTTCAATCTAAATTTAATTTTTAATTTAACAACAGTTAAAACAGCACAAATTTGACGCAGCACAGCTGGAAAACAAGGTCTCAGTTAAATCAAGTACGTCACACACTCTCCAGCCACTCTGCTCTGTTTTACTGAAAGATGCCTCTTCCAGCTCCATTAAACACAGCAACACTAACTAACACTAACTTTATTTATTTATTAATTACAGTAAACAAGCATGACTTGACTGATTGGAATTAATGCCAGTACTGTAAGTCCAAAGTGATTAAAAACACAAGTTAAAAGAGGGGATGTCACACATGGAAGATGAACACAATGATCATGAGAATGATTTCAATCAGAATCCATTTCATTTGTAAAAGTGTTAGCCACAGTTATTATGATGTTGAGGGACACAGGAAGACAATATGGGACATAGTTATGTATTATCTTTGCAGGGTTTCTTTTTCTTGCAAATAATCATATTAACGTAGATCCTATGTGGAGAAACCGCAAAACAGATTCCTTCTTAATGATGACATAAAACACCCTGATCTTTAATGTGATTTGTGCGTTCAATTTACATTAAATTGCCGAAAATAACAATGACTTATACTTCAGATAGGATTAGACGTTATTGAATGAGGTGATAATTAATTCTAGGAAAACTGCAACGCGGTGTGTTTGTGAGAAATGTAACGTGGCCTGAGGAATAAAAATAATGCTCCTGACAAACCATTTGTATTTAAATAAAGAATAATGTTCACAGACGGTTAAATGTGGCAGCTTTTGTTCCTCAGAGTCACAAACAGACACTTTAGCCTCATAAGTGGAAATTATATTTCCCTTAAGAGTCTGATCATGAACGGGAAAGCAAGATAAAAACATGTTACATAAATAGGCCTATGGATGGATGGATGGACAGACAGACAGACAGACAGACAGACAGATAGAGTAGATAGTCTTTTGTTATCATTGGAAAAGTAGCCTTGATGGAGTTGTTTTGCACTGTCTTTGTATTTTGAATATTGTGTGAACATGTTTGTGAGAAGCAAAGCGTGCGACATGATAAGAATCCTGCTGACAGACAGACTTAATCAGCCTCATGGGAAGTCCTTTGACAACGGTTTGAATGTTGCAGACATTTGTTTATATTTTTAAAAGTTCTGCACTTTCTTGACTTTGGTGATTTGGTGCAGCGCTCGCTGTCACCTGGGAACGCAAACACGTCCAGATCCTAATAGTTTTCACAGAGGTTAAGATCCAGTGTGGAGCGCAGATGGTAGGAATTCAACAACATTATGTTTTTAACCTCAAAAAATTCACTTATCTTTTGTTTGTTTTTTTACAAAATCTTACATGAACCAAAGATGATGAAGCAAACTAACAATGTTTGTGCTCTGGAGGACAAACTGATGTGTTGTTTGGCCTAATCTATCACAGAGGATTACATTGACTTGCAAGTGCCGTGCATAGAAAGTGGAGTTTCTTAGCTTGTCAATGACGTATGATGATGTAGAAAATGAAAAGAACGAGGGGCAGGGTGCACTGAGGTCTGAGGCTCAAGCTTAGGTTTAAAGAATGTTTTTTTAGATTTGACCTGTGCAAACCTTCATTTTGGGAAACACATTCTAGTATTTTATGGCAGCTGAATGGTTTGTGCCTTCAGACGTACAGAGACTATTCTGACCAGAGGGACCAAAAAAGAACAAATTGCCCTCATGGTTTAAATCCAAAGCAACGCAATTCCCTGTGTCTAAATTGAAAGAGCTAATCTACTCAAAGGCAGCTGGTTTTGCCCCTTTTTTTGGAGGAATTACATCAACAACGTGGAAAGAAAATGAAGAAACACTAGAAACACAAGAAAATGGTGGTTTTACAGACTTCAAACTGACTTTAAAGGCTAAGACCTAAATGAATGAAGTGCATTCAAACTAAAGTCCCAAATTGCTGACTTCACTTTCAATGAACGTAATACTTAGTACTTTGTCCATAATATGAATAGTTGTAGGCCAAATGCTTCTGGTTAAATAGAGTTGTATTATTATAATAATTAACTTAAATTTAACCAGGATCAAACTCATTGAGATTAAGAATCTCTTTTACATGTAAGAAATAAATAGGCAATAAAATAGAAAAAGGTGCAAGTGCTCAACAAATGTTGGCAAAGTGACATAAATTCAGTAAAAGTGAGTTCTACAGCTGGAGGTTTGTGCCTGAAAGTCATTCAGTAGCACTTTAAAAGCGTTGCACAGCGCTCCAGTCACAGGGAGCAGAAACCTAAAAGCATTATTTCCACGTTCAGTTCTCACTCATGGAACTGACAAATAAAAAGAAATGCTGTGACCTCAGATCATAAGAACCTAAATGACACTTATAAAAAACAAATTAGTGACAGGTTCAGAATGAACCTCAGTGCATTTGTGATAAACAGAGTCAAGCATGGACAGACACAGTGATGGATGCGTTCCTATAAATAACATCTCCATAATCATTGGCCTTTGACACTGTTTAAGTTGTTGATGTTATTTCCAATTCATTTGATTTTATTTGATCTGTTTTTATTGCGGTTTATTGTTTGGCTGTTGCTTTTATCCACGTTTTTATGTCTTTTAATTTATTTTTAGTAGTTTTAGACGTATCTTTTCGCCTCATGTGAGCTTCCATGCCTTTTTCATTTATTATTCTGTACAGCATATATATATATATATTATTCTGGTCCACGGTGGTTGTTTAAAGTGCTTTACAAAAAAAGTGGGATTGGATTGGATAATCAAGAACAGTCATGAAGGTGGAGGCAACAAGAATCGCTCTTCTTCTTTTGTTTTAGCTTGAAAAGAAGACGAGACTTAATACTAAGATAAAAACCCAGCTGCTGAATATGAGGAGTGAAGGAGAGACAGTTCATCCATCCATCCATCTTCTACCGCTTTATCCTCCACATGAGGGCGGCGGGGGGAGCTGTGCCAATCTCACCCTGTCACACACAAACAAACATGCAGAAAGGCCTTTGTTCCGACCGGGTTGCGAAAGGCAAGAGTGCTAACCACTACACCACCCGTGTGGCCCTGGAAAGACAGTAAAATCCTCATAAATCCCAAGATTTTTGTATTTGTACTGCGAAAGCTTCTCAATCGAAAGAGTCTTTATTAATGTAGAATGTTTACATGAATGCAGGGGTGGAGCCTCCTCCCTTTAGGACAGGATTCACAGAGACATCGTGGGAGTGACTTTATTCTAATTTACTCCACAATATCTTTCCCTTTAACACCGAGCGTATCGCAGACGACGTGTTTGTGCAAGTGCACTTTGCATTACATTCCGACAGTTTCTGAAAGCTGAGAAGTTGCACGCCAAAAGTCTGCATGTGGTTATTACGGTAATTTCACTCGTGCTGTTGTCGGGAAAATCAGCGTGCGCATTTGTCGCCAGAAAAAGTAAAAAGTGGGAAAAAAACCACCTGTACATGGTTTCCATTTTTTAGCCTGACATTTTTCCATTGAGACAAACACTCAAACAAATGTTTTATACTGTTCAGATTTCTAATTTAACATGCAACAACTGGTGATCGTGTACAACTACAGTGTTTGTTTGTTTGTAAATAATACTTTTTGTTTTTCCTTCATTTTAAATTGGAAATACACTATTTTAACATGCAGTAAATTGTAAATAACTGCCAGATATTGCAGTGATAATGGAAAAATGGGCAAACGCACTTAGTCACAGGACATTTTGAGGCTTGGGTGTTAAAGGGTTAAAGGTCAAGTAAAATTCTTTTCATTTGGCAGAAATAAAATAATGATGATGATGATGAGCTGGGTCACAACTACATGTTTTTACAATAGCCCACAGTGGACTAACTAAACATGATTTTTTGAGTTTCTGACACTAAGTGAAAGCTACATATGTTGTTACTCAGCAGGTAAGAGTGAGCTGGATGTTATTCAACCGCGACATGCAACTTCACCAGTAACTGGTGCAACATCTCCCACATGGACAATGTCCCTGTCCTGGCTCAGGAGTGAACAGCACGGAGGGCACAGGTGAAGGCAGACGAGGTAACACCAGCAGTAACACATGTCCTGTCTGCAAGAAACCTTTTCATTTAAAAGCTTTTCAAATGACTCCTCAGTACATCGCAGTGTTCTGAACATGCAGAGGTGACGTTGTCGTACAATCGCCTTGACAACTGAAAGAACTGTGACCCCGCTCTTTTATCCACATGACACAGATGTAATACAGGTTAATAACAGTCAGAGACACATTCAAGAAAACAGCAGCACATTTATGACCACAGTGAGATCACAGAAGGATTAATTGCAGTTGTTCCTTAAATTTGCCAATCAGAGAAACACATTTAAGAATGTGGAGCTGTTTTCTTTCATTAGTCTGATATTGTCTGTCGGCAGCAGCCGGTGAATCTCCTGCTGAGCATCAACCAACTGTAGCTGGAACAGAACAAACAACAACCTTCTGCCCTGCAAAGGTGAGCTGCACCGACACATGAAGGCAGAGCATTCTTCACCTCAGGGCTTTGAGCCTCACAATCATGTGATAAACAAGGATTTGTAAGAAAAACAAGAAAGAGAATCTGAAAGAAAAGATCCAGTCGACATCATCGCTCCTCTCCAAGTGACGGCTGAAGCAAATCACAAAAGCATGATTTACACTTCAACACTACTCTTATAAGACATAAGAGATAAAGCTTCATTTTTCTTTAATTACTGACTCTGAATTGTCAGTGTAAATGTCTGCCTGCACTATTTTAACCACCAAAAAATGTCTTTTTCCAGAATAACTTTCAATATCTGGCAGTTATTTACAATGTACTGCATGTTCTAAGCTGTGTTCTAAGCGTTAAAAACATCTTTAAAAAAACAAAAATAAAATGTTCACCAAAGTTCACACGTTTTCTATATATACATAAATGAAAATAGTGCTGAATCACACTAATATCCTGTATAACATAACTACCATAAAGTTAGAGTAAAATATAGTTCACACAGGGAAATTACACCAGTATCCTAGTGTTAAAATGAATTATTCTAAATAAACACACACTAATCTGCTGTGAAAGTACGGCAGCCAGTGTGGAAATATGTGAGTCAATATTACTCTTGATCGCGGCTGTTTTTTTTCTTTATGTAAATGTGCGTCCACGTCACCGGTCAGAGGCAGCACGTTGTTTTGCTATATATAGCACAAATGCCTCGGTTGAATAGTTAATGTATAATCAGAAGAACGACTTTGTGTCCAAGGATGCTGTTGATTGGCGTAATGTGTGTATGTGTTTTTGTTCCCACTGACATTGCCTATAGAATAAGAAATCATCACAGATCACAGATGTTACTCACAGGTCTGATCGCAGAGAGCAGAGGGAATTTGAAAAGAATGTGGAATTTGAAGAGAATCAGGGCCACATGTACAAAAAAGAAACAGCATCAATTATGAGAATTAAGTTAGAATCCTGAGATCAAAGGAAAAAAAATCTGAATTCTGAGATTAAAGAAGTTAGAATCCTGAGATCAAAGGAAAAAAATCAGAATTCTGAGACTAAAGAAGTCAGAATTCTGAGATCAAAGAAAAAAAAATCAGAATTCTGAGATTAAAGAAGTTAGAATCCTTAGATCAAAGGAAAACAAATCAGAATTCTGAGATTAAAGAAGTTAGAATTCTGAGATCAAAGGAAAAAGTCGGAATCCATGCTGTTTTATTTTTTGTGTGGCCCTAATACTCATCTGTATGAATGAAAAGAATCTTATTTACTCTGCCCCTTTACCCCAGTTAATCAATTTACATAATATATAAAACAAAATTGCAAAATACACACAAACTAAAACAAGTAAGTAAAATAGTCATTGTAAAACACAGCCACTCACTTGGCTGTTGTTAAGAGAAAATTATAAAACTTGAAAGGAAAAAAAACCCAGGAAACTTGGAAAATACTGTCATCTACGAATTCATCAAATTTAATAGCTTTAATGTTTCTTCCCTTTCTGTCACATCTCAACATTTCACTGTGTTTAAAAAAAAAAACATGCGGCATTGTGAGCAAAGGTCAAATGAAGGTTAAATATAAATAAATATTGGGAAACCTACAGCAGGAAATTGAAAACATCAGAGCGACTGTTCACGCCCTCCGGTGCTGAAGCCCTTTTGACTGAAGGTCGTGGGATAATTGTCGTCCCACGGTCTCACTTACTGGCTCATCCTTTGCTTTTTTTTGTCTCACAATCACATTTTACATGTATTTGAAGACACATTGATTGTGGTCACACCGTTAAAAAAGACACAAAGTGGATTACATCTGTTTTATGTCCCTGGACGTGAACAGAAACGCATCCTCTTTTATACAGGAATAACAGCTGGGGCTCTACTGTTACCTGTATATGTATATTCTGTAAATTAATGTCTATAATGTACATTCTATCTTACCTTTTTATCATCTTATTGTTAGTCTGCGACAGTGTCATTTTGCCCATCTGGAGACTAATAAAGGACTATCTTATCTTAATAGTTCATTTAAATTCAATTGCTATGTGTTATGAAAATGTGAGTGTTGTGTAACTGAAACATCCTGAGGAGGTTTATCTCTTTATTCGTTGGCCATATGTATTTATGTATTTATGGATGAGGGTTGTGCCGCGCTCTTTTTCTATTCTATTTCTAAAGGACTCGACTTCAGGGTCACAGTTTGCCACTCGTCCCAGTCTTTTACCCTCCGCTGGGTTCTGCCACTCATGAGAGCGCTGTTATTCTGTTGAGTTTATACTGGTAATGCCAATATTCTCGGCCTTTTTAAGCCAGTGTTTTTACTGTTAACCCCTTTAAGCCCGCAACCATCGTACTCATCCGCTATAAAAACATAGTAAAACGAATGAATTTTTGTCCTTTTTTAACTGTTAAGTTAAGAATCACAAAAAAAGTCCTAGACGTGTCTTTAAGTGCAAAAAATGAATGTTTAGAAAATGGCTTTTAATCCTTCTTGGACTCATTTCGAATGTTGGACTAGATGAAAACAATCATTTCTATCGTCGTTAATCCATCCAAACCCTTTTTTGTCCTTTAAAAGGAGAGAAGCTACTGAATCATCATCCCTTCCTAGTTCATCCTGAGAGTGTGTGTTTATAGGTCACATATTCAGGCTTTAAAACAATGCAAAGGATATAAGGATACGGTATAAGGATATAAGCACATTCATTAAAGTATTCATCTATCTATCTATCTATCTTCTATAAGCCTATTTATGTAACATGTTTTTTATCTTGCTTTCCCGTTCATTATTTCATTATTATTCATTATTATCTTATGAGGCTAAAGTGTCTGTTTGTGACTCTGATGAACAAAAGCTGCCACATTATTCCTTATTTAAATACCAACCATCTGTCTTTATAACCTCTGTATATACTGTACGTTTAAACATAGAAATGGAAACAAGCAGCCAAAATGCTCTGTGTTCTAAGGATGAATTTAGAGAAATGTGAAAGTGATTGACTGACATGTGATGAGCACTGACTTCTCTCAGGTTATTGTCCCAGAACAGTTGGTTTAAGGGGAAAATAAAATTGCAAAACTGTGTAAAATTGTAATAAATCGGAATGAAATCAAAGTGTTGTGCTACAACTGAATCGTGACAAAAGCATCTCATCATCGCAGCCCCGGGAAATAAATGATCTTTCCTTCAAAGCTTCACTGATTTGTCCACTAATATATTTTTTGAGCACATTGAGACATTGACATTCACCTGGTCGAGCCTGTCAGACCTTAGAAGAGACCGTACACTCAACCAACAACAAAGTTCCTCTGACACCTGCACAAAGAACTTAAATCACTTCACATATAATATATCAATTCAGCCCATTCACAGTCTTGTCGTGTTTTGGAAATCCAGTTTCCATATCAATTACCTTTACCTTTGTGGATTTCTCCTCTCTCCTCTCTCGGTTGAGCGACTATAAAGAATATAAAGTGATTCACTTCACTTCACTGCCTTACATGGCTCTGTGAACACCGTGTTCTACATTAACTTCACCGTGTTCTACATTAACTTCACCATGTTCTACATTAACTTCACCGTGTTCTACATTAACTTCACTCACACAAATTAAATCACCGACACAGAACACCCAGGATGTGCTGTGCTGTGACCTGGGATAATAACGCCGAAATCAATACATCTCACGCTCACTGTGATACAAAAAAAGAATGGAGTTAATGTTAAATAATTAAATACAAGATTTAACTAGGACTGCACGCAGTCATGATAGGGCCCTCGCACCCCCCCCCCACGCAAGTGTCCCCAGTCAACTTTTATTGGATAATCACCTCCAAGATGACAAATGCAAAGCCACGGGATAGTAATGATAACTACAGGTGTGTCAAACTCAAATGACCTGGGGGCCAATGAGCATCTAGGCCGATCAAGAGGGGGCGGGTCTAAAGAAAAAAAGTGGGAAAAAAAACTACTGGATAATATAAGATATTCATGATGATATTAGACATTGACATTAGATTTGATATAAAATGACGCACACGTTACACAATAAAAACATATTTATGATGCAAAAAGAACATTTTGCAAATAATGAAGAGGGTAACTGTAATTCAGCTTAAATATATGTCATTTAATGTTGAGTGTAATACATTTAATAAAGCAATAATTACAACCGAACGTCTTATTGCTATTGTAAAAATATTGCTATCAAATATGTTTAGTCTTATATTCTGTCTATGTTACATCACCCCGCTGGCAGAGGTGCCTCAGCACAGTGGTGGGGGGGCCACATGTAATCAATTGGACGGCCACATGTACGTGTTCAGGGTTGGTTTCTAGTGTCACGTATGATGTTTCAAGGCAATCGGTCGATGTATGGCCAAGTTACAGGGAACTTCCTGTTTCCTAGCGAATGGTTGTCAATTCAACAAAACACCAATGGTTGCTGTGGCCACGCCCCTTTTAAAATCCGGAAAACCTTTTGATAACGTTTCGCCTTTGATGTTTCTTATACAAATTGACATGTTTGTTTACGTTGGTACATACAGACAAACGCGCTCAGAGGAGTTTGCTCATTTATGAAGGGTTCAAATCACCAAAAAATTCAAAATGGACTCACTTCCTGTGGAGTTGAGGCCATGGTTACGATCCCATTGTTTTGTTTGTCTTGGGCTATGACATCTTCCCACTAAGTTTCGGGAAATTCAGTGGAACTCAATGTATGCCGAAGTTTTCACCATAGGGGGGGCTATAGAGCCATTGAGCAACGCACAAGTCTGGGAACTATGCATATCGCAAAATATCGCATTTTCACCAAAGTTTCAAGAGTTTTTATGCACATTAACCCGCTCAAAAATGACCGCAATGACACGGATATAATAATAATCTGAAGGATAACGGAGCACACATTTGTGATCGGGCCTTAATTATTGTTGTAGGGGCTGAAGTGAAAGGAAGCGTGAAAGGTATAGTCAGCTTTTCTAATCAGTAAAGTCAATTTCTTCTCGCTGTGATGGGAAACTTTATTTAAGCTAATGTTGTCGTACACGTGGGACAGAACAGGATACTTCATCCACTCCAACCTCGGCTTCCTCTCAACTCTAAACGTCGTCGTCTCCTTCCATGAGAAACCGAGCTGCACCACGGTGCAAATGAAATCTAAATAATAACAGACATATTACCCTGCCAATTTGGTACAAAAATATTGCACTTGTTATGACAGACCTAACATTATTTCCCTTGGAACTACTTTTTTTTCCCATGTATAACATCATTCATCCAGCCTGTATGTGCTCTCCTGTGAAATTACAGGAAGAAAACCTGTCAGAGAAATAACCCTGTCGTGTTATTTTCTATACAGTGTGATACTTGTGGGTCACTTGACATATTCTGCTGCCACATACGAAAACCATCCACCAACACGTGCATCAAAACCAGGTTAAATCAGGTCAGGATCCCGAACCACGAATGGCAGGAACCAAAACGGCTCCTGGCACGATTTGTGTGAGCTAGATTATTCCCTTCCCTTCAGATTATTATTATATCTGCGTCACTGCGGTCATTTTTGAGCGGGATAACGTGCATAAAAACTCTTGAAACTTGGCTCGGAGGTCAGGTCTGGCGAAAATGCAATATTGCCATAGTTCCCTGACCCGTGCGTTGCTCAACGGCTTTTTGTCGCCCCCTAAGGTGAAAACAGAGGCAAAATTGAGTTCCTCCGAATTTCCCAAACTTGGTGAGAAGATGTTATAGACTGAGACGAAACAAAACAGTCGACAGTAACTATGACCCTGTTGAGTGAGGGAGACAGTGAGGTCAGGGAACTGCTGCACTCGCAGACTAGCGTGGGGACGCGAGGGTCCTATCATGACTGCGTGCTGTACTAGTTTATTTGTTTCTGCTTCCTGTCGTGCGTCTGTTACGGCTCGACAGTGTTTGGTGATTTTAGATTCAAAGGTCACCTGTTGTTGTCCCGTGTATGTGCTTGAGTGGTTCTTCTGTTGCCTTTAACTTCTCTAGTGGTACGCGAGCTTCGTATAGTGGTCCTGTTCTACTGTATATACACAGGGGTATGTGATCAGAGTGGAGCTGAAGGATTAAATAAAAATAATAATGAATTAAATAATAATTAGTCACCTTATCTCTCGCTCCGTCTTCATCTAATTTCACTACACCAGTGTGTGAGGTATCTGTGAGGAAGAGGAAGAGAGCAAATTACCTAATTTGGGAATAAATCTGCCTCCTGAGAAAAGTCGGGCCTAAGTTTACACGTCTGTATTCTAACGTTGGTGATAATGGTCTGTATTTATAAAGCACTTTTCTAGTCTTGATTCACATCCATTCACTCACACTTTCATACAGCGCATCTTTCTACACACGCTGCCGGCACAGCCATCAGGAGCAACGTGGGGTTCAGGTCTTGCCCGAGGACACATCGGCATGAAGCAAACGTGAATCGAACTCACAACCTTCGACTGAAAGACATCAACACAACGTGCTGTTGGCGCTGAGTTGAAACTAGTGATTGAGGCAATCATCTCAAGATGTTTACAGACGTTATGAATAGTCAATTTATTCTCATTTAATCGCTGGCTTTAAGTGGAAGCGCGTGAAGAAAAAACATCTCGACTTAAATCTCGACATGATGCAACTAACGATTATTTTCTCGATTGATCGAATAAATCCTTTGGTCCAAAAAATGTCAGAAAACGTTTAAGAAAAACGTCGATCAGTGTTTGTCAAACCTGGAAACGACGATGTTCTCGAATGTCTTGTTTTTGTCCAATAACCCAAAATGATCCAGTTTTTAATGATTTCTTTGTCACGTGGAGCAAAGAAAAGAAGACAATGTTCACATTTAAGAAGCTGAAACAATCAAAAATGACTGCTGTGATGTAAGAAAAGGTTTTTATAGAACACTTTAAGTTTAATGTAACACCACAAATTGTTTCTCCCTCGATGCATTTATTTGCATCTTGTTCTGTACTTTAGATGAAGTATGTGTTGGTACTGTGGTGGCAGATGTGTCTTTCTGTGAGTCAAACTCAGCATCTGCAGATGAGTCCAGAGCACAGTGAGGCAGCATGACTGAGCAAAGCACCTCAGCAACACGTTGGTGTTTTTATGCCCTGGAAATAAAACCTTGAAGGTTTTGTTCTAGGGCACAGGAAGTAGAGATATTTATGTCGTGTTATGTGGACAAAAGAACAGTGAGATGTCATTACATTACATGCAGTGCAGCCTCATATTACAGTACTTACTGCACTGGTAATAAATGCCTTAATAATTGCACTGTGTGTTTGGTTTAAAGAGCCTAGTTTATGAAAATGTAATATTTTGAGATAAAAAAAAACAAAACAGGACAGCGAAGCCTTTCCCCAATATCTTAAATTGCCACTGACATACATTAAAGCTTAATAAAGTTTACATCAGTCATCCACAAGGAGACAGGCGCTCATATTTTTGTAAGATGAAATCGGGAGAGTCAAGTGAATCTCAACTGAAAACAAAAAAGTAAAAAAAATAAACGCTACAATTACGTATATTACCTTTAATTTACCCTCTCACCGAATATAAACACCGTAAAAGACAAAGAGAGGCTGGGAACAATGTAAACATGAGGAAAGAAGATATTTATATCTGGTAATGAGGACTGTGGGGTATGAATATGAAAGGCAGTCACCATTGTATCAAAGGAAAAACTGATCTGTGTTTGTAGTCATCACCTTTAAAGAGTCTATATTTGTCTTACTTTGCCCCACAAGGTCGCACTCACATAACCGGTGCATATGGATATTAAATGTTAGTTCTCAATGTCACCTGAGTGGCTGCGAGATATCCATGTTTGCTCTCCGAGACAAAAAAAGATCCTGTACATTATTACACAAGCGGCTTCTCAAAGACTTTTCCACATCTTTCAAAGTCAGAGAAGCCATTAAAGCACGAGAACGGCTCTGGAATTCAATTCAGCAAACTCTTTACCTTTTACAGAGAGGGCAACTCCATTCTTACTTTAAAAACACACACACACACACACACACACACACACAACGAGGGAAGCAGCAGATGCACAAATGCCTCCAAACTAAACAACAGGTGAAATTACCCAGAGGGAAAATGTCAAAATGAATTTGACAGAGTTACAGCCACCGTGCTTAACTAAGAAATGAAGAGAATAAGGGGCCTTATTAATAACACAATCACAGCAAATGCCAAATTAACACCACTGAGACGCTCCCGGTACAAGATAATCACGCAAGAGCCGAAGATTCTCAGGAGAATCAGTTCATTTAACAACAGATTATGTTTTTTTTTTCTTCTTTCTACGTCTTCTTCAGTCCGGCTTCTGTCAGACTTCATTCAATAATTGGATCATCACGTACAGAGTAACGTGTGCTGCAGTTGCTCCACTTATGCAAAGTTCTCTTACCCCGGGGAAACATTCATTAACCCCTAGAACACAACGAACAGTATATAAGAATGTGCAATATAGAGTGTCTTATACGCTTTTTTTACAGGAACTATATAAACACACCTGAGCAAAAAGTACTCAAAATGTTAAAAATCTGGATCCTATGGTAAATTTGCTGTGGGAATAATCCACAACTCCTTACATGGACATCCTGGGGGGGGGGGTGTGTTTATAGGTCACATATTCAGGCTTTAAAAGTGCAATTTCTTTTGTCTTCTTAAGCGTCATTGAGTCAAAGTCATGATTCATTTTATGTCACATTTTTAGTCGTGATACAAAGTAGCAGTAATTGTGCAGAAGTCACAAAATTAGACCGTTTTTCTTTCCTTTTCTTTTTGTTCATAGTGAACTTTGAATTGTGACGTATTTCCCAAATTTCCTAAATTCAATCCGATTTTAAACATTTTGAGTGCTTTTTTGCTCAGGTGTGTTTATATAGTTGGTGAAAATGAAAAAAAGGATAAAGGACACTATATTGCACATTTTTATACCTCCTGTATAAACTGTATGTTTAAAAATAGTCATGGAAAGAAGCAGCTGATATGCTCTTTGTTTTTTTAAAACGCTATTTTAACATGCAGTAAATTGTGAATAACGGCCAGATATTGAAAGTTATTCTGGAAAAATGGGCATAAGCACCCATTTATGCTTAAAATAAGCCCACAAAAAAGTCCAGAAGACATGTTGAGGCTTAGGCGTTAAAGGATTAACCACCAAACATTTACACGGAGGAGATTTGCTCTGATTCAAGTTAAAACCTTGACCATTGCTGACCAATTACTCACCACCACAGTCAGTAAATAAAGAAAAATAAGCTTTATCTCTAAAAGCTCGAGAGTGTTGTTGTGTTCTAAGAGTTAACGACATGAAGATTTAGGTGGTTTTACTACATTCTCCATGGAAATGGTTCAGTAGTTTTTGAGTGATCCAGATCAACAGAACAATCGTGTTTACGGAGATAAAAACCCAGAAACTGTTGGATTGTCAAGACTGTTTGAACTTGTCTTATTTGACACTAAAATATGAATGATGAATGAACATATACTGCACTAGCTCCTGGCATTTTTATACGGAAAAAAAAGAGAAACAGTTTCTTAGGATTTATAGTTTTGTTTTTATAGTTTTTGGTTCATTTTGAGCCGTAGCTTGTAAAACAATTTGAAATGTAATGACTGTGTTTCCTGTCAGTCTATTAAAACTGTAAATGACTATAATTTATTCTGTCGGGTCAATTCAGGACTTGTTTTATCCCTTCAACGGCGAAAGCTTAAATCCTAAGCTTGTGCCCGTCATCGTCCCAAAGAAGAGAAGAGATGAGGATTCACATCTATCACAGTGCAACAAAGAAAAAGCTCTCTTGTCCTTAAGTGGCTTTCATTATCTTTGGATTTTTTTCAACTGACATCTTTGAAATGTGACAAAGGAAGAAAACTAAAGCAAATGCATAGTTAAAGAGCCGTACGTTAATGTGGTTTTCACAGCAAAAGTCTAATCTTCCATTTCTTTGGCAGACGCTGTAGTTCTGAAGTTCTTATGGATGAACCCAAATATAATGAGTTGACAATAACAAGTGGAAGAAAACAGGAACGTAAACAGATCGATTCACTGTCTAAAGGAAAGAGCCGTGCCGTGCTGCTGCTGCTGCTGCTGCTGCTTGTGGTGACAGAATACCTGAGGAAATATGGTTAATTATGGAGCTGGGCTCATTTCACTGCGTTTAGTCTCCATCTATTGTTGTGTCCTCGAGGCTATTCGGTGAATTAGCTGGTGCTGCTGTCCTGTCGTGTCGTGTCGTGTCCTGTCTCACGACCATGTCATTATTTCAGTTGGCAGGAGAACTGGGGGACTCTGCTTTATCTGAAGCACGCACACACATTTAAAAAATAAAATAAAAATTAAAATGATCGTGTCTACGTGAAAGTCCGAGATGTGTCACAGGTTTGTAGAAGGAAACACAAAATAATGGCTGATGCAATCGCCTGAAACACAACAGGCTCCAGAACACGTCTCATACAGATGACTTCACTCACACACACACACACACACACTCACACTCACACGTCTGTTTATTGATTCCTTTGTTAGCAGAATTAGCAGCATAAAACACACGTTACAGTTTTTTCTTTCTTAACCCTTAGTACTCAGGCGGCATGGATCTGTGCCGCAGGTGCACCTGTGGTAAATACACAACTCCTTACATGGACATCCTGGGCTTGTGTGTATATACTGTAGGTCACATATTCAGGCTTTAAAAAAAGCAGTATTATTTGGTCTTATGTGTGTTGCTGAGTCACAGTTGCGATTCATTTTATATCAGCCTGAAACAATGACTCAATTAATCGATTGCTAAATAAATCGTCAACTATTTTGATAATTGAAAATTGAAAACACTAACGTCAGGTGATTTTCACCCACACATTATTATGAATATGTGATTTTTACCTTCGTAATTGCACAGTTGGTGTAGCGGTTAGCGCTTTTCTCCGGCTTCGTCCCACAGTCCAAAAACATGCAATATGGGGATTAGGTCAAATTGGACACTCCAAATTCCCCATAGGTGTGAGAGTGAATGGTTGTTTGTCTATGTGTGTCCCTGCGATGGACTAGCCTACTGTCCAGGGTTACTGACACTCATTGTGTTCTAGGGTTAAGGAATTAAAACAAGTTTTCATATTTTTCAGCTTCTTAAACATGAATATTTTTGGTTTCTGGACAAAACAAGACATTTGAGGACATCGTCCTTCCCAGGTTTGAGGAACGACTGATCAACATTTTCTGACATTTTATGGACTGAGCGATATTAAAAGGGCTTTGCAGGAGTTGGGGATTTACAACCAACCTACAGAGTTCACCCCACACAGCATATTCACCAAAGAAACAGCATCAATTAAATACAAAATGACATGCTGTATAAAAATGGTGTGAAAGTAGATATGTTTTAATTAAAAAAAGGTGCCCACCGAGTACAGAGGATTGTACATTAATTAAGTGTGGGGATTATGGCTCAGTTACTGCACAGGCAGAAGTGGGGAGGATATGAGTGGCAGCACCAGTGTTAAGTAGTGTCACACTCACCCACTGGAAAAAGAAGCCCGTTCCACTTGCAGGGATTCCACGCCGCGATGGTCCCCGCGTCTCCTTCCAGATGGCAGAAGGTTAAACAGATGGGCGACGTGGATGGGAGCTCACTGCAGGCGACGTGAGGTCCATGTTGAGTCCAGAGATCCAGTCGTCGAGTCTCGATGACGTCCTGTGAGGATTTTGCGATCCAGTGTGGTGCTTTAATGTCGGCCTAGTGGCAGCTGGTGTACCATGAGGGCATGCATGATGGCCATCTGATGGACCAGTTCTCTCTTTCGAGGAATTTCAAGGTCTGTGTTTTGTTTTAATCCTGTCTTTATTTTAAATTCAAGATATTGTGTAATATGAGTGAATGTAGCTTAGGAACTCCTCTCATTTCAGATCCCCACGTCCTGCCACTGTGACTGGATGCCCCTCATTAATGAGTTCAGCCCGACCTCCCCTTGCATGTTTAAGTCCCTCTGCCATGTGTTAGTGCCTCTTATGGCGCTTGGTCCATAAGATGAACTATGGCTCGCCTCGGCCCCGCGCGCTTTGGTATGGGTTTTCTGTGACTATAGTACCTTCTCAACGTGGGCGGAGTCATCACAGCACGGCTGCATGAAACTGCCGTGACTTCGTTTCAGGGTGCTAGCAACCGCATTTTAGCGTGACGGCCCGTTAGCCTACGATTTGCGTCCAACGTGCTAAATTGAGGACCTTTATGCTGCCGTGTTCCATCTTATCCTGCCAGCATCGAAGCATGGGAATAACAACAAAAGCACGTGCAGTATCGCATCGTATTTCATGCCACACATGACATTTCTGAGAAGTGATAAAGCTCACTGCACATAAATTAAGTAATCTATGAATCCACGATTCTTTTGACTCTGCTTTTTGCAGAGCCCATTCAGATTTGTGTTTGACTGCTTCCTGGTGAGCTGACCTTTGGACTATTACTGTGTGTTCAAGTTGTGCTTCTAAGTCCTGTTGCCTTGAGTGCAGTCCTTGTCAGACATCATGTGTTTAGCATAGATTTATGAGGGTTTTAAGTCAGTTTCATCTCGCGTCAGCCAATTGACCATTACCCTCCACAGCCCAGACGAAGGCAAAAAAAAAAAAGGTGACTGTGGTTCTTGTGGACACAGTGGAATACATATATGGAATCAATGATTTCACTGCCTGCCTCACTGTTTCCCAAACGAAGGCAGGGATCAGGAGCCACTCAGTCCTCTCCTGTGGTTTCAAGCAAGAGCTACAGTACATCAAGAAAAGGACTAACAGGATCATTGTATAGGAAAGAAGGATGCAGTGGAACCAGAGATGTGCAGAATAATGAGCAGCCTGTCTGAGAAAGAAGACACCTGAGACACGGACACTGTGTCTCTGACTTCAGGCGAGCTCTGTTTTCAATCAAGGTCAGCTCCCAAAAGTGATCCTATACACATATACATCAACACCACTTGTCATTCTGAAGTGATCACACAGTCGTGTAGTGGTGACTCTGACTTTGCACAAGGTCTGGATTCATTGAATTAATTTCATCCAGGTTGTTCTTTGTGGGAGCTGCAATTTGGAAAGCTACAGATAAATTGGATGCGTTAGAATTGCTAATGAGAGGAAAGACGTGTCTTATTCACAGTCCAAGCTGACCAAGACGAAAGTGTTCGAGTAGCAAACAAAGACATCAGTGATTTTTAAAAATGTGGATATAAAACTAGAAACTGGATACTACTTTCATATTAGTTTAACATAAATCTGTACCACACAGTGTAACCTGATAAAATACTCAAAATTTATTCATAACAAACTCACCGTGAACATTGAAAATGAAAAGAAAAATGACAAATAAATTCATAATAGTTTCCCTCTAATCTTGAGTGTATTAGTATGAAGTTGAGTCTCCGTCTTTCCTGCCTCAGATCAGCTCAGCTCTGCTATGTTTTACGCCGTCGTTTTCCTCGAACAGGCGATGAACCCGAGTTATCTCCTCTGAAGCTGGACTTTCGGTTTTGGGCCGAGGTACTCGCTGTGTCTCTGTGAAAAAAATGTGGGTTTTCTTTAGATTTTGTTTTAGTGTTCTGTAAATGGAGAGAAGTAACAACAACAAAAATGGCGTCTTACAACTATTCTGTGAACAAGCTGCTAAAGCAAATGCATGGTAAGAGGAAAGTTTTAGTATTTATATGGAATTAGATTTGTGTCAATATTTTCAAACAACACTTTTCATAATTTAAGAAGCAAAAAAATATCGAATTAACTCATTACAAAATAGATTTGCAAAGAACAAGTGAGGGAGCGCAAAGAACAAGTGAGGGAGCGCAAAGAACAAGTGAGGAGCGCAAAGAACAAGTGAGGGAGTTCAAAGAACAAGTGAGGGAGTTCAAAGAACAAGTGAGGGAGCGCAAAGAACAAGTGAGGGAGCGCAAAGAACAAGTGAGGGAGTTCAAAGAACAAGTGAGGGAGCTCAAAGAACAAGTGAGGGAGCGCAAAGAACAAGTGAGGGAGCTCAAAGAACAAGTGAGGTAGTTCAAAGAACAAGTGAGGGAGTTCTAAGAACAAGTGAGGGAGCGCAAAGAACAAGTGAGGGAGCACAAAGAACAAGTGAGGGAGCGCAAAGAACACCTGTATTTTCAAACAAAATACATTTTGGAATGATTTAATCAATGTTTTTTGCTTCTTTAAAGTGTTGTTTGCTTCGTGAAAGGTGTTGTTTGAAAATATTTATCCAATATTTTGAAGCAAAGTCTATGAGATTTATTTTGCTGCCTGGCTGTGCTCTGTAAATCTGTACCAGGTGCTTGGATTATACAATCAATATATCAAAACCACAAACTTAGGAGAAACAGATGATACACTGATCACGATGGACACTCTTGTAATGAGCATGAGCAGTAAGCATCAGACAGCCGTCTCAAAGCCATAAACACTCTCTGTTATTGTAATTGATTTACAGTAGAAGGCGTCTTACAGGAATCTCATTCTCTTTTCTTCTCTCCACAAAACACATCTACATGCACCTGCGTTATAATGTCAAGGGGAAAACACAGAAATCAATACTCAGGTGCATATCAGTGATACCATAAATTCTGCAGACAGCAATCAACCAAATAGAGTAGGGAAGGTGTTTATATTGAGTGCATTCACACTCTTTTTTTATTATCCTGCCATTATCATTTCGACCGCAAACTTCAGACATCTCCAAAAAAAACAGATCAACGGACTAAGTCACACAAATAAAATATCACTCATGCCGTCAGAACGCCGAAAGCTTACTATCAATCTTGTATATTGTGTTAACATCAGCACACATCTTTATCTGCTCGGGGCAAAAATCACAACTGTGCCTCCAAGTCGCTCTGGATGAATTGGAGTGGTCATGGTTTACTCACAAGCACCAATTTTTGTCCATTAACCAAAAGGTTGATTCAAACAAGGCAACCATAGCAAGAACCTTTCCGTGGTATGACAACAGTGAGTGTCACAGATGTCTGGGTGAGGCGACAGAGAGTGGGAGATATCAGTTGTTGTGAAAAACAGTTTTTCTCTCAGTGTCTTAAATCTAAACCTTGATGAGCTCTTACGACGCTGATTTAGCCGCTCATTTCCACACGACTCTCTCCCGTGTTACACTCCCACAGTATATGAGTATATACTGAGGAATAACTTTGAAATCAATACTTTTTGTTGTAATTCTTAGTAAGCAGCCATTTAACAAGCGGGATAACAAACATCAGGCTTTAGTAACACTTCGATTTTTTTATTCTTCTTCATTGGTTCAGAATGCAGTTGGTGTAAACTGGAGCAATAGTTAGTTTGGTACAGTACATTATTGTAGGGATGAAACAATTACCACAATAACCGATTATTAATCGATCACTAAATTAATCGTCAACTATTTTGATCATCGATTTTATTTTTTTTATTATTATTATTATTATTATTATTATTATTAAAACAAGATTTCTGATCGTTTCAGCTTCTTAAATGTGAATATTTTCTTCGCTTCTTTGCTCATTAAGTCATTAAAACTGAATGATTTCTAGGTTTGACAAACATTTTTCTACATTTCTAAATTAAGTCAACAACAAAAACCACCAAAAGTTAAGTTTAACAATGTTGTGAAGCCTCTGGTGTTTCCCACCCCTCTTCTAAAGAAAGCCTTCCTGTTTTCAGAGGAACACATCTGGACTGAGAGCTCAGTGTCTCTGAATAAGCCCTTATGGATTATCTATGGCCACACAAATATTCTTTAGTACCATGTGATCCCTGCAGCTTCCCTGCTCAGCATGGAGTCTTAAGTTACAGCCTTATTACTTGAAGCACCTCTGACACAAACCTCTGTGGAGATGGGGGTCTCCTTCATGGAGACGTTATGTGTATGTATCTGAAATATACTGGCAAAGAAGCCAAAAGGGAGCCCTAAAACCACAAGGTCTCCCATGTGGAACCACTTACACCTTCTGTCGATTCTACCACAGATGTATATCACCCTCAAGCCAGTGACAGAACAAAAAAACAAAATTCCAGCAATGGAATGTGAGTCACAAGTCCACATGGGGATGGTAGGAGGATTGGGAGATATCAAAGATGTCATCTGCACAGTGTGCGGACCGGGACAAAGGCAATCAACAGTAGCCTTTGCTGGAGTCTTACAAAGGCTGAAGGATGACGGGAAACCTTGTCTGGCTGGTACAGAGACACATTTGGCTTTCACCCACTGAATTGAAGAGGTTATGAATTGTTATTTCTGAAGTCTAAGTACTGGTGCACTACAACTTTATTCAGTTAGATGCTGTGGGTTTAGTTTGCAACAGATAAACTTTCTGTACGTGCACTGTCCTTTTGTGTAACTATAAAAACTTTCATTAAGCAATAACGTACTGCAGATTGACACGCTTAGGCAGCGTAAAACTACAATCTGTCATAGATTTAAAATTACATTTGCTGACTCTTTATCTGCACTGTCCATCAAAAGAGATAAAATAGACAGCTGGAACCGTAAGCGCCGTCTCATCACGGTGAAGCCAGAACAGAAATGCATTGTAACTAAAGGGATTCTGTCTAACTGTGTGGCTCATGAGTGAATGAGCTTGGGGCAAGAGCAGTTGTATATTTAAATGTTCTGGGTATGAGGACCTGTGTGTGTGACTGTTTTATTGAATTGCCAAAATCTCAACAGACACAAACCACAAGGAGAAACTGTCCACCATTTGCTAAACTCGATAAGCAGTGCTGTATTTCATCATTTGAAGTCAATTATGAGAACTTGCTAGAGGACAATTAAGAAAACTCATACCGTAAAGGGAAATTCATCATAAAAAATATTAATATTCTGGACCCATCATAAGAATCAAGTCACATTTCAGAGAGACTGTGAATTCCTAACGTGATACAGCACGATGGTCCTTTAACTTCAAACATAGGCTGCTAAACCAACAGTGGAATATGATCACAGGTCTCGATGGCATAAAATGGCCCTGGAAATGTAACTCAAACATGCAGACTCATCTAAAGTCGGTACAAGGAGGCATCTGTGGAGCACATTATGACTACAGATATAAAATGGAGTCCTATTTTTTCCCTGAGTGTGAGGCGCAGTGCGGGCAGCCTTGTAAATGCAAGCTAATTACAATCTTGTGTGTTCCCAGTGCGTAGCTGGTGGACACGACAAGTGTGTGTACCTCAATCTGGATTTAGTACTTCCCGTTATAACAAACAATTACTGTCATTAGTCTAATAACGTTTATTTTCACTCAACACTCAAAAATGCTTGTTTTAGATATGCAACAGCTCCCAGTTGTAGAAAATAAGAATTGCATTCGCTGTCTTGTTACACATGCATTTTTGGGTATAGTGCTTTTTGTGACATGCAGCACAACAACAAACAAACAAATAGGATTTACTTACTGGTGTTTTATGACAGGCTCTGGACCAAAGATGTCAGAAATAGAACTGTTACAGGAGAAAAGGGGAGAAATATATCAGTAACACAAGATCAATCTATACTTAAACTCCATTCCCACTGGTCAAAAGATCAGTTTAATCCCAAGTTTAACACATACAGCTTTTTTTTTTCTCTAACTGGCATCAGCGAGAATGGAAGACCCGGATCAAAATGTGCCATTTCCTACGATGCACAATCTTCCAGCCTTAAGCATAGCTGTTATCATTACTGTTTGTGTTGATCCTCGGTCTTTAAAACTTGGGACAACACTCTGTATTATACATTTTATCAAGCACATCTTCAAAATGACTAACGGGTGATGCACATGGTACAAACAAAACACCACAGGGCAGAGAAACTAGTGCAACCACAAACAGTCTTTACTATTAGCTTTTTTCCCACCAAATAATTGCAGTACATCTGCTCGAATAATGGCCATAAATTCCAACTTTTCTGAACAGACTGCGATGCTTTGATACATTTTAGACGGACACATAGCAGGTGTTTTAACTGTATCGCACATCACACAGAACCACGGTGTCAGTGGCAGAGGCATGCCACCTACGAGGCCGTGTATATGTTACTTCAAAGGGGAGGCATATTGGTTTTTCCACACTATTCAATACCAAAATGGACACTCATGTCTCTGCTTCTCAGCAGGAGGCTATGGTTGCATGAGGTTGCCTCAGGCAAACACTTCATTAGGAGTCAGGCCACATGTATGTGATGAGAACAGCTGTATTTTTCACTTTTGTGCTGTCAAGTGTTCGAGGTCTGCTCTGCGGTTCACCAGCTATAAGAAATATATACATGTCCCCCATGATTTTTCGACCTTTTTATTAGAAAGTTTATTAGAAACTGAGAATTTGGACTCTGCAGCCTGAGGCACGTCCTTTCAACAGTGTATGATGGGTCAAACTTGTATGAACAGGTGAACAATAACCTTAGATTGAAACCAGAATTCATCAATTATTGAGATATGAACAGCCTTAAGGGTCCAATGTGTTAAAATGTAGGTAGAATTATTTTAATATGGCAGGAATTTCGGCACTATGACGTAGCAGAATACTCTCTCTCGCCTGAGGTTCACTAACATGCAGAACAGGTTGCAGTGCTAAATTGATTTGGTGCATGTACCATAACGCGGGTCACATTTCTCATGTGCATTTATGCTCCAGTGGTGTTACACAATAACAAAAAAAAAAGCTACTAGAATACAGATTAAACAAATAACTTAAATTCTGTTAGCAACAGGCTAGCTGTTGCTACCTAGCAACCACCAATTATGTGTGTTTGTTTTTGCATGACATCTTAAGTTTCTCTGAACCACAATTCCTGGTGGTTTAACTTTGTCATCACTGTAAATCAGAGATAAAGACTTGGGTAAATGATTCCCCTCTTTAACCACCTCTGGTGGTTTAAAAGTTCAGCCACAAGTGACTAGTCGCATCCTGTGTCTAGTAAATAAAAATAGTACACAACGTGTCTTTAAGATCAGAGAAAATCTTCTATCATTATCTAATGTATTATAAAACAAGCCAGATATTCACAATCGCAAGTGAGAGCTAAGATACAAAATACCACATTAATTACCTGCATATGTGTTGCAAAATGTGCAAGTTATACTAAATAAATGCAAAAACAAACATGTGAATAAATAAATAATTTAATGAATTAAATGCACAGTGTGTATTTCCTGCCACTATAAAAACAAAAGACAACAGAGTTGTTAACTAGTTAGTGCCAAATATTTCTTATTTCTCCCTGATGATTAATAGCAAGGCTGCCCAAGAAGTTATAACACTATACTATATTACTATTATACGACTACAAACCGACTAGAAATACATACTGTACGTCCATGGATGGTAAGAGTGCTGTAATAGTTTATACTAATATAAGTAAACGACTCTACAAAATATATACCATTAATCGTAGTGTTTTTTTATTTATTTTAATGCACAAACGTCACATATTATGTTGAACCCTGGCAGATTTTTAAAGAAAATTGTGTTTGAACATTTCTGATATAAAATGGCATCATTTTATTATATCTCATTGGATACTTGTTTTAGATTATGTCTTCTTTTAAATTTTACTTTGTCATAGACATTTTCTCCCCCATGTGTGCGTGGGTATCCAACAAATACTCAACAACATGTACTCTTTGTATAAAAAATATCTCTGGCCAGAGCCACAATGCAAATTTTGCATGGGAAATATAGTTTCTGAACATGATTTAAGTTGTATGGAGGGCAAACAGAAGCAGGACCCTGTAAAATAGTCATGGTTGTTGGCTCTAATTTACTGGATTTTGTTCCCAGTTATAGATTAAAACACTTAACTTTTAGATGTATGGTAACATTTCACTTAAGTCCCACTATTTAGTATTAATAAACACTATACAAACATTTAAGTATTTATTTCACACACATAATTTTAAGTACAACTTCTCATATAAAGATGTGTGACAACTGTGTTTTAATATTTCATGTGTTTATTTACCAGCCACCGTGTGTCCAAAGGGGGAGTTTGAGTTGTTAAAACAGCATTTGTTTCATTTCACATCCCGCTGCCACATTCATGAGTGTTTTCTTGGTGCCACAGCTGCACTGTGCCGTGGGCAACTACATTCCACATTAACTGGCGATGGCTGACACCGATGTAGTACAATGTTTTATTTTTATCCACCCACCTATAGATTACACAAGTACAAAGGGCGGAAAGTCTCTCAGGCTACATCCAGTCTGCAGGCTTTAATTCTACTTTTAAAAAACAAACAAAACAAAAAAGAAATAGATTACCTGATTCCTGTAATTACTCTGTTGACAGCACAGACAAGAGTGGTTGGTATATGCGTCTCAGGGGCTGGTGTGGCTGCAAGGGTTTGTTTACAGGGCATGTGGGTTTTTTATTTTTTCATAATTATATTAAAAACTAAGAACAAACTTAGACAAACTGTTTTTGGATATGTACGGACTTCTATAACTTGCTTTATGGTAATCTATGACTTAAACACACTTATTTTTGTCTACTAAAGGATTGGGTTATGAGCATTTGATTATGTATGTGGCCACACTGTTGGTGTAGTGGTTAGCACTCTTGACTTTGCAAGGGTTACGGTTCTTTGCAGCAAGAAGACCCGGCTTTGCGCCCTGGTTGGAACGAGGGCCTTTCAGCATTAAGTTTACATGTTCTCCTTGTGGGTCTTGGTTCTCCCGCTTCCTCCAACAGTCCAAAGACATGTAGATTTGGGGATTGGACACTCTAAATTGACTGAAGGTGTGAATAAGAGAGTGGATGGTTGTCTCTGTGTGGCCCTGTGATGGACTGGCGAACAGTCCAGGGTGTACCCCCCCATCGCCTTATGTCAGCTGAGATTGGCACAGTTCCCCCACGACCCTCATTGGAGGATGAAGCAGTAGAAAATGGATGGATATTTATAGCGTTCCCTGCTGGTTTTTCGGTGCACACGAGGGTCAAGGGGCCACTGGTGCCAATTCCAGCTGACATAGGGTGAAAGAGTACACCCTGGACAGGTTGCCAGTCCATGTTCTGATGGGGTCATGAACCCAGGTCTTCTTGCTGCAAAGGCACCAGTGCTAACCACTACACCAACTGTGTGGTTAGTGTCACTGATATCTGCTACATGATAGACATTAAGATTTTAAGGATTGATATCGTTAGAATTGTTTTGCAAACAAGACTGAACTGATGGGCGGTCTCTGTATGTGTTGTGATTCATACTATATTTGTATAATTACCTTTATTACAATTTACTGTACTTCTGTGTTGGGCCATATAGTTGTCAAGAGCGAGCCTGTCCCTAACCAGTTAGTGTTTGAATACACCAACACAGTAGCTTGAAAACCAGTTATTTTAAATCTGTAAAATCAGGGGCTGTTTTTTTATGTGTTTGGAGCGTGTGTGTCCTTTAATACTCAGGCCACATGAGAAATGGTCTCGAAATGGTCTTTGTCTCTAAAATGAACGTTAAACCCATCACATAGACAACGCTCCGGAATCAGTAGGTGAAAGATAGGACGCACCCAGAGAAGTGTTTTTTTTTTTCTTCCAAAGAAGTAGTGAGGGCAATGATGTACTGATAATCCACTGTCCATTGTCTATTTTGTTTTTTAAAATTCTTCATCAATTCAGTGAGACTGCAGCAACTCCAGTCATCTCAACAGCTCACAGGTTGTTGTTGCTTTGTAACAATGGATGTGATGGAATACTTTGAAAGAAACCAAGTCCAGACAAAGATCAAGGCAGGGCAAGGCAAGACTTGGTCAAGACCAAGACCACAGCACTTTACAAAATATATAACATTGGTAAGGCTTTATACTTTATGAAAATAACAGCAGTGCCCCGCGGAAAAAGTAATACTTTACTGGAAAATGAAAAGTTGTAAATCAACACAAGCCTATCTTTGGCATTGTGCTCTTTAAAACCAAAAAAGATCAGATGATACCAGATGAGATACTATAAAATGATGTCTGTGTGATAATACTGCTGTATTGTACTTGGTAAATCTTTGAGTGCATTTTAAAAGAGTTTATACAACATTAATGCACTGATGCATTCACACTGGGGAGTGACCTGCACACCAAACTAAAACACACAGGGCGATCAGATGCATTTGGACTCACAATTATCAACAATGCCATCCTACCTGCTTATACAAAGGTAAACAACCGAGTTAACAGGTTGTAAATCTTTTCATAGACTTGGAGGGGCATTGCTCTCCCAAAAGAGGGAGTGGTGCTGTTTGCCAAGTGTTTTCCTTTAAATGTTGTTGTGCAAACAAAATTTATTTGTGGTGTAGAAAAACAAAGGTTAAAGCAGGCAACCTGGCGACATCCGTGCTCCTGAACCATCGCACAACTTCTCCTTATCTCAGTGAATCTAACCTAACTTTGTGTAGAGGGAGCTAAAGAGGAAGTGGCAGTTGTTGTTGGTGACAAAATATTACAACTAACTACTTGGACTTTTAAAAAGAGGTATTTGGACTACAGCCAGCTTTGTGTACAACTCTAATTACCAACAAAACGTACCCTTTGTTTAAATAGTATATGACAATGTCACCAAGGGCGTAACCAGCTCTCACCTGCTGATGGACACGTCACTGTTAGTGGGACTGGGTGGCAACTCAATTCCTCTCGCTGATTGCTCCTCTTCCCCGACTGTGTCTTCTGCTTTCATCTGGAGGCAGCTCCTTGATCCTGAATCTTGATCTGGGGGATGAAAATATATATTATAATAACGTCACGACACCCACAGAGAATCAATCAGTGGAGAAATGATCTGTCAAAATGTGGATGCAGAGAATAAAATAGGCCCGATAGCCCAGTTCAATATATTTTCATATGTTAAACACATTCAGCTCGTTCTATCCCTTTAATGTATTTATTTTGTTAGTATAAGTCACGTTTAAATACAAGAAATATAACAAAATATGTCAGTGATTTTCAAAAACAAATATCACATATTTGTGATTCTGCATTTGCTCTCATACGCGTCGTTTGCATCTCATTTGCTTCCAAATCGCTCACTCCCCAACACGCCATTCATCCACAACATGTATTGGCATATCCTTTTCCACTCCAGTCTGATGCACACATTGCTGGAGTGCACCAAACGTCGTGTTATTCATTTAAAGACTGAAATAAAAAAGTCTCCCTACCACACATACAAACCAGCAGGTGGTTGCAAAAGCTCTGTTGAGCAAATGTCATTTTTCTCAAAGCATTTACTTTGTGATATTTTAACGACGGGGGAACACTGTTTTGTAAAATGGCACAAGGGGAATGTGTCACAGCTGGTTACAGCTAGTAACAGGTAACTTTTGCAACAGTGCTCTAAGGAGACTAAGATATCTCCTGTGGCTTGAGTAGATTTTATTCCCGAGGAAGGTAATGAGTGTTCAAGTACCTGCAGAGAGTGTCTTTTCTACATCTTCTTCCTTCACAATGACTTCCTTTTTGATCCGCAGCTGCCTGGTGGTTTCTAGGCGACCCCGGACCTGGGCAATGAGGCGGGAAAAGTCGTTGCTGTGCTGCTTCCCTGTGGACAAAGTAGCATAATATGGGTTAAAAAAAAAAAAAAGGGAAGGTGATCGAACGCCCTGGATGCCATAACAGTATGCAACAGCATCTGAATGATTAACTCGTCGATCGTCTTTATGTAAATCTACATCTCATAGCCACTGCATGCCGTTGACTGTGTATTATTATAGCAAATACAAAACTAGTTTTTCTTTTGTGACACAAAAACATCAAAAACAATAACACATGAAGCAAATCAGACATGTGTTTTCACTTGGAAATGAGTTTGTCCTAACATAGAAAAGGTGAGCAGACATCATTTTTATTCATGAGCCTCAGAATCTTATGTGAAATGCCACCAAGACCAGAATTAGAATTACAGAGCATCTCCACATGTATGATTTTCGATTGGAGAATGGTGACAGAACTGAGAGGGGGGCGAGAAATATGTAAAAAAGCAATCAAGTATGATTTAATTACCATGAGCAGTTCAGAGAGAGTGATTTGAAACTACATTACTACATTAGCTGAAACCTTTTCAGGTAATCTGAATTAAAAAATTAAATTACAGGGGAGATTTTGTGGCTGCTGGTTACTAAATGAAAACAACAAAATGAATTTCAATTTCTGGTAAGAAAATGAGTGATGTTTCTTTTATATGATTCATTTTCCATTATTCTAACATGAGCATGAGAAAAAAGTCTGCAATCCACTTAGATTAACTTTTTTGTTTGTTTATTTTTACCACTGCAACAATACTTGTGACACAGACAACAAGTGGGTGTTAAAATTCAGCTTTTCACTAATGCTACCGCAGACTATAAATATAAAAAGAATATAAATGCATTTTAGAATGCAGGCATGGTCAAGTTGACCTACTGAAGATTCATACCAAGCACTGTTGAGTGAGTTTGAATGTGACCTGGTTTTCAAGTGGTTCTGAATATTTAGAACCACTTGTCTGAAAAGAAATTATACCCCAAACCATCTCCAGCATTAACAGAAAGTTTAAATTTAAATTATAGACAGGGAACAGTAAATTTTAAGAATAACAAATCTCAAACAATCTCTGCAAAAACCACCAGCAATGACTGAGGAGAAACACCAGGGGAGAACCATGCAGACAACCCAGCTGTCCAAAAGTTGTGTGTGGAACATTAAGACGAGTGACGAGCAGGTGCGGTGCAAACTCTGCCAGACGTAGGCATCATATCACAAGTTAACTTCAACAACGAACAGCCATTTGAGAGCTAAGCACCCCGCAGAGAGGAGGCCCATCGCCATCGGAGCAGCAATCAATAGCTAGCTTTGTCACCAGGCGAGTCAAGTTTGATGAGAGACATGCAGAGCAAACAAGACCCTAATCTCAAAGAGGATAGCTGCAGACATGTTTCCCATCTGCTTCATTGAAGGCGATGGTTTTAGGAGCTGAAGGGCAATTGTTAAGCCAGAATTTGTGGTGTCTTTCATTCTTTTCATCTTCTGCCACTTTATCCTGCACACGAAGGTCAACGAGGGCCGCTATTACAAATCCAGGCTGACGTAGGGCGATAGGCGGGGTACACCCTGGACAGTTCGCCAGGGACACATAGAGACACCACTCGTCAAGGAAAAGGTTTAGATTGGTTTTCCACTACAACATAGTACCTACTCAATGTGGGCGGAGACATCGCTGCATAGCAGCGACACACACAAACGAGTGACTAGTGACTTGTTCAGCAGTTGTTTTCAGTGTAACTGAATCATTAATCATTAAAAATATTTGTTCAGTACTCCCTCAATGACCGGAGCACAGACTGACACAGTCACAGTCTGTCACAGCAGGGTTTGTGATGCCGCTGATTGTACATTTCCCTGGTAATTGTTGGAGATAAACCCACATTTTTAGGATTGTTAAGTCTTTTTTATCTGATCTACAGTTCGGCTTGATTCTTGTGTCGGACGTCTCTTCCTGTGACGGTACTCTGACCAATCAGTGACCGGCAGTCTGGAGACGTCACGCATAGTATCGCCTCAGCTTGCTTGGAACCTCACCAGAGCAGGTACTAAAAAAAGTACCTGGTCCCAGGTACTATGCTAGTGGAAACGCAACTTAACTGTGCCGAGGTGAGGCGAAACACGCCCAAACTGTGCAATGATAATCAGCTAAACAGAGAATCGACGAAGCAGCAGAGATGGCGAGACAGGACTCCGATGTAAAGTTGGCATTTTCATTGTTTGTGGCGATAAAATCACTTCTTCAAGTTCATTGTGATCAAAGGCAAGAACGTACACGTAATGTGTACATTATGTCCCGGAGCAAAAACTTTGTCGACATCCGAGTTAAATGCACTTTATATGGTGTAACTGTTTACTTTTCTTACAAAGATAATACTTGAAGTGCAGGATAAACATCTTGCTGTCTGTCGACGTGCAATAAACCTACAAACTTTTTTTTAACAGTAACGCAAATAGTTACTTTCCCTGGTACGAGTTACTAGTAATTCAGTTACTAAGTCAGTTACTTTTTGGAACAAGTAGTGAGTAACTATAACTAATTACTTTTTAAAGTAACGTTCCCAACACTGATGATAATGCAGGTGAGATGGGCACACAGTTGGTGGAAGTTGGAAAAACTGTCTCTGAGCACAAATTCATGGACTGTCATTACAAACATAACTGGGAAATACAGAGCGCTGTTATGAGGACAAAAAGCAAAAGACACGGTGCTAAAAACACAGCTCACATGCTTTCCACAGGCTACGGCTACACAAGACTGGGGGATTTAATGGAAAAGTTATGCTTGCGTAAACGATAATGCTAGCAATAACGGTGCCATCTCACACTGACCCACACTGGAATGGGACTCTCAGCTTTGATTTATAAGCTTCAAAACACTAACCATGCGGTCGCATCTGCCCATAGTATGGTTTTGCACTTTCATTACAGCATGAGTGCGACACAAGCCCTGAAAAAGAGGCAACAACTTCAGAACTTGTTCCAGCGACCACTTGAGCAAATATTGGGGATATCTGCAGTTCTATCAGACAGAGCTTTAACTAAACTATCAGGCGCTGCACCCTGGACATGATTGATGATAGCTGGAGCATTATAAGGGAGCTCATTCCTGTGCTCCACTCACCGAAATGTGCCACCACAGCATCATGTGGAGAATATAAGGAGGATACTTTGGTTTTCCCGGTTACAGAAACTCTTCTGTCAAAACATCTCAAAGAAACTTAGAGAGAGAGTCTGCTTAGGTGCCTCAGTTCAAGCATACCGTGTCTGCGTCATTGGAGTGGTGGCTTGCACCTGCTGACAGGGTGACATACATCAAATCCCTGCTGGATCCAAGGCTAAAAAAACACCCGAGATTCAAAAGATAAACTTGCTATGCAGGCAAAGGTGTGTAATCTCCTTTTGTGCAGCTCTGAGTGAACTGGTGAGGTTGCTGCAGATGAATCGAGATGAAACAAAAAGTGATACCGATTCTGCCACGACGCTCCTCTTTGGCGAAGATTACAACACGATAACAACAAACACCACTACTGAACTTAATCAGTACCGCAAAGGAGAAATGCCCCTTCACATCCATCCCTGATAGAGCCCACAGTCTGCGCCGTTTGAGAATGCTTTCAACAGCTGCAATTATTGTAAATAGAGTGCACTCCAACTTTCATCCGGACCCTGTGGACATGCAAATTTGCTTGAGTAAAAATATGTAATGGGCAACAGGCTGAACAGCTGTTCATTATTCTCCATTAAGATTTAATGGATGTAAAATTAATGTCCATGTCACCATTGCTGTAACTCAGGTACATGCTCAGAAAAATGATATTACTGATAGAGAAAAAAAAAATATTAGTTTACATCAGCTTGGTTGTGCTGTTGGCCCAGGATTGTGTGTTGTTTTAAGACCTTGTGTCGCCTAAACGTTGCTTTTAAGTTGTTATGTAAATAAAATATTAATTTCTCTCTTTATTTTATGGTTAAAAAAAACAATAATTCATTATTATTGTTGACAATGAATATAGTCTGTATATAACGTCACATTTGTACAACTTAATATCTTCAGTAAAAGATAAATCACAGACAGGGGAGGTGGCAGCACTATCACGCACACCCACAAACAACATTGAGTTTTGAGCCAAAATAAATATCATGTAAAATAAAATAATAAAAAAAAGATCCATTATAATGTGTCTGAAAAACAGTTTGTTTGTACAGCCTTTGTTGTCCCAGAAAATCCCAGAGCACCAGCAGCTGTGTTGATTTCATGTCTGTCAAATTCTGTGATCAGTGACATTTGAATTGGAATAGTGTGACTGAAACCTGGTCTTAGACGATATAATGGCAAACTGTTCATGAGTTCAACTCATACAACATGTGTATGTAATGCTCAAGCATGTCTTCATAGGCCATTTTCACAGCAGATATTTGGTAGCAACAAACACAGATTTTGACAAAAATATTAATCAAGGTTCCGCTCCAGTTTTAAGAGCCAGGAACGTGCTATTGTTGTGGTAAGTATAAGGGTAGGTCACTCTAAATACTTGACACTTTAACCTGTGCAAACAGTTATTTTCCTGCAAAATGTGTTATTTTTAATCCTTAGAACACAGAGCATTTCAGCTGCTTTTTTCCATTGCTATGTTTAAACATACAGTAAATAATCTGCAATATAGAGTGTCTTATATCCTTTTTTTTTAGCACAGCCTAGGCAATCTGATGAAAAACAAACATCATCTTCACCAACTATATAAACACACCTGAGCAAAAGCTACTCAAAATGTTTAAATTCAGAATTGAATTTGTGAAATTTGGAAGTCCGTCACAGTTCCAAGTTCACTTGGCTTGTTTTTATGAACAAAAAGAAAAACGCTCTATTTTGTGACTTCTGCACAATAAGTGCTACTTTATATCACGACTAAAAATGCGATATAAAATCATACACTTAGTCATGACAGCATTACAAAAACAACAAATCTAAGGGTGGCCTCGACGTTTGCACATTACTGTAGGTGAGAGAAATTAAACCATGACATATACTGTAGGAGAGATAGAGTGACGTATGACAGCTGTTGGCTGTGACGAGCCGGAAAACCTTATTAATCAGACATAATGACCCTCTTAAATCAAAGATCACTAATTACCAGAAGCACTACCAGAGCTAAATTGCAAATGATCAACGACAGTCTGCTCTTCAATGGCATCAGTTGGTCTCACATTAGGATTGCCCAGGATTGTCCTTATAGCTAAACTGTGACCGTATTTACATCAGAGCCACATGCAAAAGCCGGTGAGTCATTTTCACCTTCCTGTCTGCTCATTCTCCGTTCCCCATAGCGACAAAGTGAGTCATCCACATCCTTCTCCCGATAAATCAAGAGGTTATCACAGCAGCACAGCTATTTATAGATCACTCCTCTGGGGAGTCACATCCATTTTTTTTCCAGCCACTTTTTAAAGTTAGCTGCTCTTGAAATAGTCATTTCAAACAGGCTTTTTCATCTTGTTCAACCCCAGTCAACATGACTTTCCATAATTTTACCCTAATGCTGCTGTTCTTGCTCAACCTTGGGATTGAAAACACAGATCCAGTCCAGATTTCTGTGCATCTGCAGATCTGCGAGTGGAAAAAAAAATAAAAAATCTCACAAACTTAAGTATCCAACTGACTCTAGACGTCATAGCAGAAAAGCCCTTGGTATCATTTACACCGAGGAATAAAACCCGTTTTCTACATTAATTTCAACCTCTTGATACTAAACGGCTCACTGACGGTGCAGCAGTTCTGCTCATGTTTAATAAGCTGTGGCAGGAATATGAGGCAGGCTCCTAATGAGGGGCTTCCAGGTTGGGATGTGTTGGGATTGAGGTTATGGTTTTGAAGAACCATAACCTCAATGAATATGCAAATCATAACGGAGTTGAAGACAAAATAAGCATATGGTTGGTGTTACTATTGCCTATTTCGTTTTCCACAACCTCCTCTACTCCTTTACTACACTGGAAAGCAACTATTAATCAGCACTGACAAAATAACATCATGCAGTCTGTGTGATGGATTACTGCTCGAGCCGGACCCGGGTCTCTACGAGTGGACTTTCCTAATGAACTAAGTGCATAGAAGTGCAGAACATAAATCCAGTGATTTGCCTGGAAGGCCATGGTTTGCCTTTGAAAGTTATTATCACAGGTTGTCATTAAGATGCCCAAAGTGTACCAAATTTCTTTTGTAATTCTTTTTGAGACAAGAAGCTTGGAGCCTGCATTGATCTATAGATTATGAGAGGGGATTTTTACATCAATAAATTGTTTATGACAAAAATAAAAGCTTAAATGTTTAAACTGTGAGTGAGTGCAAAAAAAAATAATTGATAGTTCTGGAGCAAAATGGTTTATCTCTCAAAACAGCCATTTTGTGTTTCTCTCTCCGGCTGATGTCTTTTAATGCATCTTCTGAACTGTTCTTCTACACACAGCAGCATTCAGACATTTTTCTTAAAACGTGTGTGTTGGACACAGCAAGGTTATAAGGACCAGGGGATTAAGTGCACAGCATGAAGACAAATGTATAAGAACTAGAGCTGCACGATGTATCGTTTGAGCATCGTCATCGCGGTGTGCACATGTGCAATAGTCGGTTACTTTTCTCCTTTCAGAAAAGCATCTCTAAACTGGCTCCTTGCTCTGCTCTTCACTCTCTCACTCACTCAGCCCCTCCCCTCTACACACATGCTGTCCCTCACACACCGCGACGAAGATGAGCGATAGACAGGAGGGAGAGATCGTGGCCACGTCCAGACGGAAACGGCACGAAGCGTAAACGTAATCTTTTTCTTTGCCATTTCCCTGTAAACACTTCGTCGTGTCAGGAAATGTCTCCTGTCGGCTGTAGTAAATATGCCAAGAGTGGAAGTTGTACAGTAACACATTCCATAATAACAGAAATAGAATGAACCGAGACAGGGAAAGAAAGGGAAACAATGACATTTTCTTTGCGTTTTGCGACGTTTTTTGTGTGAGAATATTGAGCGACTTTTTTTATTTAAAAAAAAAACACCGACTTTCTAAATGTAAATACTTCGAGTAGGAAAAGCACAATCCTGCTGCAAGGAGTGAAATCCATCTAAGTGTATTTATTTATTGTATTTATTTCGCACACATGCACTTTATTTTATGATTCAACACATTTTTACTGCGTTCAATCAGAAAATTCTTCTTCTCTGTGGAGAATTATTGAACTGTAGGCCGTAACAAAACTTTAGCCCATATCCTATATGACAGCCATCATGTCATAAATATATGGCAAGATATCGTTGCTAGTTTTAAATAACTATTGTTGAGGACACAATCTCATCCTATAGGAAAAGTCAGTGTAAACATGTGTGCATCAAATACATAAGGTAACTACATTGTGTGTGTGTGTGTGTGTGTGTGTGGGAGAAAGAGTGTAGTGAAAACATCCCTAAAACAAAAATCACTTACTATAATTTGAATGAATCTCCTCAATTTCCTTTTCCGTCTGTTTCTTAGTGAAAACCATGACCTGCAAGAAGTTTGAATGAAATAAGAAATTACTGTATATTACAATAATATTTCTCAACTAAATCCAACAGTAACAAACAGTAACAAAACGCAGTAACAAAAAAATGTCATGGTTAAAGAAATAAATAAAGTTAGTGCTTACAGGTTTGGCTTTCCCTTGTAGCTGGTTCCTGCTCTTCTCATTGGCCTCCACCTCTTTGGCAATATCTTCAGCTGTTGACGAAGGACAGAATCATTTTTGAATAAGTAAATAAATCTGCTCTCAAACACACTGAAGTTCTGAATGACCATATATGTAAATAAGGTTTGCAATGGTTATTCAATTAATCCATTATTAATTGATTACTTAATTAATGATCAAACATTTGGTTTGTGGACAAAACGAGACATTGATCGACATTTTTCCAACATTTCACGACATTTTAGGAACAAAACGATTACTTGACTGATCAAGAAAGTGATCGAAAGATTAATCACTTGTGTAAATAATTGTTAGTTGCGGCACTAGTGTACATTAACAGGACAACAATGAACATGTCAGTCCATAAATTACTGACTGTATTATGTCTTTTTATTAAGAGTGGAAAAATAACTTGCACTTTATGGACAGGTTGTTAATTTTCAGGCTTATGTAAACATTTGTTCATGTAATCATATCCTGGATATGAAAATAATTGACTCAACTTATGGTATAATAGACTAAAATATGCTTACCTGATTTAGGGTTTAGAGAATCACACTGAGCATTGTATATGTGGACAAACTCCTTGTGTCTTTTGATCATCTGATCTCGAGAACCCTGCACCGAGAGGTAGCTCTCCTTCAGTCTCCGCTTTAGCTCCACCGTGGAGAGTAGGTTGTAGACCAGTTTGCTCATTGGACGCCTTGCCTTACTAAGGGAGCTGCAACAGACAAGACGAGTTAATAGTTTATCACAGTAATTCGTCTGATCGATGCTATCATGTGCTTAATGGTAACCCATTGTTGTGGTTCGGAGAAGAACGACGTGAATGTCACCGTTGTGCGCTTTGTCTTTCATATTAATACGCTCCTTTGTGCAGGCTGACTACATTTAAGGGTATTAAAAACATCTGCAATTCATCATTATGACATTGAGATCTGCTCCAGATTGTGTTTTACACTGTTGAGCAAATATGCCCTCTCAAAGCACAACCTCATAATTTTACATGAGCGATTAATCATCCTCGAAAAACCAAATTTCAGAGGCCACTCACAATGAACTCAAATTATGTCACAGAAAGATTTGTATCCAGGTTGAATACAAACGCAAAAAAGACTGAGTAATAACTACAATTGCATAATTATAGGCTTTCAGACATTTAATAGAAACATTGGCTGATTATGGCTTGATAAAAAATTGTTTTATCCAACAAAAACAATTTTGATGTCCAGGTCTGCATCACACTATGGAACTTCTGCTTTCGGGTTCATGCCACAAACAAGGCTCCAGAATGTGACCAAACTTTGAGACAGTTTTTCATGCGAGTGTCGTCCGTGACTCCGCCAGCATGCAGCAAGGCCACAGAGCAGGAGCCGCGAGACAGATTTCTCATGGCAATTCAAAAACTACAGGTAGAAAGTGTTGCCCTACTCATCAGATGCACCTAGGTAGGTGGGTTCTCAATGCAAATACACTGTTACACAGCCAGAGACGCGATTCCCTCTAACCCTCCCTTTTCCTAATGCAAGGTTGAATGCAGGTTGAATGTTGGTTCCTCACTCTTTATAATCTAATAGAGTTTTTGGTTCAAAAGGTGGAATTGGACATGTCTGAATGCAGTGGTTCCCAAACTTTTTTTTTCTTTGCCAAGCCAAGACAAACAAGGCACCAAAAGGAACCAAAACCCAAACGTCTGTCCATGCACACACACCAAAAGAATGACGTGAATAATTACAATATTCCTAACCTCACGGTGTAAACTGGCCCGTGCTTCCTTAAAATCAAAACCATGGGAAGTCTTGAGATATTGCCTTGTTTTCTTTGTTGATACAGGTGAATCACTGGTACTTTCTCAGACAGGACAGTTTATTGTACAGATGCTAAAAACAGAAACACGATCAGGTATAGCCATTAACTGACCCGTGAGAGTCACAGGAGTTCAGAGGTCACGGAGGTGTTGGTAATAAATAGCTTAATACATTTAAAAGTGGACCAAAGAATGGGTTTTAATTTGGATGATACAGAGTTGTCATTATCCAATAGACTATGTGAGTGAGATTTAAATTTTATTTAATTTGCACAATATATGTATATCACTTTAATAACCTTACCTAACCTTAAAAATATAGAAACATTGACACAGAATATTTGGACACAGTAGGAATTGGACAGTACAAATGTCAGGAGTTCTATTTCCAAACAATGTGCTTTTTGTTTACCTTCTCAAGCTTTCCTTCTTCTCTCCGCTGGAGAGACACGTGTCCAGATGCTTGTTGATAAACTGCTGTGACACACCCACCGAACACACGGGGCACTCCACTGCAGAAAATCACACAGGAAGACATGTTCAGCCGCTTCTTCCAAAGATGTGGTCATGCAGGTACAAAATACACACCACAATCAGGGAATCAGACAAATCAAGAGAATCACTTTATATGACGAGGAAACACTCAAGTGTGCCTACAAGTTTCTCGTGCTCTGTTCACAGCTCCATCACCACACACACAAAAAAACATGTTTGAAGAACACACCCTGATGTGTTTTAATCCGTGTATTGGATTCATCATAGCCAAAGTCATGCTTTGTTCTTTGGGAAATGGTCCTCACCAGACATTACTGGTGGAGTGGGGATGAGAAGATGGATTGAAAACAGCAAAACCCCTGTAGGTGCAATACATTCTGTGTAAGGTGTTGAATATTTAAAATTTAAACTCAACTTCTACTCACTACCCCCGCTTCATGCGTCACGTTAAAGTGCCTAAGGAGCTTGATGCTGTGATTTAAATATTCATTTGGATGGAGGACGGATCATGCTGGGTGACGAGGTGTATGAGGAGAACATTTTCACCTTTAATTACAGACTTTACATCATGGGACGGCGCTGAAGAATGTGGCATCTCCACCCCCGTGCTGATACTACACGAGACTGCGTCTTCCTGTTTGACTGACATCAGCCCCTGGACCTGCACATCCGTCGGCTCTTCCTTCACAGCTACTGGAACTGAAGTATTTTCTAAATGTAGGTCAGAGCTATTTGCACCACAGGTGCGTGCAGTCCTCATTTTTCCCTGCTCCGAGCACTGAGAGACGGATCCCTCTTGTTGGTTTTCTGAAGTGGGCGATGATTTGGTCCTCTTCTGGAAAAAGTGACTCAGATTGGAGGTGCTACACTTCTGGCCCTTGGCTCTGGGTGTTTTACATTTGACAGCTGAAGCTGGGGTTTTAGGCGATATTGGAGGAGAGTCAAAGTGTACTTTTGACAGCCGCAGCCTTCAAAGAGAAGAGAGGGGAAAAGAAGTTGTGAATGAAACACTGTTCTCAGCTTATGAATCTCACATCTACGCTGTGATTCATTCTTGATTTTTTACGGCTTTATCCTCCACATGAGGGTCGCCAGTCCATCACAGGGCCACATAGAGACAAACAACCATTCACTATCACACTCACATCCTACAGTCAATTAATAGTGTGCAATTTACCTAATCCCCATATTGCATGTTTTTGCACTGTGGGAGGAGCTGGAGGAGCTGGAGCACCCGGAGAAAATACAAGGAGAACATGAAAACTCCATGCAGAAAGGCCTTTGTATATGTATGTATGTATGTATGTATGTATGTATATGTACACACACACATATAGATACATATATACACACACACACACACGCATAAAACATGTATATTTAAAAAAATCTATGTAAAAAAAAAACTAGCACACAAGCAGTGTATTAAGTGAACAGATCAAACTTCCTCTTAATAAAAACACATTGAGCCCACTAAAAAGAGAAGACTATCATGTGCCAACAAATACAGCGCAGAGTAAATCGAGCGCGTCGGCATTAAAATGCACCTGCTCATTTATTACACTTGTCTTCTACTGAATGAGGAAAAAAAAGTAAATGCTTTGGCTGCAATCTAGGAAATGTGGAGGGCAAACAAACTGCTGCAAGGCCATTAGTTGGTAATAAAATGGAACAAATGAGGTGTGTGATGTTCTCCTTTCCATATTTAAAACTTATCTGTGCTTATTGTCGCCGCCATTAGAGCAAATATACGCACACGTTCTCAGCGAGTGCGGATTTGCTCTTCTTCTTCTTCTCAGACACGGGATAAATGCTCAGTGCAAAAGTTCATTTGACAAAGTTTTTCGTTAACTACAGTATTACACAAATTTCATATTTACATTATGCATCATATTTTTACTTAAAATAAAGACTGGATAGATGCATTATTATTAAACTAATAAACTATAAATCAGATGGAGGAAAGAAAGAAATTCATCCAAAATCATGGACAAAATAATGTTATCATAGATCCTCATCAGCTGCAAGGATTTCCAAAGATTTGCATCAGCAGCCAGAGAAGAATCCATATCGGCTGACCCCTAACACAAATACATTTTTATTAGCTGGAATATTTTTCGCCTCATTTGAGGAAACCTATTTTGGTCATCCACTTCAGTATAATACTGCGTCTAAATGCTTCTGTAGTTGACTGGCAGTCGCCATTGATACACCGGCTGAATAAACACATCAGGTGCCGTACATTCAGTAAATTGGTAAATAATTAGTTTAAAAACAATTACAACATGGCAACAGTGTGGCATATTTGTCACCTAAAAGACATTATAACAAAGAAAGAGCCACAGAAAAGACTAAGAATCAATTTCAGGCTCGTTCTTCACAAGTTGAATTGTAAATGTAGATTGGCTGGCACGGCATGAAAGGCAGTTTCAGAGGAAAAGGATGGGATTTTTCCAAACACAAACAACTGTTCAATCCGACTGTATCCACAATGCATTATTCAGCAGCAGGAAGGGGAGTCGCACCATTCATAATTAATGGACCTGGTATTTCTCGGGTGTTTGTAGAAGAATTCAAGTGGAATAGACGTTTGCGTTGACTACAAGCCGATGTTTTTACACATTAACAAATGAGGCACGACACCAGAAAAAGAACGTCAGGTGAGGTGACCCTTTAAAAGTACATCCATACATCCCTTTTCTATCGCTTTATCCTTCACATAAACGGGGGGAGCTGTGCCAATCTCAGCTGGCACAGGGTGATAGGCGGGGTCACACCCTGGACAGTTCATCAGTCCATCGCAGAGTGTGTCCCTGCGATGGACTGGCGAACTGTCCATAGACACAAACAACCTGTCAACTTTGTCACTGACACTTACGGTCAATTTAGAGTGTCCAATTTTACCTAATACCCGTATTGCATGTTTTTGGACTGTGGAAGGAATCCGGAGAACCCAGAGAAAGCCCACACACACACACAGGGAGAACATGCAAACTCCATGCAGAAAGGCCCTTGTTCCAACCGGGGCTTGAACCCGCTGGGCCTTTAAAAGTTAAATTTTACAAAATGACATTAACCATTTAAGGACATTATGAGAGAATGAACCGGGATGTTTTGACACCCGAGGTCTACGGCCGTACTGGCAACCAAAAGATGAACCAACACTATGCAGTTCATTTACACAGTTTAAGTCTCTGTTTGAATAAAATTACCCACGAGTGCAATGTAATCACTGTGCTATGAAGTCTATAAACACGGTTTCATTTTAATTTCACACAAAGGAACTCATAAAACTAAAACTGTTTGGTACAAGTCTATTGTAACATAACAACATTTTATGAATCTCAATTTTTTCTCACACACACATACACACACACACACACACACACAAAATGGTAGACAACAGGAAATTAAAAGACAGAGGCAGAAGCAGCTGCTATTTACAACAGTGATGGCAATCAGGAGGTCTCGGTTTGAAGTTGACATCGCGTCTGATATTATATCAACATTCACCCAGACACTGAAGAAGCAATTCAGATTTGATGTGAAGGCTTTTTTTTTGGTTTTCAAGCACAATAGTCTCTAACGAACAGAAAAACATCAATGAACAGAGTTCATTCAGTAGATTTGTTTGTCAACTTTCATCCTTTACTGACAAAAGTGAACCTTCAGACACAGGCCGCTCAAAACTCTGGTTACCTGGTCATTATTTCTCATATAAGCAGTAAAATACTTGTTATTGTTATCTTTATACAGTCACTGAGGAGGCATGGTTGGCAGACAGAGGATCAGTGGTAGATCGAGTTATCTTTTAAATGGAAAAATGTGGGTTTGATTCCCAGCTCTGTGTAAATGGGTGAATGACAAAACCGTAGTGTAAAGCAGCTTTGAGTGGCCATCAAGACTAGAAAAGCGCTATATAAATCACCATCAGACATGATATGGTTTTGTACCGACTGTATAAAGATAAAGTATATAAAATAAATGTGACCAGATAAACAGCAAACAGAGTTTTGAGTGCTCTGTGTCTGAAGGTGAATAAACTCTGTTCTGTTAAATGATGCTTACCATTATGGCTGGAACTAATGATTATTTTCATAATCGATTAATCGGTCGATTATTCTCTCGAATGACCGAGTACTTGTTTGGTCCAGAAAATGACAGAAAATGTTGAAAAATGTTGATCGATGTTTTTAAAACGTGGAAATGTTCTCGAATGTCTTGTTTGGGGTGGAGTGGCTCAGTGGTTAAGACCCTGTGTGCAAAGACTTCATGGTCGCAAGTTCAACTCTACCCCAGGCAGGTTGTACTCAATTCCCTTGTAAGTCGCTTTGGATAAATGACTAAATGACATGTAATGTAATGTAATGTAATGTAATGTAATGTATTGTAATGTAATCCACAAACCAAAATGATTCCGTTTTAATGGATTCTTTGTGATATGGAGCAAAGAAACCAGAAATGTTCACATTTAAGAAGCTGAAAAATCAGAAAACCTAATAATAACCGATTAATCGATTATCAAAATTGTTGTCGATTAATTTAGTAATGGATTAATTGAGTAATTGTTTCAGCCCTACTTACCACATATTTATAAATGAACTGGTTTATTCTGACCAAACATGGTGCAAATATGAGCATTTGTGTTAAATTTGCAAAATGCACATGCACCCTCTGGCTGTTTGGAGCGAACCTTCTTTTCCCAACTTAGGACTGAATTAAAACAAAACAAAACAGTGAACACTGTGACACCATCATCATCAAGATCCACGGTGTTCACACAACTCACTGTGTTTCCGCTAGAGAAGCAGAGGTGGGGGAAAAGCACTCTACAGAGAAGATCAACCACTGGCAATGGGAATGGAGTTAATTGCCTTTTTATACGTGGGTTCAGCCTGTTTCGCAAATGCTGGGCACACTCGTTTATTTTAATGTCAAAAAGGCTTAACATCTATCAGGCTGCTCAAGACACAGCAAGCAATCACGGCTGTATATGTCGCTCCATCCACGTCGCAAGTGCTACTGTTAACAGAATAATCAATACGAGAGAGTGATTTTCCTTCATTGTGATAAATGTCACTAAAGCAAAACTTGAACTTTGAGTACAGTACAAGGAAATTTCCTCTGGAAGCTGCCGTCTCCATCCTACTGTAATGAAAAATATCAGCCCTAAAGCTCCTCCACAGTCACATAAGAGCAATATACAGAAAACCTTCAATTCAATCCCCATTTTATTTACACAAAATCCATAAATCCGAGTCAGATTACTAGAGGATAATTATTACGTGTCTGCTAAATTGAAACAAACTGAAATGGTTTGCCTTGTGGACGTCACGTAATCCTGACAATAACAATGGGATGGTTTAAAGTCACTCTAGCAGTCATTTTTGTCTTCAGTTCTTAGAAAACCTGATGATACAGTGATACGCGGGGGACAGGTGCATGGGTGGTGGTACGCCACTGTTGCTTACATGCTACAGGGCTCTTTATGGGATTGTGTCTTATTTCCTGAGTTGCCATTTCCACTATGCTTCGAGTCTTAACTGTACAAGCAAAATAATTAAAAGTAAACATAATAAAAATGGAAAAATAGTCTTAATCCCTTATTAGCACTTGATAAGTAACAGAGCCAATAAAGCGAGGGATCTCAGTGATACCACACTTTAACATACCTTTGCTTGCCGGCTTGTTTACGAGTACAAATGAGGGCAATATTGACCAAATGTTTTACAGCTTACTCCGACTGCAGCACCCTGAATATTAATACTTCTCAGACATCGTCTGACTTCACCAGTAACGAAATACATTGTGTTGTACGTTTACCTTGCAGCTTGAAAGTTTGCGACCAGTTCGTCTAATACGCGGTTGTTTCTTAGATCTTGTTCTGTCAATTCCTGTGGAAAGGAAGAAGCAATATTTAATCAAACAGGTTAATTGCAGAGGGTGTGCCAACTTATTGAGGTTATGGCCCCTAATGAGTATGCAAATAAAATCCGGGAGTGTCGTTATGGACTAAAGTCACGTTCATAATTCACTTACCGAGTTGCAAACTGGACACAGTAACTTGTAGGAGAGAAATTTTCTGATGCATAAAGAGCAAACTGTAAAAAGGAAATAGAAAAGCAATTAAATGTATTGAACAAGAAGTTCAAAGCTGTTGATTTCTATATGAATTTCATTTTCATTTTTTTAAATTCTCCCATTTAGTTCATACATTTGCATTTCATCTCTCCGGTGCTCTCATATACAGCACAACACAAAGAGCAGCTTGAACTGAGTCTTGAACTGACGAATGAAAAACCTTAAAAAATGTTGATCGTTGTTCGACCAAAACCTGGAAATGATGATGTTCTCAAATGTCTTGTTTTGTCCACAAACCAAAATGATTCACTTTTAATGATTTCTTTGTTATCCAGAGCAAAGAAATAAAGAAAATATTCACATTTAAGAAGCGTAAACAATCGGAAATCTTGTTTTAATCAATTAAATTAATTGTTTCAGCTCTAGAAAATTTGCATCCATTTCAGATTAATCTGATTCAACTTCAGTACTGAATTCAAATGTTATCATGGAGACAGCGGCAGGATCTTGAATCAGAGGGCCTGTACTAGTCTCTTACTCAGGTAATTTCCATCTAACAGTGGTGAGCCGTACAGTGTAGTTCAGCTCGCCACGGTGCAACCTGATCTGACGATTCCCACCGCAGGGTGTGTGATAGCTGCGTCAGTTAAGTAAACAGCATGACGTCATACCAGCGCAACACAGTGTAGCTTGCCAACAAATTCCATAAAGAAGAAGAATGAAGTGACACGGTTACTCAAGGACATTCAGAATTTTGTGCTCTTCCTTTTTGGCATGTGGCGGCTGTTTATCACAAAAAGAAGACCCTGCTTTGTTTGAGACCACACATTTTCACTACCTTCGCACGATTCTCTGTCGGACCATTTGGTCCTTAAATGGACTATTGTGTTTGGTGCCTCACTGGAAGGGTGCCAAATACAGGGATAGTACAGACCAGTTATTTTGATATTTTGGTATCTTTACAACATTTGACAGTGGGAACAAAAATACATTTTGGAAGTAGTGAACTGAGCCAAACTGTATCATGTCAATAGTGTTAAAAAATTCAATTTATAACCAAACAAGCCATTATAATTTCCATTTATAAAAGAGAATTTCAAAACTACTACTACTATTACTATGAATGGCAGCCCCAAAAGTATAGAATTCAGTATAAGTTCAGAAAGTATAAATATATAAAGTATCCTATGTAGAGATTATAGTGAAGTAGAGCTTATTATTTATTTATTTATTTATAGAATGCCAAATTGTGATGAAATGAAGCCCAAAAAAAGTCATGATCATGATGTTACGGTTCTTTTGCTGCATCGGGTCCTGAAACCAATGAATGGATTAAAATCCTCTACATGAGGGTCATGGGAACAAGGGCCTTTCTGCGTGTGTGCTCCATTGTTCTCCAGCTTCCTCCCACAGCCAAAAAACATGCAATATGGGGATTAGGTAAATTGGACACTCTAAATTGACCATAGGTGTGATTGTGAGTGGGTGGTTGTTTGTATGTGTCCCTGTGAACTGGGTGTACCCCGCCTATCGCCCTATGTCAGCTGAGACTGGCACAGGTCCCTGCGTGACCCTCATGTGGAGGATAAAGCAGTAGAAGATGGATGGATGGATGGATGGATGGATGGATGGGCATGAGTATTCAGTCATTTTCTACCACTCAGTCCTCCCCATGAGGGTCATGCGGCCTGTGGAGCCAATGCCAGCTGACAGGGCAAAAGACAACGTATACCCTAGACAGGTCATCAGTCCATCACACAGAGACTATTACTATAGTCTATAACTATTCACTCTCATCTATGGTCAACTTGTGTCCAATTAACCTTTGCAAGTTCTTGGACCGTGGGACGAAACTGGAGAACCATTTTTACTGCTTTATCCTCCACATGAGGGTTGTGGGAGGAGCTGTGCCAGTCTCAGCTCACATAGGCAATAGGCGGGGTCACACCTATTGCCAGTCTATCGCAGGGCAACATAGAGACAAACTAAAATACATTATTATTATTATTATTATTATCATCATCGTTATTATTATTGTTATTCTCTTTTGCTCAGCAACCTTGGTTGTTTTATTTCTCAGGATATTCTGAATCATGTGCTAGAAATTCAGGAGACCAATAATTCTGACAAGGCAGTCTTTTTAAAAAAAAAATTTAATTGTACAATTGTCTGCATAACTGTGTGTACTTTTCATTGGACTACTTAGTGCTGTTAGTATTGTCACTTACAGTTGTGAGAGCATTTTGTCATCATTGAAATATCCAGGTGATCAAAGCAGATTGGGCACCGAAGCAGATTGTCCACATTCTGTAGTTGAGAGAAAAAAAAAAACACAGGAGTCACTTCTCACATTTTCAATAAACAAGTGTCAACTATTTAAACAAAACATGAAATGATTTCTATTAAATACGTCTATTAAAAGCACGTTAGGTTGGAAGCATAGCAGCAAATAAAGACTGCAAGCAATGCTCCAGTTAAACTGAGCTGACTGACATGTTTTTAGAATATTCATAGTAGTGGAACAAAAATGAGTAATAAATGTCTGTACTACACTCAAGAAGACGATGCTTGTGTTGATGTGTATGTTACATAACCACAACTACTTCTCTTTCCTTTCTCCTTCTCCTCTCAAACTGTTGTGCACTCGCTCAAGAATGAGAAGGTAAATGAAATGACTTGTAATGTGTATGTTTGGTTTAACAGTGTTACGTGAACGCACAGCTACTACATTAGCAACAACAGACACATAACTGCACTGGGTTTCAGTCAGTTCGTTAAACATAATACGAAGCTTACTTTGAGACACTCAAGGCCAGGTGGTAACTCCGCTTCATTCTTTAAGGCCATGTCTGCTCATCAAACAGCGCCTTTGCTTTGTAACTAAATCCCAAAGCTTTTTGTTTGTGGTTCTGAAGTCTACGGAGTATTCCCGCTCGAGACGATAACGGATGTTATGTCACTGACGACTTCCGCTGACGTAGCTAACTAGCTGATCTGCTGATCTGTATATTTGCTATCAATAAAGTTAGTTAAAAAATAGATAGCAGCTGTACGAAATAAAAAGATGTCTATCTTTAGTTTGTGTTTTTGAACTGTTTGTTTTTGGACTGTTTCAAATAAAGTTTATTTGAAAAAAAGATAGATAGATAGATAGATAGATAGATAGATAGATAGATAGATAGATCTTAACAATGCATAACAATGATTCTGATTCAGAAAGCTTTATTTTGCCCAGGGGCACTTGAAGGGCACATTGTGCTATAACTAGTCCCAAGTTTACCATTGGAAAATAGTGGGTTTGACTTGTTTAAGTTGTTGTTATTAATGGTAGCCTTACTTATCTCCACATTTAGGCCAAAGTGGAATAATCAAAATGTTTATCAAACTGGAAAAAGATAAGCAAATTGTAAGCACACATCTGCTATACAGCAGTTTCTTGATACCTGCTTCTGATTCACCTGGGTTCAGGTGAAGAGATGCCAGGTTTGGGCCACATCTACCCCACAAAAAGGAGAGTGAGAGCTTTAAAAAGTTGGTTTTAAAAGTGGCTTAAGTGTCTCATATTAATCTGATCGCAGTCAGGCATCCACATGCTCTATATCAGAGGTTTCTTTTTTTAATAGCACATAATTCTACGTAAGAGACTTTTATTGTATGAAGAGACACCTTCATAAAATGACAATGACTCACTAATCTCAGGCTAACCTTGCAGAACTGTTCTTTTCTTGTGGTAATTACAAGACAAAGTTTGAAGTACGACAGATTTCACAGAGCAACTTATTATAAATGATCAGAAAGTGAGTGTGTGCCGTGGTTGTTGCATTTGACATGATGTTAAAACGTTGCTGGTTCTTTACTTCAGTGTCCTTGCATGACATACTGCACATGGTTAAATGGCTTCTGCTAATGGTGCAGTTTTACTGTCAATTTGTATTTGTCTTGATCGGAGGGAAAAGCTGCTTCTTTCAGTCAACATTAGTTTCAACATGACATAAAGTGTGGCCTGTATGGACAAGAGTACAAAGCACATGTGACAGTAATGAGAGCAGAGATGAAATGATCACACTGAAGTAAGATGCTGCATCTGTGCAGAGACATTTCTGATTTCATTTGATTTCCAAAGAGCTGACGTGTGCCGGCTGACAGCTTGTGGCCTGCGGCAATTACGGTCCTCAACATCCCTGTTCATGTGTCATTAAAGAGGCACTGAGTGCTTCACGGCTCTGCACTGTAGACCACATTGACTTTCACTGTGTGCCGATATTACGCTGCCAGTGAAAGGAGAATTTTCAGCCTGTTGGAGTAAGAATGACCACCAATATAACGTAAACATCATTGACATGCAGTGTTTTCATTTAAGATTTAAGGACCAACTGAGGGAACATAAGCATGTGTGTTTATAATAGTGTTTTAAAAAGCTTGTGTTACTCAAAATGTGATTAATATTATTAATGAAAACAAACCTGTGCCTATTTAAACATAGATAACTTAATTAAAAATAGATGAGTCTGTGCATTGGAAGACCTTCGAGCCAGTGTGGGATGAAGGGCAGGAATTAGATATTCACCCTGCGAGGAGACATTCAGTTACATAGGAGATTTATCTTTAGAGTTATCATTTAAAACAATGATAAGGATTCTTTATGAGCATTCAGAAGTCAAGTCAAGTCAATAATACATTATCATGCAAATGTGTTTGTGTTGGACCACGTCACATGTCTGCTTGAATGTGATTATTCACTCACATGAATGTCTGGAGGCATTTTGTGGGATAATTAGATTTTTTTTCCTGGTGGTTTGGACAATGCCACCCCCAGAGCCTCTGGGCTGTTCAATCATTTCCCAGTGTTTCCCAAGCATTAATGACTCTCTCTCTGTCTCTACATGCTGCTGCACTGCACTGCCGTGCAACATGGAGACAAGGTTTGGCCTGGAGCAGGACGAGACCACGTTTATCACAGAAATGTCACAAAAGCTGTCACTTCTGTATGATTTTTCTCCATCCATACATCATCCATACATACATTTTCTACCACTTTATCTTGCACAGGAGGGTCGCGACGGTCGCTGTGCCAGTCTCAGCTGACATAGGGCGATGGGTGGGGTCACACCCTGGACGGATGTCCATCACAGGGACACATATAGAGACAAACCAGTCACTCTCACATTCACACCTACGGTCAATTTATTGTATGTTTTGGACTGTGGGAGGAAGCCGGAGACTCTCTAACACAATAATCTTTGATCCACTGACAACCCAGAAGCATAAAGTGACACGTCCATGTAGAACGGACGTCTCGCACAAAGTCTGCTTACAGTTTGGTGCTTTTCTCAGATCAGAATGAAAAACTATGAGTTAGTCATTTGTGCACATCATAGTAGCAATTTCTCCTTCCTTTCATACAATTCTCTGCTGTTTTATAACATTATCATTTGCTTATGTCATGTCAGTCAAAATGAACTATACTTCTGGACGCTGAATAGTCGTTCCCAATAAAACTAATAGTCTTCATTTAATTGCTTGATTCATTACATACAATATTACATTGTTGAACTAGTTATTAAATTCTGTCAAGCAAATTTGATACCTTTCTTTATCATTTTTTCCTGGAAATGTCTCCTAAATTGAACAATTGCTCTCAGGTGAACTTCAGCTTTCACTCGAGGAGGTGTAACCAATGAACCCTCACTTAGCCCAGCATATATACTTATGTTCAGTTACAATATGTACTGTTATATTCTTCACATTTGTTTCTTATGTTTGACTGTAGTGTATTTTCCTTTTGCACAGAGCATATACAGTAAATGTACATATTCAGTGTCGTGTACTCACTAACTCCCCTAACTACAGCAATGTGTAACTTTACTGTAGTTTTCAAATGGCTGTACAAGTAGTGTAAAGTGTTGTCTTGAGCATTTTCAGGTAGTGTCACCGAGTTCTGACCTTTTTTTTTGTTTTTGAAAACACGGAGAGAATAAAGAGTCATAATGAAAACTTGACAAAGCCTTTTGACTATGTTGTTGGTGTCAAGACTTCTTATTTTGATGACACTGGAGTTTCATTGACATGAATACTTGCTTTTGAGGAATGGACCGTCCATTTTGAGCTAGTGACGGGCTTTTGCAGGTTATCCACTAGGTTTTGCAGTTTGCACTAATTGTTTTGAGAAATGCACAAACTGCTGTGCAAATGTTAATAGTGATGTGAGAAAAGCACCAAAGCGACTGAGGAAAACTGTAATATGAGAGGATCTCGGCTGGAGACGGACCGAGCGCTGTACTCTTCCAGCATCCATGGGTTTGGAAAGTACGAGTGTTTAATTACAGGACGCTCAGCCAAGCACAAATCATATGCTTCTATTAACGAGATGACATGATGCACGGAATGCCTGTGAGATTCTGAATTATGGTGAGGATTAAATCCACTCAGCAGGTATTTTGTGCTGGATCTGTTTCAATGTGGAATTCTCTAAATGCTCATGTGAGTTCAGAGTTGTGTTACTGAATCTGTGTGTTTAAAGATTATCAGCGGTACATTGTGTGTGTGTGTGTGTGTGTTTTATGAAATATTGTAAGACTAACCTTGTCATCAAGTTGATATTTCTTTCTTTTTTTAAGGCTCTGTTTTAATCTGATAGATCAACTGTCTTGATAGAAATGATATGAAGTATACTCGTGAATTCTTTTTCTCTTTTTCTCTTGCACCATTACTCAGAACGTCATCGATTATTTCTTGATGCTTTTGTCAAGCTCAGTGACAGAGGTCATGATTAACTCTTGACAGACAATTATTAAACACTGACAGACAGACTGTGTAACTTTGACAGATTACCTGCAGTGTATTCAAGGGATTAAACATCGCTGACAGACATTTTATAACATCCTTCCAGAAGTCTCCAATCTTTGGACATTCCCATAGACAGTGAAATAAAGTACCTTTCTCATCCAAACATTAACATCCGGAATGTTAGCACACGTATATGATGGAGCTTCACGGGAGTTATGTACATTCTCGTTAACCGTTTATATTGAAGTTACTTAAACCCTGTATTTATTGTCTCTTGTTGGGCTTTTTTTAGCACGAGCATCGTTCCAATGGATCACGTCAATCTCTTCTTATACATCTAGTGATGAAAAGACATAATATTATTGATCATATCTTCATTTTTCATTGTCCATGATAGAAACCAAATCAACAGACCCCTGATACAGGCAGATAACGCAGAAGGTAGAGCCAGAATGGTGTAATGGGAACATACTGTACTGCAGCATTGAGTTTCCACAAAAAAGGAAACATTTTTGATGTGAACTTAGTTCCTGTGATGTAACATCCATCCATCCATTTTCTACCACTTCATCCTCCACAGGAGGGTCGCTGTGCCAATCTCAGCTGACATAGGGACATAGAAACTGTTCATCGAAGGAGAGTGAAGCCACTTTGTTTCATCCTCATTTTCTCCTGTTTTCAATTAAGAGCTTTTTGTGGTTTGTGGTTTTCTATTTTGCAGGTAAGATTATGTTTGAGTAGAGAGGTTTTGGTTTGTTATTTTGGCAGTTACATGTGGCCCTGATACTCTTCCGTACAAAATACAGCAAATTTAAACTATACAAAAATCTCAAGCGACCACAGGTGTGTGTGTGTGTGTGTGTGTGTGTGGGAACGACTGCTGCGTGACCTTTGCGCTCCTCGATGCCCCGAAACATCGACACGGGGACGTAAATGGCATCAAAGGTCTGCACTGTGCTTTGATCTATCAGCGTTATCTCCTGCATGTTTCTGTCTAATGAGGCTCGTTCTTACCTCGCGTTCCATATACAATCTGTAGGCTGTTACAGTGCGACGACTGTGAGTGTGGTGTTTATGAAGCCTGCAGCCCGTGGCACGAGGACACAGTCATGTTACAACAATGACATGTCTATAGTTTTCACTGTAATGGGCTATTACATGAATAAATGACAATAGTTAATACATTAACTATAGTGAATCAATGAAGTTATCAATACTGAGACAGTCGAGGCCATGAGGTGAAAGTTAACTCTCACTAACTGCATTATTTAATGCACATTTTCTTTTCTTTTACAACAAATGAACACAAGAGTGATTGTTGCTGTCCAACCATCCATCCATCCATCCTGAATACAAACATGTTTGCTTTAAGAGACATTCATGTGTTTGTTGTCAGGAGTGATGTGTATTGTTGTGGGCTTGTGTATGGATTTTTGTGTCCTTGTGTACTAGTTTAACACGTTTGTGCAAGAAAAATGAAACGACCAGCGAGACTTGTACCTGACATACATGTAGGTGTGAAGCTCGAAAAGCCACGATTGCTTAAGGTTTATTCTCGTAAGGCAAATCACAATGTTGCTTGTTTCATAAGAATACAGCAGTAATCCAGATGTTCAGTATTTGTCAGAAAATGAGGAGAAATGAGAGGATTTGAGGGATTTCTGCTGATCACTGTGTGACATATTGATTCAATGTGGAAAAATGTTCTCGTCTTTTCAAAGTTTCTTTCCTTGTGGCGACGTCTTGATGTCTTGATTTGGTCGAGCTTTCCCTCAACCTGAAAGTGTTTCACTGACGTTACTGAAATTAAGCAAATATTCAGACTAAGGTAAGATTTAAATGAAGTTTTCCAACATGCAAAAGTATGGAAGAGTACAAAATAAAATAAATGAAACAAAGGAACAAAAACAGCAAGAGTTCTAATATTAAAGTCTGAATTCTGAGATTAAAGTCAGAATTCTGAGGAAAAAAGTGAGAATTCTGATATTAAAATCAGAATTCTGAGTGGAAAAAGTCTGAATTCTATAATTAAAGTCAGAATTCTGAAAAATAAAGGTCAGAATTCCATGAAAAAAAAGTCTGAATTCTGAGGGGAAAAGTCTGAATTCTATAATTAAAGTCAGAATTCTGAGATTAAAACCAGAATTTTCACTTAATCTCAGAATTCATGCTGTTTTATTTTATTTTGTATACATGTGGCCCTGATACTCTTCCGTACAAAAGACATTAAATAGACAGAAATGTAAATGTTTGGTTACCTTTTAATTAGCGTGATTAAGTATTATTGATCGTCCTGATATCACCACACTGACACTGACCAAATCTAAATGTATAAAATTTATACATAAAATGTATAAATGTTGTTTTCTGTCATCACACATTATGTCTCATTAATGTATGGTAATTGTTCACATAATATGGACGGAGACACTCGGAATAAATAAATAAAACATGATTGTTTACGTTGTTTTACTCTGATGATAGGAATTAATGATTGACGGCGAGTCACCGGGGCTCAGGGGGCATTTCATTTGAAAAAAGGTATGATAATGTTGTTTGTCAAGACTCTCACAAAGAATTTGCTCACATTAATAATAATGGGAGATAAGACAAATTAGGCCACAGAGAGAGCTTATGCAACTTATTTTTCAGACCATCTGTCCGTCATTGATGAAGCGCTCCTTATTCTAGAGAGGCGTTCAACAACGTTCAAGCCTATGGAAACAACTGTTGTTTTAACATAATCTAATCTTTTTATACTTTGTGTTTGTACAAGAGCGACCTTTCCATACCTCACTCAAAGTTTTGTCATCCGTGTTTTTTTATGGTCCAAGGTTGTGGTTCTGTCGTGTGTTTTAAAATCATAAAGACAAAACAAGGAGAATTCAAGGATGAGCTTATACTCAGTACACGATAATGATGCAAATTGTGAGGTTGATGGCAAATCCATCTTCTGACTCATCGATACAAGTGTGTGTGTGTGTGTGTGTGTGTGCGTGTGTGTGTGTGTGTGTGGGGCTTTGTCACTGTGATTAGTAAAACACTTAACAAAGAGCCTTTTCGCTGCTTTTTCCAATTATTTAACCCTTAGTGCTTAAAGCGACTTACAATAAGTGCATTTCAACATGAAAATATCATTTTCACCAACTATATAAACACACCTGAGCAAAAAAAGTACTCAAAAATTTTAAAATCGGATTGAATTTGTGAAATTTGGAAAAGTCACAGTTCAAAGTTTTTATCGTTTTTATGAACAAAAAGAAAAGAAAAACGCTCTAATTTTGTGACTTCTGCACAATTATTGCTACTTTATATCACTGATAAAAATGCGATATAAAATGAATCATAACTTTGACTCGACAACACATAAGAAGGCCCAATTTTAAAGCCTGAATATGTGACCACACACCCAGGATGTCCATATAAGGAGTTGTGTATTATTCCCAAAGCAAATTACCATGGGTGCACCTGCAGCACAGAACTTTAAAATTCTAATTACTGTGTGTTGCATTAAATATATTGTTTTGATTTCTTCAGACATTTTCTTGTAAAATCTGTCGCTGAATCGTCACATTATTAGATCCCAGGTAGATTTGATTAGCGTTTACACGTCAGAGGTCCACAAATCTATGCACACACACAACAGGTTTCCAGGTGAAACTAATTAAATTGAGCTCTGTATGTGCGACGTGTTGGTGTTAAACACTCTCTGACTCAAACCAACGGAGGAGAAAGCCAATTTCATAGCACAGGGAGATGTAATCATGTCATTTATGCTAAAACTGGCTTCTGTCTGTAGTCAACAGTGAATTCCAAACACCTTAGAGCGGAATCAACCCAATGCTGACTACAAATTAAACATGGAGAATTTACATCCATGGAATCTTTTCCTGCCGCTGTTTCTCCATCATGTGGCCACACATTGAATTACACACGCTCTCAACTATCATGTTGAGTTTTCCCTTATCATTTTGATTGGAAAACTTAAGCATTCATTATTGTACGAATTATTTTAAAGGTGCAAATCATTCATATCCTTTAGTGCAGTGTAACTTCAGTTTTATTTATCTTTTATTTTAGCGCACTATAATAAAGTGCACCTCATTTCTCCGACTTTACATCGACTGTGAATTTGTTTGGATTTCTTTGTTGTTGAATAAAAAGTGTTTCTCAATCAATGTTGCCTCATTATGAATGTGGGCAAATTAAAAAAAGGCTCTGTCATTAGTTCCATTTATACAAACGGGAAAAAGGCACAAATACAACTGAACATTCAAACTCTCAGTAAAGGATGTGTCATATTTTATAACATAACTTTTTACTTTGTTAACCCTTAGAACACAGAGCATTTTTTACATCACTATATTTAAACATACAGTATATATACAGAGGCTATAAGAATGTGTAATATAGAGTGTTTTATATTCTTTTTTTTAATATAAAATGAATCTTAACTTTGACTCAACAACACATTTTTTAACCCTTAGTGCTCACATGGCACGGATCTGCGCCGCAGGTGCACCTGTGGTAAATTTGCTGTGGGAATAATACACAACTCCTTATATGGACATCCTGGGGGTGTGTGTGTTTATAGGTCACATATTCAGGCTTTAAAAATGTTTATATTGCATTTTAGTCGTGATATAAAGTAGCAAAAATTATGCAGAAGTCACAAAATAGACGTGTTTTTCTTTTCTTTTTTTCCGTAAAAACAAAAAAAGGTTGTAGCATTTTTGCTGCTTTGGTCCCATGACTATGTTTAAACATACAGTAAATACAGAGGCTATAACAATGTGCAATATAGAGTGTCTTATATCCTTTAATTTTCACCAACTAAACAATCGGATTGAATTTGTGAAATTTGTCACAGGTCAAAGTTCACTTGGCTCGTTTTTATGAACAAAAAGAAAAGAAAAACTGTCTGATTTTGTGACTTCTGCACAATTATTGCTACTTTATATCACAACTAAAAATGTGATATAAAATGAATCATAACTTTGAGTCAAAAACACATTTTTAAAGCCTGAATATGTGACCTACAAACACACACACACCCAGGATGTCCATATAAGGAGTTGTGTATTATTCCTACGGTAAATTACCATGTGAGCACTAAGGGTTAAGCACAGCTTCTATAATTTTATGATCATTCTCAGTCTTACGGGGTTAAAGAAATCTGAAAGTCCACATAAAAGAGCAATAACGTTGTTTTTTTTATTATTTATTTGGACATGGAGGTGTTCAACATCCAGTCAGTGGTATGGTGTACGTTACATCACAGGGTTTCAACCAACCAGACACTCATCAACAGACGGAATCACCAGACGAACAATTAAAGAGAAGGTAAACAGTGAGTCACTCTGCTCCGACACAGCGTGACAGGGACTCTCTCACTGCAATGTCTCTCTCCTCTTTTCTTTTTTTTCTTAATATTTCTATATAACATCGACCTCAGATCTTCTCGTGTTAGCAGACAGACAGTGTTACAGCATACATTCCAGAGAAGAAAAAGGTCCATGAAACATCACATGTAGGGGACAAGGAGAGTGCACCATCAGAGCGGCCAGAGAATCCACCTTTCCATCAGTCCTGCCACTGTCAATGAGAGGAGGAGGAGGAGGAGGAGGAGGAGGAGGAGGAGGAGGAGGAGGTGGAGGGGGGAGATAAATGACAGGAGATACAGCTCAACCACAGCACAGGCAGTTAGTTCACAGAGGGAAAAACAACAAACAAAAAAAGGGGGAGAAATATTATGAGATGACCCGACTGAACCTGACCAGTAGATTGTGTATACAGTAGTTTTTATGTGACTCGTATATTCTTCACATGAGCAGTTCATGAAATGGAACGTCTGCGCTCGACGCGGTCAGTACAAAGTAAAGATTTAAACAAAGCAATTTAACAACCAACAACAGCACATGGCAAGTTAAAAAAGGAAATATAAAAAAGAACAATAAAAAATGATGCCGTGCACAAAAGGCACTCAAAATGTTCCCGCCCCACTTTTTCCCGCTCCTCTATAAATTAAAAAAACTGTCTAATTATTTATATGTACATATATATGTAGATATACATATATATGTACATATGTATATATATATATACATATATATACACATATTTATATCTATATATCATCATCATTCCATCCATGACATTGTGTGCTTTCTTCATATTTTAAGTAAACATATTGAGGATTTTTAAGAAGAAACTACAATAATATGCCAACATAAGCTCTGTGGGTGTCCGGCGCAATACCAGCCACAACCAGCAGATGGTGTGGCTGCACCGTGTGCTGTGTTGCCTCCCTTGTTCTACAGAAATCCACCCATCTTGGATATCCCCCCCCCCCACACACACACACACACACACACACACACACAGATCAAAATGAACACCATGAGCAAAGGCAGAATATAATCTGTTAACAGCACGTCTCGCAGTTCGCTCAGTTTAAGCACGTCGTTAGTTATTTTTAGCAACTGCTACACGTGGCTAAATTCATCGTTCCACAGAACCCATGAAGTCCAATACTGACAATTATTGTGCATTTCTTTTTTTTTTTTAACAAGGCAAGGCACCAACCACACAGCCATAGAATAATAACATGGGTTCAGACATGCACAGATTAGGCCGTTTGGGATGCAGATTACAATGTTTCGAGAGGTCGAGGAGCTGAAGACTCTGACTCTGAATGCTCTCATTTAGTTTCGCCGAAATGCAAGAACTTTGTTACTTTGAAAGAGGAACTGTCATTTCGCTGTTTAAGCAACAATAAAAAACACCCAGATCAATCTTCAGTGGGAAGCATTAACCCACGTGGTGAAAACAGGAAATAGATTTATCTGTTCGACATCCATCACTTTCAGATGTTTTGAAACTCTGTTTCCTTACACGTGTCATTCATGTGAACCCTTTTGCCTTTTCTCTATTAGCCTGTACAGATTAACACTTAAAAAATGGGACTAGCTCTAGATTATGTACAGGTTTACCACGGGAACTTGACGCATTAGTTGTTGGCATTTTTCAAATACGTGTAAAACCCTCACTTTCTGCTGAGGTCTTTACTCTGTGAAGACTTCACAGATACTTAATCTTACAGAGTCAGACAACAACTGCAGTACCAACACACACACACACACACATACACACACACGCGCGTGGCATATTTAAAAAACAAAAAACACTGTAAGGACCTGATTTTTGACTTTTTCTAACTGGAACTTGGGATTTTTTTTACTGCACGAACTAAGATAACATTTGCCCCCTTCAACGATACAGATCTTCAGTTTCTTTTGTAATTTCCTTTTGTTTTCAGTCCTAACCCTGCATGCAGACGTGTATACTCTAATGTCACCATGTCGTTAACGTTGCTTGAGTTATAGTACAAACAGGACGCGCGTGGTGGCAAATTCAAGTAAGTTAGTATGTACAGACAGACAGACAGACAGACGTCAGACAGACGGACGGACGGACAGACAGACAGACAGACGGACGTAAAAGGCCTTGAGAAACCTCGGCGATAAATAAATATGCTCTTTGTTGACTGAGTGTGGACCCTGTCCCCGGTGAGGTTTGACTGAACCAGGACCAGGACAGCAGCGAGTATTGCTTCACTTGCATTCAACGCGTCTCTGAGAGTGAGGACGTGGCGGACAGACAGAGTTCCGTTGAAAGTGAGGTAAACTGAAATGCTCAAATCAAGTTTCAAAGAGAGCTGAGATTTCACGCTATCGCACCTCTACAGCTTCTCCCGCCGCTATCGCCATGGCAACATCTTGTAGGCTCGCTTCAGGAGCTTCCTGAATATGAATGAAGTCAGGCAGAAAACAGGGGAGGGGGGAATATTTATATCTGCTTCTTTAACACATCAGTCATCGCCGGGCAGATTCCACCTTTGCTACATGGTCCCAGATTTATCCGCAGCATCGCCAGGCGCGTTCACATTGGAAGCAGTCGGCGTATTGTTACTCGGGAACATCTTCTCGGTGGGAGTCACGGCGGGACTGCCGACCCCCGAGGAGCTGGAGCTGCTGGAGCGGTGCGCCGTCGGAGGAGGACGCACCGGCCGCATGGGAGGGGGGCGGAGCTGCGCGCCGGCCAGGCGGGCGGAGAGCGCCGGTTTGAAGGTGGTCATCATCTCAGAGGTGGAGCTGCTGCTGCGGCGCATGGCCGCGTCCGGATCGCGGATCATGATGGTGTGCAGTGGGCTGCCGGGCTCCGAGCTGACCGGGTTCTTCATGGGCTCCAGGGTGTCCAAGACCACGTCGGGAGCCTGCTTCGCGGTGTTCTGTCGCTCCAGCTCACGTAGCTCATGGAGCGCTGTGGTCATCGTCTTCTCTATGTCCTAAACGAGAGAGGAACAAGCAGGTCAACAGAGTATATATATGTATATATATATATATATATATATATATACATATATATATATACATATATATGTATATATATATATATGTGTGTATATATATATATATATATATATATATATATATAGATGTAGTGTACTGAAAAAATTTCAGTACGTATTTATAAAAGAAATTTTGGGTCTGTATTTACGAGATTTTTTTTCAGGTCGGATTTTATGAGATTTTTTTTCCAGAATCCAGATTAAAATAACAAGCACATGATGTGGAGTCAGTCTTCAAGAATTCTCAGTTTGGTTTTGAAAGCGTTCGATGAAATGAACTCTTTCTGCAACATTATTCCATGGGTCACAGCCGAGAGTATAACTCCACACTTGTTTATAATAAACCTCCGGGACACACAGTGAGTGAGACACACAGTGAGTGAGACACACAGTGAGTGAGACACACAGTGAGTGAGACACTGAGCAGAAACATTCATATACAAAACATCTCCATAATCCAACACTGACAAAAAGAGCCATTTTAGCTTCAGCTTCTTCACATGCGGCTTAAAGAGAGGGTGTGGTCAATTAAGACACTCAGGTATTTCCACATGTGATCCACCTCGAGAGTGGACACTGAGGTGGCTCACAAAGTGAATGTTACTACATTTAAATATGACATTTAAAAGCACAAACCAATGTTTGATAAACACACAGAAGGAAGTGAAAGAACTCACTTGAAGAGTCTGCACTGCATTCATCTCACGAACATAACGCGACTCCTGCCATTTGCTTTTCGCAACTTGTTTTTCAAAGTGAACATTTTCATTGGAGCTCCAGCCGAGGAGCGAACAGAACATCGAGTTCGACTGTGTTTGGACACAACGCTGGCGGTGAATGAGTGATGAGGAGTTTGTTATTCTATTCCACGCCTCTGTGTCCTTGAGGTGTGTCTGTCACCCAGCTGCAGCCCGGCCCTGACATTTACTGCAGGTCCCAGCTGCTGCTCTCAGACTGACAGCTACAGCAGCGGGGGGGGGGGCGGAGCAGCTCAGTGCTACCAAACCTCCCCAATTTGCTCACATGCTATAATTGTCTGTAATTGCATAACTGTCTGGTGCTAACAACACACAACCAACAGAAAATGTAAAACTGTATAAAGAAACTATTTTCCGTTTAATTCCCACACTTTAATTGCGATGTCTATTCTCTGGAGTTATCAGAAAGTTTATGTCTGAATATTGCAGGTCTGTAATATCGCCCCCTCCAGCTGTTTGCATACTTTCTTCCTGCCCCCATGGTGGTAAAAACAAACCGAGTCACTCGACGTCTGGAGCTCAATGTCACCAAACAGACATGACGATCTCTTACCTCAGCGAGGGCCTCAGTCTCCAGTGATTTGTGGTCCCCGAGGCTGCTGTGACGAGTGGCTCCTGGAACTGGTCTCAGTGGGTGGCCCTCGGGATAAGCCTTCCTCTCCAGGTAGTTGATGCTCCCCGCACTGCCGAAGGTACCGAGGCGCCGCTTCTCCGGGCTCTCGATGCGACCCTTGCTTATGGACATCTTGTGGGGGCTGCTGGGACAGGCCGCGGCCCGCGGCGGGGTGTCCGTCACTCGAGTGGGACTGTGCGTGTCCGCACCGCTGCGGTGACGCGGGACGGCGGCTCCGTCGGATCGTAACCGTACCCTGTTATCAGCAAACAGCAGACTTTGTAACAGTGCACATTGTTTAAAACAACACACATATACATGTTAAGGACACATGCCTCCCCATGACCCCTCCGAAGTTGTAATCTGATGATTGTTCACATGGTGATGGGACATCATTCTTAGTTGAGGCCTTATCATCCAGCAGTGGTCCACTACTGGCCTCGCTGTCTGCTTTCTGGCTGAGGTTATCTGAGAACGCGTCGTCACTGAGAGAGCAGAGACACAGTTAGTGAACATTTCACACGCACTTTTATTTATATATTTATTATTTATTCATAACTTTTATTGTAATATTTTAACTGTTATTTTTTCATGTTGTTTGCTTACAGTTTTCTTTCCTGTTTTTAAGTCTAAATGTTGTATATTTGCACTACTTTTATATATATTTATATACATATACACTTATTTATTTTTTTCTTGGGTCATAGTTTACAGTAACTACCTCAACATTCAATGCTGTGTTGTTGTTTTATCCGGTTACGTGTGGTAACTATTAATGTATATACTCCTATACTCCTATATAATAATATAATATATAATATATTATTTGTTGTTGTTGATGTTATTATTCTGCTTCACAGGAAGTGTTAATCCCATCAAACTGCTGAATGAGCCGTGTTTTTAAATCTCTGGGAGGACGTAACGATCAGTGACACATGTCCAAACACATTCTGTCGCCACTCACAGGTCCTGAACGACGATGTACTGGTGTGGAATGAGACCATCGACGCCATTGTGACGCCCCTCCCACCAGTCCTCTGACGCCCTGTGATACAGAAGAAGAGACGCTCCCTTCTTGAAGGACAACTCCCTGGGAGTGCGTCCCACATAGTCAAACTTGGCAATGGCCTCGATCTGTTCGACCTCTGAAAGACAAAAGAATAATTTGACACTGGTCATATTGAAGTCATATTAGTAAGTACACAGAGTAATAAAACACTTTAAACTTAAGAGACTTTAAGTCCATGAAATAAGACAAACTTGCCTGTGGGTACTTACTAACATTACACACCAATCACATACACTACATTATTTAATTGTAGCTTGAATAATGACTAAGGAACGACTGTATGACAAGCAGTTTTTACAGTTTTTACAGTTTAAAAAGTGTGTGTGTGTGTGTGTGTGTGTGTGTGAAAACATTTCAAGAGCAAAGGTATTGAATCATAGTGTATTTAATTTTGACAACAAGCAGAAGTCAGTCATTGTAAAAGCAAGAAAAACAAACATTTAAAGACAAATGTTGAATATTCAATTGTATTATTCGTGGAATATTCACAGTGCATGAGACCTAGTGAGGGTATCACAGGGTTCACAGTGTGTTGAGCTTTTGAGGAGCAGCTTCAAGATGCATTCAAGAAACCTCATCACAAGAAGTCCACTCACTCAACGCATGTGATAATAGATGCACCATGAACAAGGCAGGCATTGCTAAAACATCTGTTTTGTCTCTTTTTAATATATCATGACCGGTCACAGTAACTGATTTACTAGCGAATCATTGGATAGTCCAATCCAACACAATACACAAACATGACGAAATGAAAATGTAAAAAACAATAAAGAAATATCTCAAACTGATTTAAAAGCCAAAGAGAAAGAATGTCTGATGTGCAAAGACAAGTCATTGCACAGTTTCCACAGCAACTGAAAATGCGCGGTCACCTCTGAGTTCCCTCTTTGTCTAAGGGACGACGAACAGCGACTGATCTGCTGACCTGAGAGAGCGTGTGCGACTGAAGCAGGTCACACACATACTGATCTGACATGTGCTCACAGAGCCCCAGTGGCCTAATGGATAAGGCACTGGCCTCCTAAGCCAGGGATTGTGGGTTCGAGTCCCATCTGGGGTGAATGCATTATTGTTTTAAGCCACACAATGGAGTCTGCCACCGGCACTGTCGCCTCGCAGCAAGAAATGTACACATGTGTTCTGTGTGTGCAAGGGTTCTCCAGGTTCTCCAGTTTCCTCCCATGGTCCAAAAACACGCAGAGGTGAATTGTTGACCATAGATGAGAGTGAATAGTTGTTCTTCCTGTACTTCGCCTTGTACCCGATGTCAGCTGGGATTGGCTCCACAGGCTACACGACCCTCATGTGGAGGACTGAGTGATAGAAAATCACTGAATACTCTGAATGCCAATCCATCCATCCATCGTCCATCGTCTGGAGGGGGAGCTGTGCCAATCTCAGCTGACACAGGGCGACAGTCTCATGCCAATCCTTAATTCCTATATAAACAATGTTTTTTCTGCCATGAGAAGGAAATATTGCCAGACAACACAGACTAACGTGTCATATACAACTCTCAGCATTAAGGGAAGAGAGAGAGCAGAAGCTACAGCAGGCAATCAGCCTTTGTTACGTATTAAGTGCGCTTTGGCTTCGGTGCCAGAGATGAAGAAAACTGTGTACAAAGGGAGAACGTCCCAGGAGAACAGCTGACTAACACTGTTCTCCTGAGGAGGAGATGAATGCAGTGTGTGATCAGAAGAAGGTGCAGCAGCGTCTCAATCAAACGCACGACACACATTCATGTCCTCATCTTAACTGTGTGATAAAATTGTAGAATTTGCCTGAGATTGTTAATATTGAACACCATGTTTAGCATCATCATCATCTTCATCATCATCATCTTAAGCTCAGTGTGTTCGTGTGGCAACATTTCCTGACACTGACACTAACGCACTAAACTCAGTGCACAGCTGCACGACGCTAATGGGAATGTGATTGGATTTAATATTAGTAGTAGTATAAATGGTGGAGCCTCAGAGGTTAAGTTGTCAGATACTCAGGGAGGAGCCGGAATATCTGCACACAAGAGGTGGATCAATCGACATGAGCCTTGTAAACACTGGTGAAATCCCTACAAGTATAAAACTCTACGTATTATTATTCTTCAATCTGCAGTTTTAGTTAGGAGTGTGTCAGTTAGTGACCGGGGGAACATTCACAACACTCAGGGAATCAATGCACTCAGAGAACCAGGCCACATGACAACAAGACAACTCCTGCAGAACATTAGATTTAAAACAAACAAACAACAACGGCGATGTACAGACCTTCATCACTGGTGTGTGGTTCAGTGCCATTATCGGCCTCGTCGATAGTTCCCGGTTCACTGTGAGGACTGTCACTGCAGGAGAACATGGAGACAGAAGAAGAAGAAGAAGAAGAAGTGTCAGGGAGAGACCTAAGAACAATAAGTATGTTTGAGCAGGTGATAAAAGGCAAGGCAACTTTATATAGTGCATTTCATACACAACTCAATGTGCTTTATATTAAACAAACAGTGAGAAGTGGAAACAAATAATATAAAAACAAACAGAAATAAAAAATAAAAACAGGAAAAGAGAGAAATTAATTAAAGGTCACCAATCTCCTATAATGACCCTTATCTAGCCGGTCCGTCACTCATGCTCGGGACCCGCCGTAGGCAGCACTCACCAGTACTCCTCCCCCCCAGTCATGCACTTCTCGTACACGGGACCATCCAGCTCCCGCTGACTTGGAAAGATGACTTCATTGTGGATGATGATGGTCTTGATGACCTCGTTGACCTGCGCCTGGCACACGACGGGATCCTGGCCATCGGGGATGGGCATCAAGGTCGGACCAAAGCAGATCGCCAAATTGTACGGATCCATCATGTTCTCATCGCTGTACTGGGAGAGACTGAGAAGACAAAAATGGTTCATCTCTTACGATTTACTATGTGGAATCAGATCATATGGAATCATACATCTGCAAGTACTGCGTCCTTCACTGTGCGGTATAGAACAGGAACTGCTGAGAAAGCTCTTGGATCAGCCACCCCCACTTCAGCAAATGAACTCCAGTCCATGCCACAAACTACTCCATGTAACCAAATCACTCGCTGCTGCGAGAGGAAGTCGCAGTAAATCTTAGTATATTATCAGAAAGCTGCGGCTGTGCTGCTGGAGCAGCGACAGCACAACAGGGAGAGTGAAATCAAACTCTTTGTTCTGCAGATGAACCCGTGAAAATGCAGCATTAATAACGCACATTATCAGGGGACAGGTTTACTTCTCCAGCGACGCGTTAAAGTTACAGAGCAATAAATATCTTTATATATCTGCAGCTATTTTGTCTCGGTCCAATTTTCCCCCACATGTAATTATTACATCTGAGACTCACTGATTGAGGAAGGCAAACAAGTATCTCATGACGATGATGACGGTCCGAGGAAGAGCCACGACGATCTGCTGGATGTGATGCGCTCGCTCCGCTCCGGACTCCAGCTCTGAAAGAAAACCACACGGCGGAGACAACGCTTGTTTTACGCTTTTAAATCGTAACAATTTCCACTTAAACGTGGAATATAAATGCGACAGTAACCTGATCGAGGCTTTAACTGTGATTCTAAAAACACTGACACTGACGCTGACGCTGACTCCTCTCTCACTGTCTTTCATCAGATCACACCGAGCTCGTTCATTGCTAACTGATGTGACCCACACTCCACTTCCTCTGGTGTGAAGATTGCTTCCATGTCTCTCTCTTCCACCGTGAAAAAAAAGGTGTGTTTTCTCTTTTGTGTCTGAGCAGCCGACTCGCCGTGATTGCTGTGAGTGTTTTCAGTTTGGTGCGTGACTCACTGATGGTCGATATGAAGTCCAGGAAACGCTCCTTTGGGAAGAGAGGGTTCTCCAGGCCTCTGAAGTACAGCTTCAACACTCCTGCCACTGAGTTTATATCGTGCTCATTCTGGTCGTCAATCAAAGGGTCTTCACCTGAAAAAAAGAACAAATATATATATATATATACATAAATACTTTCTATGTGTGCATGCTTTCAGTGGTGGAGTCTCGTCTTTGACTCACCTCTCTCAAATGAGTTTTTGATGTCATTCACCTCCACCTGTGATCCCGGCACACGGAATATACCTTGCTGCTGCAAACCTGGAAAAAGAATAATTCAGAGTGAGCCGCTATTATATGTTTTTTTTTATTATCTTGTTTTTACTCTTTAGCACTTTGTTGTTCGTATATAAAGTGCAATACAAACAAAATCTATTGTTATTATTATTATTATCATTATTATTGTTATCTGTGCCAGCTTCCTGAAAGCCCACTGTAACACACATAACACAGAGCAGCAAATGTAATCTAGTCCAAAGAGAGATGTGTATTTCCTTCCAGGAGAGGGCCCCTCAGTGCGGGCAGCGGGCATATGGTTTCAGTTAGAGGGCTTCTAATCAGTTTTCTGGAGTTTCATTAGGTCCAGATCCAGGGGGAAAAAGGCCTGCAGGCTACAGCTATGAGCTGGAGACAGATGTGAAGGTAGACAGGGTGGAGTTATAAAGAAAGGAGGGAGGGAGGGATGGAGGGAGGGAGTGGTGGCTGACCTGAGTAAGCAAAGACCAGCAGGACTCTGAAAAAAATCGCTCTATTGTTATGAGCTTGTCAGTTCTCCAGCAGGCAGCTGAGCTCCTCAGAGACCAGGACACAGAGTGGAGCAGGTCGGTCTCTGTACCGGTGGCTATTTGTGGAAATAGATGCCCTCATCCAATAAGTGCTGTCACAGTTTAACCCTGAGAACACTGAGCATTTCGGCTGCTTTGTTCCATTACTATACAGTTTATACAGATTCAGGTATATATACTAATAAGGTTTCATTTTAACCAACTGTACAAACACACCTGAGCAAAAAGTACTCAAATGTTTAAGATCAGATTGAATTTGTGAAATATGTCACAGTTCAAAGTTCACTCGGCTCATTTTTATGAACAAAAAGAAAAAAAAACACTCTAATTTTGTGACTTCTGCACAATTATTGCTACTTTATATCACAATTAAAAATGTGATGTAAAATGAATCATAACTTTGACTCAACAACACATAAGACACTTTTTAAAGCCTGAATATGTGACCTATAAACACACAAACCTCCAGGATGTCCATATAAGGAGTTGGCGTGTTTCCACCGGCTCGCCTCGCCTCGCCTCGCCTCGGCATGGCACAGTTAAGTTGAGTTTCCACTAGTGGTAGTACCTGGTACTTTTTTAAGTACCTGCTCTGAGCTGAGGTGATACTATACGTCACTGCAGTTTCATGCAGCCGTGCAGTGATGACTCCGCCCACTCCGAGTAGGTGCTATTTTATAGTGGAAAACCAACCTAAACTGTGCCGTGGCGACGTGAGTCGAGGCGAGCTGGGACCATAGGTGAAGAAGGACCATAAGGGTTAAAGAGTTCATGGTTAGACTTCTTTTTCTGCCTCTTTCATTCAAACGCAGTAGCAGCAGAACGCAGCTGTGAGACTCACCGTATAAATTGATGTGTCGGACACAGCTTTCAACAACAAGTGGAATCGGTTGACCTGAATCCTGGAATAAATAAGGAAATGTGAACAATACAAGAAGTGAGTAAAAGACTTAAAAAAAAAAAGTAACACAGAACTAAGAGGGTTCCTTTTATACGGCTATTAATCATACAACGTACCATGTACTCTACATTTACCACAGAAATGCTCATAAAGGTTTTGTGGACCTCATCTCACAGGAACCATAAAACGAGCAGAAACAAAAGCAGAAATGCAGCTGTTCTTATCACCTACGGCTGCAACACGACGCACACAGACAACCAGCCGCATGCACGAGAGAGAGAGAGAGAGAGAGAGAGAGAGAGAGAGGCTGAAGCAGTGTGAGTAAATGACTGCGTACAGTCCTGACCTAGTCACTCTCACAACAGAGGTACCTGAATGCGGGAGCGAGCGTTCCTTCTCCCTCTGGCACAGAAAGCAGCAAAGCACAGAGACAGAGGGGGCAGAGAAGAGAAGAGAAGAGAAGCACAGCGTTAGTTTAGGACAGAGGACAGGAGGTTACTGAAGACTCGGCGCGGGGAGTAAAGGATGGGGTGCAGTGAGAGATAAAGCAGACCTCCCGCTGTCTACTGCCTCTCAGTCACCATTAAAGAGTGACCGAGTGTGAAAATGGTTCCGGGGGGAAGAGAAAGCCGACTGGTGCTCAGTCTGTCAGTACAGGCACAACCACGGAGGGGAGGAGGACGAGGAGGAGGAGGAGGATTAGAGGTTAAACAGAGGCGTTACATCATGATCAAGGGCAGCTGCGAGAGGCAGGAACAGAAGGCCAAAGAATGAGAAAGAGGAAAAAAGAGCAGAGGTTCTCGCTGCCTTCCCCTGCTGCTCCACAGGGGGGCCGTTGGGTCACACACCAACCACCACCACCACCACCACCACCACCAGAGGAGGGTACCTTGATGAAGGTCTCCATATTGCCATTAAACAGCTTATGGTTATAAACGGAGCGTGGCCTAGGCTTCCGCATTTTCTGTGGTTTAGGGGGAAGGGTAGGTGGCCTGGGAAGAATGGATGGACACAAAAAAACACACGGCGTTATGTGAATCTGTGGAACCAGAACCAGATGTGCCTCACGAGCAGGTGTGAGAGGCATTCACTGACACAGAGAAATCATGATCATTACAAACTGATCAGTGGTTGAAGGCTTTGTCTTGTACATAATGTTTAACCTAAAGTTCTTTTTCTGTTTCACTTTTCTTTAACGCTTGTGTTGTTGTCGTCTGTCTTAACTGTTTTTGTCGCTGTAACGAGTGAAAATAAAGTTTATTTTGTCTTATCTGACTTCAGTCTTCAGTAAAATGCTTATTTTGCTAGACCGAGAACAAGTTAATGAACATTTAAAAGAAGAAGTAAAACAATACTTACCGTGCACAGAAATATGCACGGCCAAGATAACAAAGTTATTTAAATATTACTGGAAAACCACAATTAAAACAAATACACAAATAAATGTTCTTCTACTTGTGCTATTCCTTTGATTATCATCATTTAATTATAGGTGTTTTGTGTGATTCCAAACAGCTCAGTTATCAGAGGAGATCTCTCACCTTGTCGTTCCACACTCGGCTCGTTCTCCTGCGGGAAAAAGAAAATCAAAACACAAGAGGGACATGTTATAATATCTTTCACTACATCTATTATTGTGTTCAGGGGGCTCGATGAGAGACGACATGACCATCGAGGGGGAGATGAATGCAGCCGTGAGGACAAAGCCATTGAGCTTTCGTCGCTGAACTCTCCGGGGGACGGAGGCGCTCCCTGTGGGGGTAACAGGCCTCCTGTCAGAGCAGGGGAGGGACGGGGAGGACGGGGGGAGGCAGTGTGTGTATGTTGGTGAGGGAGGGGTCCATCAATGTTGACACTGAGTTATATCTGTGCCGGCTCACTGAGCCTTTTGTTGTGGTCCTCCATCAACACACGCACACACACACACACACACACACACACACACACACACACACACACACACACACACACACACACACACGACGACACATTCAGTGAAATCGCCGGCACAAAGTTAGCGACGCTCGCTCCTGATTAATTAAAAGATACAAGAAAGCTGAAGGAAGTCTTGTAGACTGTACTGTGTGTAATGAATTGTTGTCTGGTCTCATTTTGCTCTTTATAGAGAGAGAGTTTCAGCAGTAAAACACGCTCTAAATGACAATTAGGAGTCCATTAGTGACAAATACACACAATAAAGAATACAACACAACACACTGGCATTTTACTTTCTGATGTTTCACAGAGGATTGAATACAAATACAGATTTTTAAGGTTTTAAATAGCGTTAGCAAACATTCCGGCTCATGTGAGTACAACTACAAATACAAATATTATGAGAATAAAGTCGTAATATTATGAGAATAAAGTCGTAAAATCATGAGGATAAAGTCGTAATATTATGAGAATAAAGTTGTAATCTTTGGAGAATAACGTCATAATATTATGAGAATAAAGTCGTAATATGAGAATAAAGTCATAATATTATGAGAATAAAGTCGTAATATGAGAATAAAGTCCTAATATTATGAGAATAAAGTCGTAATATGAGAATAAAGTCATAATATTATGAGAATAAAGTCGTAATATGAGAATAAAGTCATAATATTATGAGAATAAAGTCGTAATATGAGAATAAAGTCCTAATATTATGAGAATAAAGTCGTAATATGAGAATAAAGTCATAATATTATGAGAATAAAGTCGTGATTTTAAGAGAATAAAGTTGTAATCCTTTGATCCTAAATTGTAATCTTTCCAGAATATGGTTGTAATACAGATTATTCACTGAAATCAATTTAAAGAAGACGCGGCGCCTCCTGATTAAATAAGAGAAAAACTGAATTGTTTGTTCCCAACAGTGCTTTAATATCAGAGGAGACAGATTTTCTATAAGAGGCGTCTTCAGCGGTGCCTGGTTATCAGCGCTGGCAAATATCCTCACCCGTCTCGTCTTGTGCCAAACCTTGATTATGTTTTCATTAATACAGATGTTGCTCTCACCAGACTCATCTTGTTCCCTCCATCATGCTCACAAACACAGACGTGCCCTATTTTGTGTGTGTGTGTGTGTGTGAAGCAACGAGCTAATGACCACAACCCAATAAGCCCTGATTGATCACCTGAATAATTAAACATTGGTGGTACCTGGAGACGCCACATGTCACACACACACACACACACACACACATCTATCCAGCAACTATAATGTGAGTGTTAAAGAGCTTCATGCAGTCAGCTGTTTGCCATAACAGAACTGAGGGAGATACTGAGGACACAACAAAGCTCAATTAAATAGGGCGGATGAATAAATTAAGAAATGAATGAATCCAAGGTGTGATATCTAGACAAAATATGCATAAATGCTCAAGGCCTCAGCTGTGTTTCCCCGTTTCTATTAGCTGGAACCCTGATGCAGGAGCAGCTGCAGAAATGGGCTTGGGCCCGGTGCTGCTGCTGATTGATTGGGCGTGAATGGTTCACGGCTGAGGTGACAAGGGGATCCCTGGGGAAGGGAGGAACCCAGGGAGGAACCCAGGGCAGTCGTTCCTCTCAGAGCCTGGACTTGGAAACCCTCTCTACCTCTACACCACATAGTATAATCATTTAAGCAGCGGAGATAAGGACAAAGGAGGAAGAGGTAAACGGTCTGTTTTTGCTGTGACAGTCAGACCATTTTTCCTCTTTTCCTTCCTTCCCGTGGCCTCATATCTCATCTCAGACCTGCAGCCCGGCCGCCCTGAAGGCAGTGATTTTATAGAGCTCGATGGCAGGAATCTGCGGGTCATAATTACAGGATGAAACACTGGGCCGCGCACAAACCCCATTAAAAAGACACCGGAGTTATGGAAGACGAGATGAAGAGAAATGACCTCTTACCTTCGCCCAGAGTCTGCTTCAGAAGGTCATGCTTGGCCTGCAGCTTAATGATGAGGTTGCTGCCATTCAGGTACTCTTTGAATTTCTAGACCCCGGCGAGAAGAAGAAGAAGAAGAGGACGTGAAGAGCAGCACCAACCCAGTGTCAACACAAACTGCTCAAAATCACATGGACATACTGAGAAGTAGAACATCTCCGTCTCCTGCTGGTTCGACCTCCGCTTGGCCACATTCATCTTGCTCATGTAGGACTCAGAGGCCACGGACTTGATGGACTCGGTGGAGCGGCTGTGCTGGAACGCGTCCGAAACGTCAAAGTCCTCCACCGTCAACATGTCCTGCATCGTCTGCATGGTGGCGTCCAAGGTCTTTCTCACCTGCACACACGAGGGAGGCAAAATGATGAGGATGATACATACATATACATACATACATATATATATATATATATATACATATATATATGTATACATATATATCTCATCCATATCTCAAAGACAAACTGGGCCATAAATAATAAATGGCCTTGGATTGTACTGGTACACCAAGCAGCACCAGTCCTAAACCTCCCAGGGGTTGGGCGTCATATATCAGACTAAGAGCTGCAAATGAAGACATCCTCCCAAAGAGAGACAGAAAATTACGTGTGAAATTGCTCGGGGAGGCTTTTTGTTTGGGGCCGAGATTGATAAACCTCATTTTCACTAATGACATGGCTCGTCCATTATATAAACACACTCCACAACATGAAACAGGGGGAGACTGAAGAAGAAGAAGAAGAAGAAGAAGAAGAAGAGGCAGAGCCATTGGCACAGGCACGGCTAACAGACCACAGTCATTATCACCTCCATTTGCACCTTTGTGTCGACGCCTCTTGATGAGAAAAAGACACAATTTCACTTATTACTGGAAAACACACAGTGTTCAGCGCAATTGGATCTAAATATGTTCTCAGTGTGGAGCAAAAAGGTCACGGAGGGAACGTACGATGACAACATATGGTTCTGTCCTCATGAACGTGAGACAGGGCTTTCTTTTTAGAGGGGGATGGGTGAAGATTGACTCTATTATTTTTGCTTTTCCATTAGCGATACCTGGTACTTTTTAAGTACCTGTTCAGACAAGGTTCCGAGCGAGATGAGGCGATACTACGCCTGGCGACGGCAGTCTGACGACGTCACGGGAAGGGACACAAGAATCAAAGCGAACAATGCTGAACTGTAGCTCAGTTAAAAAGACTTAACAATCCTGAACAAATCTGTCTAATTAACTTGATTCTAATGATTCAGTTACACTGAAAACAACTGCTTTACAAGCTGTCGGGGTCCTGTAGTATCTCACTTCCAACCAAACCAACCAAACTGTGTAGAGTCGAGCCAAGGCGAAGTTACTATATAGTGTAAAAATTGACATGATAAATCCTCACCTCCTCATTTTCAATCTTCAGGGTGGTTAAGCGGGACTGCAGTTGGTGGTAGCGCATCAGGAGTTCAGTCTGCACAGGCTGCTGGGCGCTCACCTGGCACACCTGAGCAGGAGGAGGACACATGGGAGGAGGAGTCAAAGTGAACCCAGCGGAAACAGCTGAGTCAGCAGAAACGGACACAAAAACTGTCACGAGAGCCGTGAACTCATCTCACCTCGTCTCCCATGTGCGGCAGGTATTCGAAGCGCATCGGAGGGCAGAACACCTGGTTGTGCATGTCCATGATCTTGTGCTTGTCGCTGCGGGAGTCCAGGTTGTCCACGGCGTTCTCGATGATGTCCAGCCCCTCGTGGCGCGATGTCTCCAAGTTGTATTCGGCAGATAGATACGTCCTGAAGGTGCGAGCCAGGCTGGCGTGGTAGCCAAGGTCACAGCACTGTGGAGGTCAGAAGATTTTAAATAAACGAATAAACAATGAAAGACTTGGTGAAGGTGGAGAACGAGGGGCACAAATGAAAATCAGCAAAAAATCCAGTAAAATGTCTTTTTTTTCAATGCTTTTTCAAAACAGATTTTCTTTTTTCTTCCATCTGATAAAAATAACTACGATGATAACAGATAATATCAACAAATATAATAATATAGTAGTATAGTATATAGTATAGTATATAGTAATATAGTAGTATAGTATAGTATATAGTAATATAGTAGTATAGTATATAGTATAGTATATAGTAATATAGTAGTATAACGTACAAACCAAATATTAAATGACATGAAAAAACAAAAAAAGAAACTCAACTTTTGGTTTTAATGAGATTAAATGAGGTTTCTGAGAACATAAATGAGTAAGTTGTTATAATTGGCTGATTAATAAATAATAATCGGAAAAACCTCGACCTAAAACTACATAATAAAAGTACATAGAATAGGAAGTGAAACCACTGTGGGTCAGAATGATTTTCAGCTGCTGTTAATCTGCTTTATAACATAAATAAATGGACAGTGAACGTCAGCACAAAGTTGAAAAGTCTGTTAGTTTGAGCAGATTCTTTCATGTTCACATCTATTCCGTGGACTAAATCCTCCCTGAAAATAAGATCCTTTCAAAAGTAGTCGTGGCGTTCAGAGAATTACAGGAGCGAGCACAGTGGGACACGAGGGATAATGAGGGCGCCTTATCACACCGAGCTGTATGAAGTAACCTCATTAAGCAGACGATGGTGGTGATGGTGGTGAGGAAGTTTAGAGACAGAGAGAGGCTCCGGGCACCTGACACCTCAGTCAATCACTAAGTAAATGCTATTTAGTGCTCTTTAGCACCAAGGGAAGGAGTCGCTCTATTTTAGTGCACGAGCCTGATTGCACGACTCCGTCAACGTGGCTGTGCAGACAAAAGACCAACGGGAGTAAATGAACAAACAAACTGACAGAGTGTATTCATATCAGCAGCAGCAGCAGCAGCAGTATACAGTATATATATGTATATACATACATATATATACTGTATATGTATGTATATATATATATACATATATGCTCTTTCTAGTTGAGCACACATTAGGAGTGAGACTGTGCTCATATGATGTTAAAACGAGTTTCTATTGAAATGCAAGGAGTTCGAGTTCTTCTTGTTATTCCCAAAAGTAAATTGTGTTTTTGAGGGCCTTCATATGCCCCCAGATTTCTGCGACCGCATCAGACCTGGTGATATGTCAGACCTCATCATATGTTATCTGTGATTGTTTCAAATCAGAAATCACATCACATCAGACCTTGAGATTTACAATGGGTGCACAGCACACAGCACACAGCACACAGCACACAGCACACTCTGGGGCTCAGCCTTCCAACAATTTCCGGACATTTTTCATTTTTTTGCCAGTTTTTTGGCCTGTTTTTGGACATTTAGACAAAAACTCAAACAAATGTTATTTGAAATATGTTTTATACTGTTCAAAGTTCAAATTTAACACACAACATCTGGTGTGCATGTACAACTACAGTGTCTTTTCTCAAAAATTGAGAACATTTTTGTTATTCTTAATTTTGAATTGTTAATACACCATTATTTACACAGTAAATTGTTATTGTTATGTTTCCCAGAAAGGTATTCTGGGAAAATGGGCAAAAGCGCTTACATTTCAGTTACAGGACATTTTCTGGTTAACCCTTTAACACTTAAGCCTCAAAATGTCTGTTTTTGTTTATTTTAACCATAAAAGGGCCCAGAAAATGTCCTGTGACTAAAATTGAAGTGCTTTTGTCCATTTTCCCAACATAACTCTGCTTATCCCGCAGTTATTTACAGTTATTTAGAATTTAAAATTAAGAAAAGGCACTGTAGGTATACATGAGCACCAGACTTTGCATGTTAAAACTGAAATTTGAACAGCATAAAACATATTTTAAGTAACATTTGTTTGAGTTTTTTGTCTCAATGTGCAAAAACAGGCCAAAACTTGCTGTATATACAGGTGTTTTTCCAACTCTGTCCTCTCTGCTAACAAAGATGCTGATTCGCTGGCTTCCTACAACAGCGCGAGTGAAATTACCGTAATAACCACATGGTGACGCTTTGACGCGCAACTTCTCTGCTTTCAGAGACCGTTGGAATTTCTCCGAGAGCACAAACCTTTTAACTCATTAAGTCACATCAGCAGTCGTCACTCAGTGTGAAGTTCATCAGACATTAATAATGGATAATGGTAAACACATTCATCGGGCAACACAGCAGCTTGGAAACAAACGGCCAACAGAGCGAGACTGAATGAGACAGATGGCGACAAAAGTAACAAGAGACAGAGATGTATGTACATCACCAGCACGTGTGTGTGTGCACGTGTGTGTGTGTGTGTGTGTGCATGTGTGCGTGGCACATACTTACATCGATCATATCAGAGACGTCGTGGATGTAATATTTTGCCACCACGGCGTTTGTCGCTGCCAGGTTCAACAAATAGTCGTTCCGGGCTTTTGTGCATTTCAGCTTATTCTCCGAGTACTTGGCTTGTCTCTGGGGAGGAGAGAGGAGAGAAGAGGAGAGGAGAGGAGAGGAGAGGAGAGGAGAGGAGAGGAGAGGAGAGGAGAGGAGACAAGGCAGATGAATGGAGGAAAAATAAATAAAAAAGCCTAAGTGCTGAAGAGATGAAGCAGTGGGGAGGATTTAAGTGTGTGCTCAGGCAAATGCAGCTCAGGGAATAAGGGATGAGGAGAGATTGCAGGGAAGGAGGAACGACGAGTCTCCTCTGGATGCTGAGGTGACACAGTCAGACTTGTATTTAGTTTTTATTTTTCCGTCCCTCAGCGGCTTTAAGTAGCGGAGGCTGCAGGGCAGAGTAGCTTATTTACACGTGTTTTCCTTTAACTTAAATATCAAACCTCCACCAGCAGAAGACAACAGTGTGAGCTTTGCACCAAGAATAACATCCAGAAATAAAACTCTAAAGATCATAAATTAACATCATACTGTATGGTTCATTTGCTTAATGCTCAAGTTGTTTTAAGTTGTATATTTTTTATGTTATTTGAAAGAGGAGCGAGAACACCGTGAGATCAGTCCGGCCCACAGGATGAATTTGTGAAACTATATTTTTTCAGTTTCTTTATTTTTCTCTTTTATATTAATATCCGTTTTTTTATAATATGTTTTGTAAACATTAATGTAAAACAAACATTGTTTATTGGTTAAAACTGTATGCTATTATTTTACTGGTCCAGCTCACGACAAACTTCATTTACATGTGTGTTTTAATGTGTTTGACGTTTGTATCTTGTGTTTTCTCGCTCTTCCAGACCAACATTGTAAAGAAGAATTTGTTCTTAATGTTTTGCTAAAATAAAGGTTAAATAAATCAAATTACGGAAGGTTAAATGTTGACGGATGAAATCAATTCATTTGGTCGTAAATAAATGATAAATTGTGTTTATTACAGTATTGTGAGGGCTATAGATATTATTTTTTCAGATAATATAAAAATCTAAAGTGAAAGTCCAAAGAGTGGATATTTGTGTTATTTGAATGTCTTTCTGTTTTGAGTGATTAAAGTTGAACAAACATGGCTGGATAAGTGTGCAGCCTTATTTGGACACTGTATGTAGTAATAAAATAATTGTATTCAAAGAATAAAACGACTTCACTTTAAACAGAAATATCACAAACTGATTCAATTGAAAGGACCAAACACAGTGATTATGTTACATAAAGCAACAAAAGCACAGTTATTCTCATTATATGTACATTTCACCATAGACAGAGAGTCTATATACACTGTATTTAACATTTCATGTCACCATAGCGATGCACACGTCAGACGGGCTGGCAGAAAGCAGAGTTTTTCCTCTTTCTTTCCTCTTACCACCTGTTTGCAGGCACAGTAATGAAATGAAGGCTTAGCAAAGAGGAATATTGTTATAAATACTCTGAAAAGCCGAGCAGCATCTCTGAGGATATACCTGCCTGTCGCCCGCGCAACCCTTTTTGATTTCCTGCACCCGAGAGATAATGGAGGGTGGTTTCATTTGCATGAAGACGTTCAGACGTGCAGATCCAGAATAAAAAATTCATTCATACGAGTTCAGCGTGCTCGGAGACTCTGCACAAGCTGGAGATTTGCATAAGATGTGAACGTGTGCTCCAGATGAACAGGAGTTTATAAAAAGGAAACATTATAAACATTATAATTCAGACTCCTCTCTCTCTCCGCTCACCTTCTCCTTCATCTTCTCAATCTTCCTGACGGTGCTTCGTCTCGGCTGTCGGTCCTCGTGACGCAGGAGGTTGACGTTGAGGTCTCCCGACTTGCTGAACTGCTTCTCCTCCTGCTTCTCTGCGTCCTTCAGCTTGCTCTCCGCACTGATGCTCTCGGTGTGGTACATGTGGTACGTTTTCATCACCTGCGGGAGACGTGCGACAAACAGATTACTGTCAGATTAACCAGTGACCGACTCGGGCACAAATGAGACAATAGCTTTATTTATTTTATCAATATATATCATATTTATTCTTTAAGAAGCTCAGAGTGTAAAGAAAAGTCAGGCAACAGTTTGCTAAACTACTAAATTATAATTATGGTAAATGTCTGCGTGCAAATGCGTCGTCTGCGATACGCTCGGTGTTAAAGAGTCCACATACACACTCATGCCCTCATACACTGTTTCCTCTGAGACATTAACTCAAAAAATAAGCTGAAAGAAGGAAAGACGACATCTTTGGTGGATTCCACTATGATCTCTCTCTGTCTCTCGCTCTCTTTCCAAAGTCTGCTTTGAGTCGGGTGTTTTCACGGTGGTCTGCAGGATCAATTTGGGCCGTCAATACAGTGGTAACACAGATGTCGCTACATGTGGAACACTTGAAGTGGAACCAGGGGAGGGTTCAGGGTCGAGTGTGGTTAAAGTCTTAGCTGTGAAAATCCTCAGCTCTTTATCCCCTTCTCACTCTGGCTTTTCTGGCCTTGAAATCATTTCAAGAGAAACTTCTCATCAAATCCAGCCTCGTTCATTTTGACAACATCTTTTTCTACATTTACAGAGCCACGCCCCTTAAAGGTATGAAGCATGTTTTTACTGTTTTTGTTATTGCTTAAAATCCTCTTCACACCCCGATTGTAACCAATGAATTCAGGCATGTCCAAAGTCCGGGCCCGTGTGATGTTGTGCGGCCCGCAGCTTCGGTTTAATAATCTATTATTTATGGCCAGGGACGGACTTGGACAAAAGAAAAATCGACCTTGGTCACGTGTCACCTCCATTAGCCCAGCTCATATTATGTTATTTGACTCCAGATGTGGAGTGCCCCTCTTTGTGGACTAATCGCGCCCAGAAGACAAGGCCAGAGCTTATGCTAGCTTTGCTAAATCCAACGCGTTATGGCAGAAAAGGGTTAGCCAACAACAGGTGCTGGTTCGCCAATGGGAGAAAGACGCGTTTTTGGGAAAAGCTCCTGCCAAGAAAAAGGCTAACAACTGAAACCCTCATGGTGGCTCTGTTTCTACTGGACCGGTGGGTTCACTTTATGTGTTTGTGATCTTTTGAGAGTATTTTTTGGTTTTTCAACACGTTGAACAAGTATCCAAAAAAGTTAGCGTCACCGAAAAGCACGGACGTAGCATCGGACGGAAGTCTAAAGAAAGGTGGTTGGACTTTTGAATTCTGCGATACACTCTGCATTAAAGGGTTAAAATATATGACATAACTATTCAGGTACAATAAGTGTTCGAGTGCCATAGTTTGAGAAAGTGCTACGAAAGAGAAAACGTTCTATTTTACTTTGAAAGTAAAATAAAATTTGGCCAATAAGAATCCAAAAAACTTAGCGTCATTGAAAAGTAGTGAAAGTTACCGATGCTGCGCGGTGCTCGTGAATCCATGTGCATTGCGTGTTCCTGTGCTCTGGAGGCGGAGCTTCGGAGGGAAGTCTGAAGAAATGGGAATTAAAAATGTCTAACTGTTCTTCCAGGATCTCCTACCCTACCTTCAAACCTTCTTCGGCCTCGTTAAAGCAGAGTCCAGATGTGAGCTGCATCTTCAAACAAGCACTCGTTCTCGTTCTCGTTTTTTACTATGAACACCTCAGGATGTTCCACACTCAGCATAAACACTGATTTATTTGTTTCCTGTCATAAAGTAAATGATGCTCAGTCGGAGGTTTCTTTTAATCTACGCCCATCAAAGGTCACATTCGCCATTTGGTCACTCACACAACTCAAGTCTCCCACTGACCTCAAACACGGCAATAATAATATTTACTGGTTGTGCCCCTTTGAGGAGGCTCTATTTATTGTATCTCTGCTCTGTGCAGCTCCTCTCAGGCAGTACAGGAACAACAAGGACAACAGAGTGACAAACAGCAACAAAGAGCTTCAAGGCAAAGTCCAGAGTAAAGGACACAAGTCTATTCTCAGAGTGTCAGAGCTGATGTTGATGTAGGTGCAACACAAAGACAGAAACTAGGCCAACACTCGACTTGTTCATCCCCAGGCAGCCACACACTGTCTTTACATTTCTCTCGTTTCTCGCCAAACTTTGAACCAACCAGCAAAAAAGCCTTCAGTGGTTTGTTTGCAGAATACTGAGCTTCAGCTACAGGAGGTCTGTGTGGTGCTGTTCAGTCCTGTGATATCAGGCCTGAGGCTGTTTGACTCCACAGCAGAGATTCTACAGCGACACCATAACTATGAAGTTTGCATTTTTGTAAATGTTGTTTTTCAAACAAGAACTGCATCCAGTTTTTAGCTATCAGAAGAAATCTGCAGTCATTTTACCCATTTTTCCTTTCAAGCTTTCAATATCTGGCAGTTATTTACAATTGACTGCATGTTAACATAGTGTGTTAACAATGGACACAGAGAAAAGACACTGTAGTTGTACCTGAACATCGGATTTGAAATTTGAACAGTATAAAACATATTTAAAATAAAATTTGTTTGAGTCTTTTTTTTGTATCAATGTCCGAAAACGATCAAAAAATGGAAACTATGTACAGGCGTTTTTCCAACTCTCTTAACCCATTAACACCGAGAGTATCACTGTTGTTGCCAGAGAATCAGTGTCTTTGTCACCAGAGACAGAGTTGGAAAAGTGCCTGTAGATACAGTAGTTTCCATTTTTTGGCCTGTTTTTGGACATTGAGACAAAAAAGTGTGGTGTTCCAAATAAAACTTTTTGTTTTTCCTTCATTTTAAATTTTCAATACACTGTTTTAACATGCGGAAAATTGTAAATAACTGCCAGATTAAAAAATGGGCAAAAACGCTTACTCACGGGTAATTCTCTGGCCCTTTTATGGTCCAGACGGACATTTTGAGGTGTTAAAGGGTTAAAAATGACTTCTCAGTTTTCTGTACTTGCTGCTGCTGCTAACGAGTATTTTCACGAGTGTTTTTCTGTACATTATTTCAATTAAACGATGAGCTGTTCGTTCCAAAAAAAATGTCAGGAAATGTAGAAACATTTTAATAATTTTGTCCTCAAGAGTCTTGTTTTGTTCCGAAACCTAAATGATTCAATTTTTAATGATTTATTTGTGATATGGAGCAAAATAATATAGAAAATAGTCACATTTAAGATGCTGAAAAATATTGTATCTTAATTATTTACACACAGAAAAACCTGAATAATTGATTATCAATATAGTTTTGCTCACTGGGAAACTGGGGACAAGGTCAAAAAGGAAAAAAATCATCAACATATTCAAGATGTTTTGCCGTTTCTTGAACATGAACACATATCAACAATGAATGAATGAATGAACGACCGTATCTTCGTCTGAGGGCCTCAGGATCAGTGATGACAACAAAAAATGAATTAAGTACAAGACTGAGGCACAGAAAGCAGCAGACACAAGGTGGCTGATCAAAGAGATAAGATAAGCTTAAGCTTTATTGATCCCGGTGGGGATATTAAATCGATGTAGCAGGAAATTAACACGGACCGAAGCAGAGAAAACGGAATTTCAAAAGAGTCGTGACGCTGTGAGCTACATCAGGAAGTGACTGATTCTTTTACTTTCACTCTTTCACATGCGTCGTCATACTTACTCAACGATATCCAAATAACAGCCGCATCTTACAGTCTTTTCATGTCTCTGAGCAGTCAGGGATTTCAAATGGGATTTCATAGTTTTCTCTCTCAACAAAAAGTGTTGACTTGGCAGCCAGCGGAAAATCATCCATGCTACAGTTTCAACTTTATTCTGTGTGATCAAAGGCAGCAGGAATGACAGAGAATGCAGTCACAGACCGCTGCCTCACGCGACATCAAGAGGTGCAAAGCCACGGAATAGTATTGCAGCCAAATTTGTTTTGAATTAGACGTGTTCATGATCGGTCTCTAGGATGAGTTCGCTCATTTACGTAGCGTTCCAATCGCCAAAAATGGACCCCAAAAATTCAAAATGGACGACTTCCTGTTGAGTTGAGGCCATGGTTACAATCATCTTTTTTGTTTGCCTTGGGCTATAACATCTTCCCACCAAGTTTCGGGAAATTTGGTGGAACTCGTATGTATGCCAAAGTTATAGGTCACTTCCTGTTTCGTGGCAAATGGTCGTAATTCGCCAAAATGACGTTTTAAATCTGCAAAACCTTTTGACAACTTTTCACCTCTCATTTGTCTAGTAAAAATAGGCACATTTTTTTTACTACACACTCATTTGCTCATTTATGAAGGGTGCAAATATCCTAAATTCAAAATGGCCGACTTCCTGTTGAGTTGAGGCCATGGATTGACTTTTTTGTTCGTCTTGGGCTGTTACGTCTTCCCACCAAGTTTCAATTTTGCCTCTCTTCACCTTAGGGGGTGCTACAGAGCCCTTAAGCAACACACGGGTCCGGGCATTATGCCAATATCGCATTTTTGCCAGACCTGACCTCAAAGTTTCAAGAGTTTTTAGGGACGTTAACCCCCTGAAAGATGACGCAGTCTATTTCAGTTATTCATGCAACAGACTTGACTTTCCAGCTTCTGTAAAGTTTCACACATTTCCCACAGTCCGTCACACACAGAGTGAAAACTCGAGGTATGCACACACACGTCAGCATCTGGATTTTTAATCTTTCGCCGAGGCCAAGTCAAGTATGAGAAGAGGAACCTTTAGAGATTTATGATGCAGCAGTATCCACCGTCAGAGAGAGAGTGAGAGAGAGAGAGAGAGAGAGGGAGGAGAGAAGGTGAAGCAAAGTATGAAGAAATACAAAATAATCAAAGTGTCTCTGGAAAAAATCTAATGTCAGATCTTTGAAATTACAAATGGATGTAACATCGTTTCCTTTGATAAGCACATGCTCAACATCACACAGTATCCAAACGTACAGATGGAAGGATCAAAGGAAGCTGCCAAAAACTGCCCTTTGGTCGTTTGACTCTCATCATCACGTTGCACAGATGAATAAGTCATAGAAGTCAGTGCTGCCGTCTCTTCTGTTTCACCTCAGGGGGAAAGAAGACTGCTGATCTGCTCAAGTTGCCTGGAGCTCATCCAGTTTTTGGGGAACTAAATCCTCCCCCCCTCAATAAAGAACTCAGGGACTCAGGGACTTGAGAGTAACAGTGCAGCAGCGACACAGTCTGTCTTTATCCCTGACGTAATGTGCTCATCCATCGTCAGAGCAGAGTTTATCATCGAATAGTCTGACGATTGGTAATCGCTCGGTCCATGAAATGTCATAGAAATGTTGTAAAAATATTGATTAGTGTGTTTTTTAAACCTGGAAATGATATTGTTTTTGTCCACAAACTAAAACGATTCAGTTTTAATGATTTCTCTGTTAAATGGAGCAAAGAAAGCAGAGAATAATGACTGGAAAAGCTGGAAAATTAGAAAACTAACTCAAAGCGATGACTCGATGATCAAAATAGTTAATTAATTGATTCATGTTTTTAGCCCAACCTGTTATTATACTGTATTTAGTTACAGATACTAGTTCAAAGGTGACAACAACCTTCTGTGACAACTATTTATTAGAAATACTTAACATCATGACTGACGTAAGATCATTCTACGTATGCAGGGTGTCAAACGTACGGCCAAAGGGCCAGAACTGGCCCACTCAAGGGCCCAATCTGGCCCTGCTTTGTTTCATATTTCACATTACGATTACAGTCTGGTCATATATGTGAAAAACTACATTGTTCATAATACTTTTGTAAAAAAAAAAAAAGATGCTTCAATAGATGCAAAACAAAACCTGTTTACAGGTTATTATGCTATTATTTTATTGGTCCAGCCCATTTGAGATAAAACTGCGTTGTATGTGACCCCAAACTAAAATGAGTCAGACACTCATGGTGTAAAGTGTAAGAGAAAAGTTTAATCCAAATGTAATATATATAATATTAATTGTGTAGGATGTTTGGAGCTGGAGCTACACCACTCGGCTGAGCACCAGAAAACATCTAGTTTTTTTTATATATATACTGTATTAAAACATATGAAGCAGCTACAAGAAGCATGAATACAGAAAGAGTGACATGGGAACTGAGTGTTGCAGAGTATCAATAAATCAAAGTCAAGCAAAAGGACATGACAACACAGTAACAGAGACATTACAACCACTGACACGGCAAAGCAAAGTTTCGAGGCGATCGGTCAACGTATGGCGAAGTTATAGGGCACTTCCTGTTGGGTCAAGTAAAATTAAAGATCTGATGAACACACACACACGGTCACACAAAGAAGAAAGAATATGACATAAAATGTGCTTTGATGGGACCTGTGCTGAGATAAGAAGCGAGCGATTGATCTGCGTGTTACTTACAGTATAGAGTTCATTTGTCACTTTCACCAGCTCCTCGTGCATCTGGATCCCAATGTCCTTGCTCTGAAAAGAAAAAAAAACAGTGGTGAGACGACAAATAACACCCGAGCTGTGAGCGGCAACCTGCTGAGACAAGAACGCTGACACTCATAAGTGCACGGACACAGTGACTTTGTCGAGTCAGAGGAAAACTCTTGGATGGAAGGTCGGCGATTTGAGTACACGGACGTCACAGGATGAATCCTACAGTTACACATTTACATTGAAGCATTTAGCAGACGCTTTTATCCAAGTGCAGAGGGAGGAGGGGTAAGTGTAAGCTAAGTGCTAGGACAGAAGAGCTTGGTCTTCAAAAGCTTCTTGAAGACAGTCGGTACTCGGTAGGTCATTCCACCAGCGTGGTGCGACACATGAAAATAGTCTGGATTGTCTTGTGCGGGGTGTTGGCACCGACAGACGACAATCCTTTGATGAACGGAGTAGACGAGGGGTAACGTAAGCCTTTAGAAGAGCATTCAAGTAGGTGGTAGGCTAAAGGTAGCTAGTGGAGCTCAATGAACAGAGGGGTGACATGTGGTCCTTTTAGGCTAATTGAAGACCAGACACGCCGCCACGTTCTGGACCATCAGCAGCAAAGGTCGGGAGGCCTGTTAGCAACAGGTAGACCCTATTTACTATTATTATGTGGCACCACCACCAGGCTGTAGTCTCCATAGTCCAGGGTTTAAAGCTCACCAGAGCTTAAACCTTTTTCTACTCCAGTCCAAAGGGCCGTTAAAGATTTTAAAGACTGGTTCTGATAAATCAATAAAACAGCAATAAAACAACGTTTCCGGGTTGATAAAAACATAAACAGGTTTTCATGTAAACGGATCAGACTGTGGGGCAAAATCCCTGCCAACGTCTATCACATGATTTATTCTCCACATGAGGGCAGTGGGGCTGCTGGTGCCAATCCAAGCTGACACAGGGCAGAAGGTGAGGTGTTTGTCACCGGGCCAACACATAGATAAACAAACCACGCACTCTTACACTCACACCTTGAGACGGGGCAATTTAGAGCGTCCAATTAACCACTGCATCTTTTTGGACTGTGGGAGGAAAGCGGAGAACGTGGAGAAGCACAGGGAGAACATGCAAACCTGAGAGACCGATAGGCGGAGTCACATCCTGGACAGTTCGCCAGTCCATCACAGGGCATTATATAGAGACAAACAACCACCCACGGTCAATTTAGAGTGTCCAATTTACCTAATCCCCATATTGCAAGTTTTTTGGACTGTGGGAGGAAGCCGGGGAACCCAGAGAAACCCACGCACACACGTGGAGAACATGCAAACCCCATGCAGAAAGATGTTTGCTTCATTTCTCACAATTTTATTGATCTAAAGTTTCAAAAACTTAATCCATCACCACATACTTCCCTCCAACTTTTACAGCCAAATATGAAACACAAAGATCACTTTCTCTTGTATTTAAAGAAAGACCTCATTATTATCTACAAGGTACAAGTTGTGGAACAATCACAATTAAGTATGAAAGACCTACTTGAGACTTTAGCTCTCACCCTCCCTCATGTGTGATGTGCATCGAGGGGGGGAAGACAAGGTGTGACATCCTCCAACAGAGAGAAACACTCAACTGTGTTGATGATGATATTTTTGCTCCGCAGACAAATCAGTAACACATCAAACACGCATCCATCACCATTTCCTCGCCTCGTCTTGATAATGACGCATTGCCATTATTTCTCTCCAGTTTCATCCATTTTGTCAATGAAATTACGCCAAAACACCAGGATCAGAATCACGGCACACACCTGGGGTGGAGGGAGTGGAATGTAAGAACATCTCAGGGCGGAGGTGGAATGAAACATGCATTTATTCGAGGTGAGAAAACAAATCTCAAGTCTCACTGTGGTGATGTGACACATTCAAACGACCAAAGCAACACCTTCTCTGAGACTGAAAGTAGTCGAATAAAAACAACGCAGATACATTGTGCAACAGGAAGCTGGTTGAGCTTCTCTCAACAATGTGACGATAATGCATTTTACGTGTTATTGATTTGTCTTTAATGTTACACAGTAATTGTGGTTGAGCTCATTAAATCCACTGTTTCATTTACTGTTTTGTTTTACTGCTACTGATTTAATGGATATGTGACTCTAACGTGGATTAAACAGTAGATATTATAATCTATTACAAATTGGGCTTTTCACTTACTGAAATAATGTGGAGGGACTTGAAATGTCCGTGTGGACTTTTTTTTTACAGCTTATTTTAACCATAAAGACGCCAGAAAATGTCCATATGTTTTTAATTTAAATATCTGGCAGTTATTTACAATTTACTGCATGTTAAAATAGTGTATTAACAATTTAAAATGAAAGAAAAACAAAGTTTTATTTTACAAACAGTATAAAACATATTTAAAATTAGGTGAGTCTTTGGCTCAATATCCAAACAGGCCCAAAGAATGTCCAACTCTCTCCTCTCTGGTGACAAAGACGCTGATTCTCCGGGATCCTGCAATGGCACGAGTGAAATTATCATAATAACCACATGTTGGCTAGATAGTGAAAGTTATTCTGGAAAAATGAGAAAAAGCACTTAGTTACAGGACATTTTCTGGCCCTTTATCCCTTTAAGACGTAAGCCACATTATTTAACCATAAAAGGGCCAGAAAATCTCCTGCTTATGTCCATTTTTCCCATAATAACTTTCAATATCTGGAAGTTATTTGCAGTTAACAATTTAAAATTGGAAAAAACACCGTAGTTGTACACGGACACCAGATTCTGTGTGTTAAATTTGAAATTTGAACAGTATAAAATATATTTTAAATAACATTTGTTTCAGTCTTTATTAAATGTCCAAAAACAGGCCAAAAAAATGGAAAATATATTCAGGCGTTTTTACAACTCTTTCCTCTCTGGTGACAAAGACGCTGATTCGCCGGCTTCCTGCAACGGCACAAGTGCAATTACCGTAATAACCACATGTTGACTTTGTCGTGCAACTTCTCAGCTTTCAGGAACCGTTGGAATCTTTCCAATAGTGTAATTACGGTAATGCAAAGTGCACTTAAGCAAACGTTTCATCTGCGACAAGTTGATATCTTATCAACAAGCAAAAGCAAGTCACGTTCTCACACACACACTTTCACACACACGCTGGTTCATAAGGAAGTGATGAGACACAGGAAGTGCCAAACAGGACACTGACACCGTCTTTGTTCCGTGTCGTTTGTTAAAGATGAGAAAAACATAAGAAAAAAGTGGAGGCAACAATACCTGCAACTACTGCAGTGTGATTTTTACTTTTCCATGTGAGGTTTTAAAAAACAGCAGCAGCAGCAGCAGCAGCAGCAGCAGCAGCAGCAGCAGCAGCATGAAACAACTGCTTTGAACTTCCTGATTGAACTGATTGTAATTGCTGTGCGAGGAGAACTGTAAGAAACTGTAACAGCCGCAAACTACAACCTATCACAAAACCAGATTGCTATGATGAATGAGAGTCATGTGAAAACACACTACAGTTCAGCTCAATGTGCAGAGGGGGGGGGGAAAAGAAAGTCCGGCAGTCGGCCACATGAAAGCTGTGACCTATGAGTAATAACTGTAAAAGCAGGAAAAACAACATCAGAGTGAAAGAGCTGATGCTTACACTCATGCTTTGTAACAATTAACTAATAGGAATCTATAATCAATTACAAACTAAAACATCATTATCGATCTGTGTTACTTCCTTATTGCGTCTTCAAACTCTCACAGGACTCTCTTGGATCGTGGACAAGACTTAATGTTTAATCTTTATCCGTCATTCATATGATCGAGCTTCTCACGTCCAAATGATTTTGCTGAATCATGCGAGAAATTATGAAGGGAGGAAATGGAAATTGCAGAAATGCATTATTATTATTTTTGATGTTACATGACCTCAAAACTTTATATCAGAAAAGGAATTCTCTGGTCTTTTATGAAATATCTATTTGAAGGTAAGCAGTGATAGATTTTTACTATTTACTATTACTACTTTAATTCAGCGATCAAGATGGGAAGCCTCTCTGCTATCTTATTCACTCAGAAAAAAAAACGTTGTTAACAGACCCCGAAAAAAAATCTCGTAAAAACAGAACCCCAATAAAGAAATCTCGTGAAAACAGACTGCAAATGGAACGGACCACAAAAACTTAAACAGAGCCTTTTAAAAAAATATTTTTGGTGAACACAATACGCTTCTGTACAATACGCCTACTGCAGTATTTTTTAAAGCCAAAATATCATTTCAGATGAATTATTGTCTCGATCTTATCATCTTATTCCACAGACTGAAGAGAATGTCTTTGTTTCACACACATCTGCACAAACATCATACAATAATTTTCAAATGATGACAAAATGACTATTCCCTCTAATATCGCGAATCAGAATAATCGCAAATTAGATATTTATTCAAAAATGGTCCCAGTTGTTGTTGTTGACGCGTCTTTGTCTTCATTTTCCTGCAGTGTGTGAAACTGTGAGACACAGTGACTCAGCAATTATGCACAATGCTTGTGTCACATGTGAGTCATTATGGGAGGCATGATTTTCTCTCTCTCCGAGGAGGAGGAGGAGGAGGAGGAGGAGGAGGAGGAGCTAGGACAAAAACAAACCTCACTGCACCCAAATAGACAAAGACTTAGCAAACAGTAAACACAGGCAGGGTAAATACACACAGCTCAGAGTTCACGACACATAAACACATAAAAGTTCACATTATTTTCTGCTGCAAGAGAAAAACAAACTTCCTACTGTTCTGACAGAAACTCATAAAACAAAAGTTTTGTGCCTCACCTTAAACTGGATTAGGAACTGTACCCCGAGGAAGAGGAAAATATTAGCAGTGATGCAGCGGGGATTTGTTGTATTTGCTTTTATGTGGAAAGCAGGGAGTAAATCTTACTCAAACAAGCCCTGGACTGGATGTGGCAAAATGAGGGGGAAATACTCAGCGGGCTCCAGCAGTGGGTGAATGGCATCTGTATGCATCAGTGACTGCAGAGGCTCAGTGGGAGCAGCGAGGATTCTGAACTAGCGACTGAACGACTGTGATGCAACACAGTGTAAGAGCGGTCACAACAGCCCCAGTCACACAAACTGCACGCCGGCAGACTCTCAAGATCTGGAGCATTCCTTCACTGTGTTGCTTAAAACCCTCGATAACCCGATTGTAATCAATTCATTAGTGAACGCATTGTCACACAATTGTAAAAATGTCAGTCAGTAAAAACACCATCCAATCATCATGAAGTCAGTGGATCGTGATGCATCCATCAAACTACCACTAATCGCACATGCTCAGCCAATCCAACGAGACACTTGCAGCAACGTTACGGCAGAAAAGGAGCCGACAACTGGTGTCGGTCGCAAACCAAAGACGTGTTTTTGGGAAAAGCTACTGCCGAGAAAATAGGTGATGCAGAGCGATCCAAGACCAGAGTGAACATCGGTGCTGCGTTTGAACGCTGGCGACAACTGAACGCCCACAAAGGGCTGCGAGGACATGACATGGTGGCTCTGGTTCTACTGGACCGTTAGTTTGTGAATGCTTGAGCGTGTGAATCCGTGTTGGTTGCGCGTTCCTGTGCTCTGGAGGCGTGGCTTCCCAGGGATGTCTGAAGAAGGGGGCGTGGACTTTTGAATTCAAAATGTACTCTTCTCCAACACTACCTTTAAGACAAACTGTAGCTCATGTGAATGCAAGTCGAGTGGAGCAGCATTCTGGTGTTTGGAAAAAGACCTCAGTCATGTCTGCTGACAGTGAGCCGAACTGGAGGCAGAGAAACTGGCTTTACTCCACATCTCAGCTGCAACTAACCATTATTTTCACAGTCAATTCATCTGTTTTCTCGGTTAATCGAGTTAATCTAGTCACAAAAGGTTGACACATGTTGATCAAACCTGGAACTGATGATGTTCTCAAATTCCACAAAATCAAAATGATTCAGTTTGAATGATTTCTTTGTCAGATGGAGCAAAGAAAGCAGAAAATATCACATCTAAGAAGCTGAAAAATCTGAGAAACTGGTTTTATTCATTGGAAAAAAAAAAAATAACAACGATGAATTGATTATAAAAATAGATTCATAATCAATTAATCAATAGCCCTAACTGATACAGAGCTGAGCACATGGCGAAGCAGTGGATAGCAATGTTGCCTCACAGCAAGAAGGTCACTGCTTCAGATCCCGGTTCAATCAAGGGTCTTTCTGTGTGGAGTTTGCATGTTCTCACTGTGCACACGTGTGTTTTGAATAATTGCGGTGTGGTAGAATCATTGAAATAAATGAATGAATGACACAAAGCTCATGGTATCACATTTCTGAGCGCAAACAAGGCCAGACTGAAGAGAAAGATGTTGTTTACGATCCAACAGCTGCAACTGTTAAATAAAATAAAAATAAAAGGTTTACCTTGCAAATAGACGGATTCATGGTTTCCATCAACCCCCTTTTTGTGCACATTTCGAAGTATAAACACAGACAATTGCAAGAAAAAGTACAGTAAATGAATGAATGAATGTAACAGAAACAGACTCAGTGAATAAGAGGATGACATTTACAGACACGTGACTGGAACATCCCTCCAGCCTCTACTGTTCACTGCAGTGGAAAACAGAAGAAACACATTCCCCGACTTTGCAACAAGCAAATATTACTGCGATAATAACAATAGAGAGGAAGTAGCGACGCAACGAGAACATGAATCAGCAGCTACAGACTGTCTGTCTTTATTTGTGTCATCATCTGTGGTGAGCCGGGTTTTTGTTTATGTCCACAAAGTAACTCCTTATCAACATTTGTGTTCCTACTCATTACAATAACAACACACAATGTTACTTCATAAAACTAACGTCAAATATAAGCTTCAATACGAGTTCTCGTCTGTGTGTGATTGAGCCATTTTATGAACATGACAAATTCTTTGACTCGACTTTACTTTGTTATTTGTATTTCTAGCAACTTTTACTTTTACTCCACTACGTTTCCTCTAAGTAACTCTGTTACTCGTTACTACCAAATCAAATCAGAGGAAGAAGAGTTGGTATTATGGTCTGTATTTATATAGTATATAGTGCTTTTCTAGTCTTGATGAGCTGCTTTATGCTACCGTTTTCACCCATTAACCCATTCACCCATTCACACGCTGAAACATGGGGTTAAGTGTCTTGCTCAAGGACACATATAGACCAGCAGAGTCAGGAATTACTAAACTAAGGCATATTATTGTTGAAATTGTACTTGTTTTTCTCAAGAAATTTGAGGTTTGTTCATAATTTGCTTTGTAAAAACATACCTCATTAATTCTAAAATCTTTTTATTCTGCTATTATTTTACTGGTCCGGCCCACTTGTAATCAAACTGTGCCATTGACACCGCGGCCATACAGCGACCCTCATGTGGAGGATAGAGCGGCAGAAAATGGAGAGATGGATGGACTTTTAAAAGAAACATAGCTAATGAGACCACGAGTTAAAGCGAGAGATTTCCAAGCAAACAAAGCTGGATATTCTGTTTACAAAGACAGAGACAGAGACAAAGACAGAGACAGAGACAGAGACAGAGACATGGACAGAGACGTTTCACTGACCTTCTTAAACAGGCGGATGACATCCTCGCTGATCTGGGCCAGACGGAGGATGACATTGTTGGTGTAGATGTCACCGAGCGTGGCGTGGTCACGGCTGTCACGCCTCGTCTGGTTCAGCACCAGGTACCAGCAGTTTACCGAGGACAGCAGGTGCTGGTCTTTCCTGTCAAACAAACAAGGAAGACATCATTTGTTAAACAATCTCTTACGGGCAGTGTTGTGAAATTTCACATATCTGTACTTTACTTTTACTCCACTACGTTTCCTAAATAAAAGGTGTACTTTTACTCGCGCAGTTAAACCGCAGATTTCGTCTCCAAGTTGAATTGAAACACAGTGTGACGTCTAGAAGCGCCACAGACTCCACACACTTTCAAAAAGTTTCAAAAATACAAGCAGACACAGGGAGTTTGAGAGAGAGAGAGTTTGTCACCATTCATGACAGAAGGTTATTTTTAATGTGGTTTCAAGTTGTTCGCCTGTACCAATTATTAAGCTTTTATTGTTAAGAAAACTATTCAAAATTGTAACTGCTCAGTTTGTTTACATACTTTTACTACTTAAGTACATTTTATGTCATAGAAAATGACTTTTGATACTTAAGTACAGTAAATGTCAGGTACTTTAAGACTTTTACTCTCCTTTAACTTCTACTAAAGTCAACACAGTCTTCTTCCACATGCTGAAGCTCGGGAAGATTCTCTTTTTTTTTTACATCTAATTGCTCACACACACCACACATTTCCTTTCTATGCTCCACCACACTCTAACGCTGCAACACTTAAGTGAGGAATCAGTGGGTTAAGTGTATAACGCTGGTGAACACAAGGGCTCTCGTTGCTGCATAATCACTTTAAACCGTCTCAGCCTGAGGGGCTTTCAAATATAAAGACTGAGGCAAATAGACACACACGATCTCGTCAAGGCCGTACGCACGTCTGGATGCTATCTGAGCATTAATCAATCAACCCAAGCCAGAGGAAGAAACAAAGCGAGAGGGAGGGGAATCGGAGCAGAGGAGGAGTTTAACTGTGGAGCAGAAAGACGACATGAAGATCAGAGAAGCCTCCATAACGTTAATCACATCTAATGACGTTGCTCTCATGTTACTGCAGAGTGCCGTCTCCATTATTCCTTCACTTAACGCTGCACCAAACACACTTAAATCAGGCCGACGGGATACGAGCACCATCCCATCATTTATTACTGGAACTATGCGTCTTCAAAATGAAACTGGTGTCCTGAGATGGACTCTTTTCTCTTCTTCTTCTTCTTCTAATAGACAATTCAATTCATTTGGAGCTAAGTTGACATTTGAAAGACCTAAGAAAAGAGTTCAAATTTATAATTTGGTCATTATTCATTTTCTTTTTCACTGGATTGACTGGACTTGACTTCTGGTATACGGTGGCTTAGTGGTTACCACTGGTTGCCTCACAGCAAGAAGGTGCTGGGTTTGATGTTTTCTGCGTGGCTTTCCCTCCAGGATCCAGGATTCAAACAAAACTAATTTAATGTTGTTTGGGAAAACTTAACAGACATATAAAAATAAATAAAACTAAGTATTGATAATGTAAACATAGAAATTAGAGAGTAGATGAAATTAAATTCCTCAACGTGATCCTAGACCACAAAATCTCTTTAAATACATTGGAGGGAAGTTGGTATGGAGCATTTCATGGTCCTGGAGAAAACAGGGCATATTTTCAGTAACATTATATTGTTCATTACTTAAACATATTTGAGTTACTTGTTTGAGGTATTATATAAAATGCACGAAGAAGGGTTCTCCAGTTTCCTCCCACAGTCCAAAAACATGCAATATAGGGATTAGGGGATTAGACACTCTAGATTGACCATACTGTAGGTGTGATTGTGAGAGTGGATGGTTGTTTGTCTCTATGTGTGTGTGTGTGTGTGTGTGTGTGTCCCTGTGATGGACTGGCGAATTGTCCAGGGTGTGTGATGATGATCACAGTGTTTTTATCAAGCAATGTCGTAAAACAAATGTTTATGCTGGGAGATTATATTTGCCGTGTTAAATAACGCGGGGGAGATTTTCACGAACAACGGAGGATTGGATGTAGAACACATTTCTCCTTCACCCCCTCTGGGACGGCCCATTTCCACTGTCTCACCATCCTTCATTTTGTACCAGTTGTGCTTGACTGACCCGTCTGCCTGCCACACAGCGCTTTGCTGTATAATTACTGTTTGTGGTCGAGAGATTTCAGGGGAGAAAAGAAATTGTCCCTGAGCACAAACCGGGGCTCTAACGCTCTCACCTTCTAATCATCGTCTTGTCACCCAAACGCTGCTCACTGTACGGGAGGGGCTAATCCTCAGCTCTAAAGGACCTGCGCTTCCTAATATGCAGATAATAATCCTTCAGTTTAAGTCACTTTTCCTTTCATGTTAACGACGTGTTTCGCTCGAGTAAAAGCACGAGGAAGGTTATTGACTTCCTGTGCCACACTGACTGTGTTTTATATGGAACATTTTGCCCATTTTGCCCATTTTTCCAGAATAACTTTCAATATCTGGCAGTTATAAACAATTTACTGCATGTTAAAATAGTGTATTAACAATTTAGGATGAAGAAAAACAAAAAGCTTTATCTTTAAAAAAACCCTATAAAATGATAGTGTTACACACAGCAGACAGTGTTAAGTGCATTTGCATGTTTTAGAGAGTGCGATGGGAGAATTGAAACACAATTACTAAACTGTTTTGACGGGACAGAACGTGTTCAGGTGAATAATATCATTAGAACTCGGGATGGGAAACGGTATTCGGTCAGATACTGGTCAAAATCACAGATAAAAATGTAAAATACGATACAATACAAACAAATCCAATATATATCGTGTGGTTCACTATGAACAGACTGTAACTTAATATTTGTTACACATTTGGAGAATTATTATGTCTCTGAAATGACTCGCACAAATGTGTCGTTAACAGCTTCATAGATGTGTCATAAATCATAAATGACTGTATCAGAATAATATCGGTATCTGTAGATCCTTAATAATAATAATATTTCTGTTTTTTTGTTGCCACATTGTAACACAGCTTACAACAAATGTAAAAAAGAAAAGGGCCGTCTGAGAGCATTTCATTTCCACTTTAAAAACCCTTGAACATAAAAACCAAATGTAGCTCCTCAACTTGCTTTATGGCAGCGGAGATCGGCCTTATCTGTCTCAGCTCTGATACAGAGGCAACAAAACTCTTTTCTCCATCTCCATCCAGAGAGAAACCACTTCTCTTTACTGATTTCCTGTAAAAACAGCTGAATATCACACGGCGGGGTCTGCGGGTCAATTAATCCAAAGGGCTTCAAAGAAAAGGGCTTGGGTTTTGTATGGCTCTGTGCCCCCTGTATTTATACACAGGATATCATTAACATGCAGGAGGCAAACGATGAGCTCTCAGAGTCTCTGGAGGGGTGAGGAGGAAGAGGAGGAGGAGGAGGAGGAGGAGGAGGGAGCGAGTGCAGCTTTCTCTGGCGTCTATTACATCTGCCTCATCCAGCAAAGCAGGATCTGAATCTGTATCCACTGGTTTAAGACTCTTCTGCTCTGTGACACAGAAACGTACTAAATGCTGCCAACGCATGCAAAACAAGGCTCAATAATCTCAATCAGAAAGCACTGTATATATAATATTGAAATAATCTAAATTTAAAAATGCATGTGTGTAAGGACAACTTTCAAAAGTATGTGTGCTTCAATCTGGGGGGGTTAAATTATGGATAACTAATGATGAATTAAAGCAGATTAAAAACCTAAATCAAAATAAAATACACATTTCAAATCAACACAAGGACGAAGAACGGCAGTTTAATCCAGGACGGCGGTGACGGAAATGGTCACGTTTAAAAAAATCCAAGAAGTATTCTTGTGTTGTACTGAGAACATTAAGAACTTTGTATAAAATACTATAAATATTTGGTATATTTGGGATGAAGTAGTGTATAAATTGAGGAATGGGGGGAATAGGTACATATATAAGTTTATACTTCTGCCTACTCCTATCTATCTATCTATCTATCTATAACATGAAGAATGGAAAACCAAAAGATTCCGTGCATGACTGGAGAATACCAGTCATGCATGGTGATGATCCTTTGATTGGAGTATAAATTGAGAACAAACCGTCTCCACACCCTCAACAATCAAAATAAGCGTTATATAAAACACAAATATCGTGGCAGCAGCAGCAGCAGCAACAGCAGCAGCAGCAGCAGCAGCAACAGCAGCAGCAGCAGCGCCTGCAATGTGTCTGAGCCAGGGTTTCCAAAGGGAAGTGTGCAAAAACCAGGACTCTGCTCTGAGAAGCCTCTAATCCCCTACACACACACACACACACACACACTGCTCGCCTGCTTATCAATGAAAGAGCCGAGGAGAAGGAGGAGAAGGAGCCAAACAGTTTCAAAAGACAAGAAGCACCATGAGCACATGTCACCCACTTTGCCATTCAAATTTCGCCTTGACCCCCTTTTCAAGCGCGGCTTCAATATGTTCCATTGGTGATTTACATATCATTTTGCCGTTTTCCCTTTTTTGTGTGTGTGTGTGTGAGTGTGTGTGTGTGTGAGGTTCACACTGCCAACATTTGATAGTGAACAGCTGCACAGACGCAGGAGCCAGAGCAGCTCAGAGCAAAAACGACTGCATCACCGAAGAGGAGACGTTAGTCTGACACACAAACTGCAAACCAGCTCATCCAGTGATTGTGTACATGATGCATTTTTGTCAATTTGGGAAAAAGATGCAAAACTTAAGAGAGAGAGAGAGAGACACCATGTAACCTATTTCCCCTGCAGACGACGATGACGACGGGGAGCAGCAGCAGCAGGAGCAGCAGGAGCAGCAGCAGCAGCAGCAGCAGCAGCAGCAGCAGCAAAACAGCACCAGAGGGGATAAAAGCCATTTAACCAAATAGTAACCAGGTGGCAACGAGTCGTGATGTCACCCGTCCATAAGAATATGAGCCCCCCATTTTGAAGCCTGGAGATTCACGATTTAGTGAATGGGTGCCATTTTAGCGTATTGCTGTCGGTTACGTGCACATGTGTCGTACTTTAACATCTATTTCCGTCTAAATGGGAACACAATTTACAAAAACAACAGCATGTCGTACTGAAGGAGACCTGGAACTAGCAGATGAGTCCATAAACCCTTAGAACACAGAGCATTTGGGTGTGTTTAAACATACAGTAAATACAGAATGTGCAATATAGAGTTTTTATATCTTTTTTTTTCCAGCACAACTTGAGCAAAAAGTACTCGAAATGTTTAAAATCGGATCGAATTTGTGAAATTTGTGAAATAAGTCACAGTTCAAAGTTCACTCGGCTCGTTTTTATACGAACATAAAGAAAAGAAAAACTAATTTTGTAGCTTCTTCACTATTAGTGCCTGTACATAGTTTCTAGAGTTGTTCCGATTCCGATACCGGTATCGGAAATGCCTCCGATACTGCCAAAAATGTGGGTATCGGCATCGGCGAGTACTGGAGTCCATGCACCGATCCGATACCACGTTATTTAATAGAGCTCCGTTAGCTCTGACGCGGTTCTTCTTCGCCGCTCTTGAAACAGTTGCGCTGTGCTGTTTTAGAGGCGTGAAGAAGTACTGATCACCCGACACCTGTAGACAAGGAGCTAACGTTAGCTCATCATGTCGGCGGTTTGGCAGTATTTACCAGTTAGCTCCGTTAGCGTTGTTAGCTGCGCTAGTTCCGTTAGCGCGCCTACAGTCAAACTGGAGCGGCCCGTTTATTAAATGAAAAGAGCAGCCCTACAACTAACCAGCGTGCCTGTGTCCTGCGTATGTATGCCTCTGTTTTTAAAGTTTAGCGTTACTTCAGAGACTCATTTTAACAATCTGGAGTCAAGTAAAAATGATGTCACGCACGTCCTTTTCCGGTCAGTCGTCATGGAAACATGAAGCTCTGCCAGTGCCGCGGTGTTTGGACCAGAGTGAAAACAAACGTACAAGCTGAAAAACGAAATAACATATCACTGGTAAAAAATAAATGATGTCCATTTTCTGTATTTGTTCATGTTTTACAGAGGGTTTAACCTGAGCCAAACCTTACCACCAATGATTTATTTATTTATTTATTTATATATATATATATATATACACATATATACATATACATATATATGTATGTTTATTTCGGTCATGTCAGTTAGATCACTCATCATCACACATCATCTTAGTGTAGTTTACACAATACACATAACCAAAAGGGAAAGCGGGAGAAGCAAAAGCTTATCTAGTCCCGCCCCCATTACCCACAGAATACATATTTTCATCATACAATACATCATTTTTCTTTTTCTTATGACATTTTGACAAAAACATGTTTCAGCATCAGGTAGCACTCAGAGATGCAGTCTAGCTCTAGACAGTCAATCAGACTCCATGTATGTCAGCTGTTGTTTGGTTACATTTGCTTCCACTGCCGTATCCACACGGTGTCTACAGATTTCTGTCTCTGACCTTTGTCATACTTTCCTTCTGGGTCATTCTGTATTGATTAATGGTCATCTCTACATACTTCTTTTTAAATACACTCCATTTTGCTGATTTTTTTCATCTCCTCATCCAGATTATTCCACTGTCTGACACCCGTGACTGATACGGTAAAGGATTTGGTGATGATAATCATATCACGGTCATGCAGGCGTAGTATGATATATATTTTTTTATAACACACTGGTATCGGTATCGGTACTCGGTATCGGCCGATACCCACAGCACAAGTATCGGAATCGGTATCGGGAGGGAAAAAATGGTATCGGAACATCTCTAATAGTTTCCATTTTTTTGTCCTGTTTTTTGACCCTGGACACAAATTTTTAAAATGTTTGATACTGTTCACATTTCAAATTTAACACGCAAAATCTGGTGTTCATTTACAACTACATTGTTTTTTTTGTTTTAAATAAAACTTTTAGTTTTTCTTCATCTTAAATAGTTAAAGAACGTCATTGTCAATAGAAAATGTAATTTTCACCAACTATATAAACACACCTATAAAGGTACTCAACCCCCCCCCCCCCCCCCCCCCACACACACACACACACACACACACACACACTCCGAGGATGTTCATATAAGGAGTTGTGTTTTATACCCGTGGCAAATTACCACAGGTGCACCTGTGGAGCAATAACACCTCAGGAAAATGTTTGCTGACGTTATTCATAAAGACTTCCTATCAAACAGACTTTGGTTCATGGCCAGCAGAGTCGCCCTCTGGTGGCTTCTTAATGTTGTCTTATTTCCTGATAAGCTTCTGCTTTTTCTTTTTATATGCTCAGGGATAGAAACAATAACACCAGACATGTTTTTTGTGATGGACTGGCGATCGCCCTATGTCTGAGATTGGCACAGCTTCCCCCGCGACCCTCTTGTGGAGGATAAAGCGGTAGAAGATGGATGGATGGATGGATGGATGGATGGATGGATGGTTTTCTGGCAGCTCCACATCAAACCAATCACACAGTGTGGTGTTGTTGCTGTGACATAATAAATCTTCAAACCGAGCCCATCACGCACCACTGGAACAAACAGGAGCTTCCTCATATCTGCAAACTGTCAGACAGAATTCATAAAACCTTTCCTGAAGCGCTCGAGTTTAAGCTCCTTCATCAAGCTCCCGTCTCTTCTTCTTCTTCATCACTGACTGTGATTCTTTTCCTTTTTTCTTTTTATTCAGTGTGTAAATGTCTGAGCCCGAGCTCATAATTGCCCCCCCCCCCCGTCTCCCAAATAATGTATTGACTCATTGAACTTATAGAGAAGGTGGGTCAAAAAGAATCCTCGGAATGGTTCATTCTGTGCCACTTTGAACGGCCGATGTGCGACAGGGTGCCAGTTTGGTGCTCGTCATTAGAATGATAATAAATGCATTGTGACGGCGGCGTTTCTTCCACATTCACAACAGGAAACGGACGAAAGCGCGGCTGAGCGAACAGAGACGTCCTTTAGAAACGAGCAGCTGCGACTTCATCAAGTGAAATCACACACAGTATTATGCAAAAAAGAGAGAAAAAGATGTGGCTCTGTGAACAAGAAAATGTCTCCTCCTCCTCCTCCTCCTCCCTCCTCCTCCCCCTCCTCCTCCTCCTCCTCAATCGCTCAGTTACACACAGAGAAATATTTGGACAGTACTACAAGTCCTGCCTTATCTCTCACAGACAGGTTACTCTCTATATATCAATATTGCATGAGCCGTCTGTGTGTGTGACAGACGGAGCTATTTTAGTTTAGAGTTTATAAATTAAACTCACGATACATCCTGCCGACGCATAATTAGAAACAAGTTAGCTGTCGTGTCTTAGGAAGTGTGAACACGCTATACTGGCATGGGAACACGGCAAGTAAAGTAAAGTAAAGTAAAGTAAAGTAAAGTAAAGTAAAGTAAAGTAAAGTAAAGTAAAGTTAAGTTAAGTAAAGTAAAGTAAAGTAAAGTAAAGTACAGTAAAGTACAGTAAAGTAAAGTAAAGTAAAGTAAAGGAAAGGAAAGCATTTGTTTCACTGTGGCAAATTAAGCAAAGTGGAAATACAGCAGAATCATCTTCGGTGGGTTCGCTGCAGTGAAGCCGTGTAGCTGCAGTAGCTGTAAATCACGATGGCATTCGGCTCAGCTAATGAATCTGCACTGAGAGGGTTCAGCACGCACACACACACACACACACACACACACACACACACACACACACACACACAGACACACACACACACGCACGTGGAGGTGTGTTCTCGTGTTTTTCAGTGTCCCACAAAAAGGTCAAAGTATCAGTGACAGTCGGGAAACTGTTTTGTGTTTACGTGTGAGCACAGCGAGGCAGCCACAGGCACCACCACCACGATGATGAAGATGATGATGGATAAAGAAGAACAGCTCAGATTGGAAAAAGGAGCAATAACAAAGATAAAGATCTAAAACAAGTCATTGTTTGAACAAAACAGAGACAGCTGTGTCAGACTTGCTGCTGCAGGATACGTGACAGAGGTGTTGTGCTAATTAAAAGACAAACATATGCCTGTGGCTGTTAGGTGTTTTGGTGGCTCACCACAAACGATAACTACAGAGGAGTAAAAGGGGCGTGTCACGCTCTGGCAGCTGATTACAAAAGATTTGCTGTTGCCTGTTCACACTTATGTCCGTTTTAATTATATCATCTTATAACTTGTACATCCGTTTAAAGCAGGGCTGTCAATCAAAAGCAGTCTGATCTCAAGTGGGCCGGACGAGTGAAAGAATAACCTGTAAAACTCTTAGTTTTACATGTAATGAAAGCGGTACAAAACATTTAGTCACAGGTATCTGGAACTAAAAACTATAGTATTTCACTTAATGATTAAAACAACTACACATCTATGTCGTATTCCTGAAACTAAGGTGGGAGCTAATAAATATAACGGCCAGGATATTGGATATTACCTGTGGCTGCTCCAGGTTAACACCGTTACTTGTACAGTAGGACACTCGGCTGACCTGGAAGAGTCTGAGCGCTGATTTCTCTCAACAGGCTTGGAGCGGTGACTAATGCTAACTCTGCCCGTACGCCGCAGCACTCCTGCAACAGTCATTTACACAAAATTCATCTTGTGGGCCGGATTGGACCCTCTGGTGGGCCGGTTCTGGCCCGTGGGCCGTATGTTTGCTTTAAAGGGCGTTTGGATTGGAGCGATTGTTAAACGGGACCACTTTACATGATTAGAAATGTACAGTACAACGAATCTTTGAATAAGAATAGGAGCAAGTCCACCTGTGACAATCTTCACTGTGTGGTTGTCATGGTAACAGCAAAATAGCACAAAAGTAGTAAGTGAGAATGGCAGGCTAACTGTCACGACCACACGTGATGTGACAGGACCTCACCTCATGTTCAGACACAATCACCCGACAGCCAATTATGATCTGCACTAAAGAAGCCTTTGTTACAGGAGGTTACACATCAAACTCATCTGAGATCTCACTGCTGTTTGAACTTCACCGTATATATACATATATATATACAGTATATATATGTATATTCACACAGATCTACTTTCATTGTACTGTGTGACGCTGTTTCTGGTGCACGTGATAATAAAGTTTGACATATGAGACAAAATCCATTTGCACAAAGAAATCATATTTGAGGACAAAGCTAGAGCTGAAACAATTAATGTATTAATCGATTACTAAATTAATCGACAACTATTTTGATAATCGATAATCGTTTGAAGTTTTTTTTCATGATTAAAACAAGATTTCTGATTGTTTCAGCTTCTTAAATGTGAATATTTTCTTCATTTCTTTGCTCTGGATTATTATTACATTATTATTACATATATAACAAAGAATAACAAAAGGATAACAAAGAAATCATTAAAAGTGAATCCCTTTGGTTTGTGGACAAAACAAGACATTTGAGGACAAGACATTTCCAGGTTTGACGAACACCGATCAACATTTTTTAAGGTTTTCTGATATTCCAAACGATTAATCGAGAAAATAATCGACAGATTAATCAATTAAGAAAATAATGGTTAGTTGCAGCTCTAGACACAGCACAACATTAATGTGGGCTCTACCTCACAGACCTGAGGGGTATTCCAGAAAGCAGGTTCAACACACTCTGAGTCTATCCCTGAACTCTGAGTTGACTTACTCTGAGTCGGGAAACTCTGAGTATCCGGTTCCAGAACAGCTGATCTGAGTTAGTTCAATCAACTCTGAGTATGTTAACCTCGAGGTACGCGCGTGCACAACCACTGAAAAAAGCCATCATCAATGGAGCCCCGATACCACGAGTCACCATGACAACCGAGAAAAAAAAAGATCAACACATTTCAGTGCGAAGGAGTTGGAGATCCTTATGCTGGGCTACGGAGAATATGAGCACATATTTCGCCGCGAATGCAACACAGCTGCAGCAGCGAAGGAGAGAGAGACCGCATGGGAGAGAATTGCTGCCCGAGTCAACGCGTAAGTTTGAACGTACTATTCCATTGACGTAACATTTAACCGTAAGATCATAACATAGTCTATAGTTATGAATATAAGTAGGAATGAAATCTGAGTTTTTCATTTAGGTGCAATCCAACAGGAGAAAGGAGGACTTAGAAGCAGCTCAAAATGAAACATAAAAACATCATTCAAAAAGGTAAGGCATATTTTGCTAGGCTATGATTGCACCTCACTTTGATTTTTTTTTTTTTTTTTTTAATTGACTTAGGCTATTAAACGTAACGTAAATATTAATTCAGATTGCAAACATTGAGTTCTGCTCAGCCAACAGAAAGAAGGCAGAGGCCCGAAAAACGGGTGGAGGGCCACCTCCACCACCTCTGACAGAGGCTGAGGAGCTGGCTCTCAGCCAATACAGGGGTCGCCCTGTGGCTGAAGGCATCCCCGGGGGAAGCTCATCTGAGCCTGTCACCCCCCAGGACACAAGCGCCTACATCAGATGCAAGTATACACTTATGTCTTTTTTTTAAATAAAACTTTTAGACGCTGTCTGCTGCCACAGGGAGAGATCCGGGGGGGCCTACTGAAGTGTGTCTTAATATTATGTATAGCTACTGGCACTGCTCTACCCATTCATATTCATTTACATTCTTGAGTGGAATTTGGAGTTTGACATGTACACTGAAGTGATGAGCATAGATAATGGACAAACTAGCACATTCTTGTCCTTCAACAGAACATGGCTGGGCATCACCAAGAGGAGGGTCCATCAACTTCTAGAGCACAGCTTGACACAGTGAGATTTTCGGTCAATACCATGTTAAATCTGTATGTAGAACTGCAGGAATTAAATGTCGTCCATATGTTTCCGAGTTGCCGGTAAAAGAGTTGTACAGGGTGCACCTAATGAAAACCATTCAAAAAACCAAGAAAGAAATGGTGTACCTGGACCGGCAAATCAGAAAAACAGACTTGGAAATTCTATTACTTGAACGCCAGTTGAGGTGGGGGCATTGTCATGGTGAAACAGGTGAATATGTAAAATATGTTAATAGTTGGAACTATATTACAAATCCTGACTGTTGGCTTTTGTACTTTTAGAGAATAAAGAAGAACCAAAACACATGTGAATTTGTCTTTTATTTTTAATCAAAACGTCTAATCTGGGTCGGAAGATTCTCTCACGATGTAATACATTTCTAATAAATACGGCTTCGATGTCGATTGGATTTCTAATGAATGGGCAATCCATGTCTAACTGCTTTCTTCGTGTGGGAGGAGACAGGTAGAAACTCTGGGTTTCTTATAGTAAACCTGCCAGCGAGCAGGTTATGTTCACAGAGTAAGTTACCGCAGTAACAGACCCAGAGTTTAAGTTACCTCTCTTTCTGGAACGGATAACTCAGAGTTTCCCTTATCTCAGGGTTAACAAACTCAGAGTTCTCACATAACCCGCTTTCTGGAATACCCCTCTGCTCATTTGGTGGCGTATACAGTTTGTGCAGGGCATGAAATCATAGCACACGTGTTTGCGTTCACACCTCGTTAGTGTTGTGATCAGCCTGTGTGTGTGTGTGTGTGTGTGTGTGTGTCTTGGTTGCTCAGTGTGCCGTGCCCTTGGCAGTGTTAAGTGTAATATTATTCGAACATGTGTCTGATGTATAGCTGCTTCTTCCAGCACCTGCCTCCACGGTGAGGATTAGATCAGCTGTACAGTACAAAGGTTAATCCACTGAGTCACAGCAGAACCATGAGTCTGTCTTCTATTATCCACACTGAAGAGAAGAAAGCCTCCACTGATACAGCTGGGGTCAATTATGCAGTCTAATTGTCACCCTCTTCTCTCTCTCACACACACACACACATACGTTCTTTTCACACACACTTGACCTCACACACACACACACACACACACACACACACACACACTGCAAACAGTGATTTTCGTGTTAACAAATGAACAAAAAGGCTTCATAACTGTGACAGACACGTCTAACAAAATCACTAATATTCCGCCAGACTTGGTACGATTGGGGACTCGGTGGCAACACTCAACCTTTGGTGAAACGAACCGGAACTATCAATAACATATTCCCCTCCTCGCCTGAGGCGGCGCTGCATCAAGAGTTACTGAAGCAGAAGACGAGACAAACGATAAACAATCATCTGTTGGTTAACGCAGGACAAATGTTTCCGCCACATAAAAACAAAACATGGAGCGATTTCGTCGGACCGTCTTTCTTCCAGAGCTTTTACCTCGTTCTCTCTCCACGTCTGACCACGAGCCATTTCTCCCGGCTGTCGTTCTACTGTACAAGCGCGTATGTTTTGTTTTTACCCACAATGCCCTGCGTTGTAGTCCACTTGAAGCGAACCGAGAGCTACGAGACCAGAGTTTGCTTCTTTGATCAAGAGTTTTGGTTGCGCGTACACCTCCCCAAACGAACCGGACTTTCCAGGCAACACCAACGAGGGTTCGATGAAGAAGGAGCTGGTGTGAACGGACCCTGAAACTACCATGATTAAGGATCAGGGACCCATTGTGCTGGGTGGATCACATGGCCCATAACCCCAGTATATGCCCTTCTTTAGTTAGTGTATGTATTGTATCTGGGTCTTTACATTTCTATGGATGGAGATTGTGTCACAGTGTCTTCTGGTTGAGTTTTCAGCCGATCAGCAGAAACTGAGAGTCACACACTGCTCGTCCTGCCTAAAAAAAATATGATTTGAAATTGGAAAAAATGTTTGAAACGTTTGACTACGACATAGTGAACAGTGGTGTCGATTCATACCAGACATGTGCTGACAGATCACAGCTGGGTGGGTGTTCCTGCACAGCTCAATTCCAAGCCCCACCTGAGTCATGTACCAATGTGTCAGTGTTCATTTGTACACTGACGATCCCTCTTATCCTTCACCGCTGTAGGTTTTTAATATTTCCACCCAGGGCTGCAAATCTAAATGGGTCAAGACCTCATGCAAGGGTCCGAAATCTAAATGTCCCCGTCGTCTTTGTGTTTTGCCACCACAGGCTCTTTCTTTCAGTAAATGTAACCTTTTTTATTTACAATAATCTGTATTCATTATTGAATTTTTCCAACTGTGAAAAACCCTTTAACACCAAGTGTATCGCAGACGACACGTTTGCACAAGCGCACTCTGCGTTACCGCAGTTACGTGACGGTTTGTGCTATCGGAATAATTCCAGCAGTTTTTGAAAGCTGAGAAGTTGCAAGTCAAAGCTGACGTGTGGTTATAATGTTTAATTTCACTTGCACTGTTGCAGGAAGCCGGCGAATCAGCGACTTTGTCACCAGAGGAGAGCGTTTTCCATTTTTTGGCCTGTTTTTGCACATTGAGACAAAAACTCAAACAAATGTTATTTTAAATATGTTTCATACTCTTCAAATTTCAAATTTAACACACAAAATCTAGTCTTAATGTAAAATTACAGTGTATTTTCTCAGTGTCAATTTTAAACTGTACAATACCCTATTTTAACATGCAGTAAATTGTAAATGACTGCCAGATATTGAAAGTTATTCAGGAAAAATGGGCAAAAGCACTTACTCACAGTACATTTTCTGGCCCTTTTATGGTTAAAATAAGCAAAGACAGACATTTTGAGGCTTACGTGTTAAAGGGTTAAGCCAAAAAAATGTAAACACACACACACAGTACCAATTATATGGTGGCCTGTTCTGTTTATGTGAATACACCGCCATCTTAGACAAATTACACAGAGTTTAATTTAACATTAACATCCACATTGACCCCGTTCCCAGTTTTCTGCCCCGACGCTGCACATTCTGCCACATAATGAGTGAAATTTCAAACATAATGAAGCATAAAGCTTCACTCGGAGCTTCACTTCCATCACATTCAGTGCTAAATTACAACATTGCAAGAGCTGTCGCTGAATTGTGGTGTCTTTAACTTCTTTAATGAGCTGTGTCCTTATCATCACACCAGAGACATCTGACCTTTGGAGGCATCATTAAGGTCTTTGACTTGACTGTAATAAAAGATATTCCCTCTAGGTACACAAGCACAAGAGCCTCATTTGTGGCACAGACTGGTTGCTCGCAAGCTAACTAGATAGATAGATAGATATATAGATAGATAGATAGATAGATAGATAGATAGATTGAAAGATATGACATAACAAAGGCAAACATCAAAATGCGACAATAAGGCACAACTGTGGAAATGCAACTTCAGCAGACACTCACTTGAACTGCTGATGTTCCCTCGAGCTGCGGATCTTGGAGGAGAACCTCTCGGCGAGTTTCTCTAAACTGCGAGAGTACTCCAGCTCGATCTCGGCTTTGCGGCGAAAGAACTCCTGCAGGTCCTGCAGCAGCTGGATACGAGACTCCGACTGCTGCTCCAGGCATTTGAACTGCTCCACCAGCTGGTTACGGATCTCTGTTCAAATCAAAAACGTCAAGACAGAATCAGTCAGCTGTTTTCATTGTCGTCATAACAGCATCACAACAAACACGTTGCGTTATCAAGTACACTTTACAATAAGGAGATGGAATGATTTATTTCTGGGCATCTGTGTGTAACACTGCAAAACTGCAACTGCATTTGTTTTTGTGTGTGTTTCAGATTTCAGATGATATTTGAAGCACATAAAAAAAAAAAGGAAATAGGAAATCCCAGAATTTCCCAACAGCAATGAAAAGAATCTGAGAGCAGGAACAACCACTGAGGCTCCGAGCCAAACCGACACGATGACCCTTTGTTTATGACCTCTCATAAGTGTCTCCTCTGTGAGGAGCTAATGCACTCCCCCTTTTCTTACAGCAAGCACAAGGAGCAGCATTTCCCCTTCAGAGGAACCTGACACTGCCAGGCAGACTGACTGCAGCTCCCTCCTTCGTGCCAGTGGGAACCCATGGAAGAAACCTGATTCCTCTTTGTAGTGCTGTCATCAGCAGCAACGATGCCTGCACACAGGAAAAGAGAGCGAAAGGCCCGACTCTGCAGAACAAAATCCTGATCCAAGGAGTCGCAGTAAACACGAACAGTTGGTGTCGTTTCTCCAAAGTGAAAAAAAAGAGCTTCCTGAATATGAAACGAAAAAGTTTCTTATAAACCGAGATGAACTCCTGTCACATAAACAGCTTCTCTGCAGCTCAATCTAATGACAAGAATATAAGACGAGAGCAGAACCGGCTGCAGTTTGATCTGTGTGCTTTTATGGCTTCAACTGTTTCTTGTAATGTTGAGAAATTCCTTCAAATAACGTAACTACAACACATTTATGATGTACAAAGAATTATTAATATTATTTGACACAGAAATGCACTCGAAAGCTTCTAAACTTCCAAAATGTAAAGCAATTTAAACGCCGAAAACTGCAGTGACCGAGCAGTGCTGTTGAACTGCTGACTGACTGGTGAAACCACAGCAGTGACACACACACACACACACACACACACTGTGTTTTTATGCTGCTCTGGGTGTAATGTGGTCACCCAAAGACCTCGTATCCTCCTCCTCCTCCTCCTCGAGGATACACAGTATACGCAGGCTCCGTCTGCCGGGGGGGAAGCAGCGATGTTGGGCAGGGTAGACCTTTTCTCTCCCTGTGATGTCGTGCCGCCGGCCTCGGCCTGGAACCCAATGCTTCACTCTGTGGTTAACCATTGTCCCAGCCCTCCCCTTTATCCAGGGGCCTCCCTCTGCCTCAAAGCAGCGAGGGCTTAAAGCACAGTTATGAGCAGAAGCTCTGAACCAGGAGCTCAGCGACAGACATCGCTCCTGTCAAAAAAACAACAGACACTGTATGTTCTCTGTTTTTGCCTCGCTTTGTTTCATCCCTGTGACGAGGAGACGCAGCACGACAGCATTCCAATCAAAAAATATGAACTCTCAACTACACAGCTCTGCTTTTGACAGGAAAAATAGGTCACACACACACACACACACACACACACAGCAAACGTGGTGCGTGTGTGTGTGTGTGTGTGTGTGTGTGTGTGCCCTTCCCTCTGAGAAACCATGAGCAATTGGAGAATGATTCCCTAAGTATTCCCAGCTCTTTGATTTGCTGTGGTTTATTCAAAGCCAGGGACCCCTCTGTGTGTGTGTGTGTGTGTGTGTGTGTGTGTGTGTGTGACTGCTGTGAATGTAGAGCTGCAGTAAAAGACTGTTTATCGTTGTGAAAATCAACAAAACAAAGTACAGTCCAAGTATACGGCCCTCCTACTAAAAGGGCATTGTTTATAGCACAGCTGGAAGAGACAGAGAGAAGTCTGAATGTTTCATACCATTCTATATCTACATATATATTGATATCCATTTTTCTTGGCGCCTCTCACCTCCTGACCGACTTAACATGCATCATGCGACGTCTCTCTGAAACCACAAACATGGATGCCCCACTTTCAGCTCAGCCGCTCTAGTACAGTATTCTTGATGTCATGTTCACCGCTCAGTCTTTTTCTAAACGAGTTAACGTCACTAATTCATGGAGTGAAAAGGGGAAACTTGCACTATTTCACTACTACTACTACTTTTTATTAATTTTTAAAGCATTTCAAACTGTGACATGATTTAAGACCAGGTGGGATATGTTTGGGAAACCTACTACGAAGTGTTCTAATGAACTGCGTATGACACGTACGTCTCATTACCGTAACTCCCTAGACCGTTTGCGGTATCTAGAAAATTCAAAAACTATGGACTGGCGATCTGTCCAGGGTGTGACCCCCGCCTTGCGCCCCAAATCCGCTGAGATTGGCACAGCACCCCCGCGCGACCTTCATGACGAGGACAAAGCAGTAGAAGACGGATGGATGGATGAGAAATAAGTAGCCATTACGGTAGTCCGATCACAGACTAGATTCCTAAACGGTTGAATAACGGCCAGATATCGAAAGTGAAAGTTATCTTGGAAAATGGAGCAGAAAGAGGCAGAAGCACTCACTCACTGAACATTTTTTTGACTCGACGACAGCCATAGAATCAATATTAATCCAGACAGCCTCATTATCTTGATGGTCATAAGAGGGTTAAAAAGAAAAGGGCGAATTTAACCTTTAAAGTTGTCGTTTGATGAAGCGCGCGGTTATCAGCTGTGGCACAACTACCGAGCGTCGCCTCTGAAGAGATAAAACCATCTGCTTTTGTTGAGGAGGGAGGAGTTATCTTCACAGTGAATGCAGCTGAATTCTTACACGGTGAAGGTTACATTTATCATTTGAAACTTCACGACAGTCACCACAGATATTTAAGATTATGATTTGGGTATATTTTGTTTATTTAGCCCGTCTTTGTTTGACTCAGTCTAATTTCATTTTAGTTGTTTAGAATCCCTGTGATAATCACTTAGAACTGACAGGAGCTTCAGTCTGTAAATCCTTTCACGTGCAGATTACCATCAATAAAAAAGAGAATAATCTGGTGTATAAGAAATCTAGGAAATCTTGACGCTATAGTGAATTAATCCAAACAAAATGAGCGGTCGTGTTTAAAAACCTCTCAGATCTACTGAAAACTTAAAAGCTTTGTGCCATGCATCAGAATATGCAGCCTGTTCATAAATACAGTTCATTAAAGTGAAAGTATGTTGGAACAGAGTGCATATGTAGACCATATATTACACATTCATACACAGTATATGTGGGGAACGAGCAGTGACTCGGAGATAAACAACCACCTTTAACCTACAGACAGTTTCACTGCTCCTGCATCATTTACAACATGCTGCGTATAAGAGAGCAAGTGGAACTAATAATCACAGACACTAAACTCTCACGACCTCATGTCCAGAGCCGACCTCACGGCGACGGATGATCACAAAGAAAAAAATGTTCAATCCAAGATGGCTGCCTTCCTGTTGGGTTTAGAGCATAGGTCAAATTGACTTTTTTGACCGTCTCAACCTAATAAACGCGGGTGCCAAGTTTCATTAATGTACGTTAAAACCGACACCAGATGACCTAATAGTCCGTTTTTATCCCCGCCCACAATTTTCCAGTTTTTCAAATTTTGTAAATTTTCACATGTAGAAATTCACACATAATTTTCACGTACATTTTCACACGTAAATTTTCACATGTAAATTTTCACACAGAAATTTTCACACAGAAATGTTCACATGTAAATGTTCACATGTAAATTTGCACATGTAAATGTTCTTTTTCCTGCTAATAATGTGGACAATGTGTCCATACTTTGATTCTAAACTTCACTCATAATAATAAATCGTGTTTTATGACTTGTTTTAGGGCTGTAACTAACAAGAAAATGTCAGCAAATGTTGAGAAATGTTGATCAGTGCTTGTCAAACCTGGAAATGAGGATGTTCTCAAATGTCTTGTTTGATTTCTTTGTGACATGAAGCAGAAACCAGGAAATATTCACATTTAAGAAGCTGAAAGTGAAACACTGAAAGTGATTATCAAAAACGTTGACGATTAATTTGAGTAATTTATTAATAATTGATTAACTGAGTAATAGTTTCAGTCCTAACTGGTTAATTAATGTGTTAGTCTCACTGTGGTCAGCAGGACTGTCTGACATTCTTATACATATTTCATTTTTTCATGGAAAAAAACTTTGTATCGGTGGGTGCACCAAAAAGCACAGGGCCGGCCCTGCTCACGTCCATACATCATCATTATCAGAGGCCCAATCCTTCAACTGGACACCTGCTCCTCTATAGAATATTTTTCCTGCAGCGTTTAGGGACAGGAATTGAAAGCACAAAAAGTGAACATTTATCTCCTCACAGAACAGGAAAACCTTTAGAAAACAATAGAAGGATGTCGGTGATCCATGAACTTTGACCCACGCTGTCAAACTCCCGCACTGGTCTGGCAGCTGCTGTGTTACAGCAGATAGAGTGTGACATGTCTTACAATGACTGCATCTGGTGCAGAAAAAAAAATAATTTTAGTTTGGGTTTAATGAACAATAAACATCTGCTAGAGTGTCACTAAACATGACTAATATTGTGTGCATGAAAAACCTTTCATTTCTCACGCACATGCTGCTTTCGAGATGGTTGTCAGTCATGCACGTGTGGTTTTTTTGAGGGGAGTATATGAGCACGCACAGTAGTCTGTCTATGGTCGAGGTGAGAGGTGAATCTGCAGTTGAGACTTCCTCTGGCTGGGCAGGGTGACTTCCTGTTGGCTTCGTGCATATTTAAATGACACCCAAATATAGCACTTTTCACATTTTATTGGACTCATGTAAAAGAAATAATATTCATAATTTACTTGATGCATTTTTAGCAGTGATATAAAGTAGCAATAATTGTGCAGAAGTCACAAGATTAGACCATTTTTCTTGTCTTTTTGTTCATAAAAGTGAGCCAAATTCGCCTACCAGCCCCGACTAGGAGTTGAGGATGCCATCATCTACCTGCTAGACCGTGTCTACGCTCACCTGGACAAGCCGGCGAGCACTGTAAGAGTCATGTTTTTTGACTTCTCCAGTGCATTCAACACCATCAGGCCAGCTCTACTGAGTGAGAAACTGACAGCTATGCGGGTGGAGCCCCCCCTTGTGTCCTGGATTGTGGATTACCTGACTGGCAGACCACAGTATGTGCGCCTGCAGCACTGCACATCAGACAGACTGATCAGCAACACCGGGGCACCGCAGGGGACGGTCCTCTCTCCCTTCCTCTTCACCCTGTACACCACAGACTTCAGCCACTGCACAGAGACCTGCCATCTTCAGAAGTTTTCTGACGACTCTGCAGTAGTTGGACTTATCAGTAAGGGTGAGGAGACTGAGTACAGGGGTGTGGTGGACAACTTTGTCACGTGGTGTGAGCAGAACCATCTGCAGCTCAACGCGACAAAAACTAAAGAACTGGTGGTGGACCTGAGGAGGACCAGGGCTCCAGTGACCCCTATCTCCATCCGTGGGGTTAACGTGGACATAGTTGAGGATTACAAGTACTTAGGGGTGTACTTGGACAATAAACTGGACTGGACTAAAAACACAGACGCACTCTACAGGAAGGGTCAAAGCCGTCTCTATTTTCTGAGGCGGCTGAGGTCCTTCAACATCTGCCGGAAAATGCTGCGGATGTTTTACGAGTCTGTGGTGGCCAGTGCCATTCTCTACGCTGTGGCGTGCTGGGGCAGCAGACTGAAGGTGCGGGACGCCAACAGACTTAACAAACTCATCCGCAAAGCCAGCCATGTTGTTGGAGAGGAGATTGACTCCCTGACAGCAGTGTCAGAGAGAAGGATGTTGTCCAGGATTAGGTCCATACTGGACAACTCCCTCCATCCTCTACATGATGTGCTGACCAGCCACAGAAGCACATTCAGCAAGAGACTTATTCTACCACGCTGCACCACAGAACGCCACAGGAAATCATTCCTGCCTGTGGCCATTAAGCTGTACAATTCCTCTGTATGATAAATAGGCTTATACTTCCTCTGTATATATTGTTAATATGGGGGGAGGGGGAAGTACAAGTTGTGAAGTATATTCTGGAAATGTTTAACTCTGTAAATTTATTCTTATTTTAATAGTATTCTTTAATTTTGTAATTTTATTCTTATGTTTACTCCTACTTCTTCTTATAGTTTGTAATTTTGTAATTTCCAAAAAAATTGCTGTTACAACATTCGTTACCTTTGTACACTGGAGCGCTGTGACGAAAGAATTTCCCGCAAGGGATTAATAAAGTATTTTCTATTCTATTCTATTCTATTCTATTCTATTCTATTTCAATCCAATTTTAAACATTTGGAGTACTTTTTGCTCAGGCGTGTTTATATAGCACATTCTTATAGCCTCTGTATATAATGTATGTTTAAACATGGTAATGGTGTTCTAAAGGTTAAAATATGAGAATTAAATATCATATTTTAGAAGAGTTTGCCCATGTGTCTCAAAGACATTGTCTCTGATATATTCAAATAAAATAAATATGGGTAAATTATGTGACCAAAAACACCCCGATACTGATTCTCTTATATTGGGAAAAATATGTGAAGTCATGTCAGGACACCAGCTGATGCATTGGTGCAGCATTTTACTGCAAGGTTGCTGTTTAAGTGGACCATGTGATGTCTTGACGCAATGAAAATTGGGAGTGCAGTGAACTGAATGAGAGGGAAATTCTGCAGATCATCCTCGCGACGGCAGGAGAATCCTGGCTGAATAAGGCGGCCGGCTGCCAGAGGAGGAGCAGGAGAGACTCTGCTCTTTTTCACTGCAGGGCAGTAAAGCTAAAATATGGTGCCCACATATAATAATGGAGCGTGACGGTGAGTGTGGCTTTTCCTGTCGATAATCACGTGCTTATTTATGCATTTAAGGGTTTCAGTGAGCCGTGAATTAGCACGGATTCCATTTCTATGATTTTGGATGTTGATGCAGCATCTAGACACACATGGAATTAGATTTAAGAAGCAAATAAAATATCCATTTCTTCATTAAAAAATACTGTATTTTATTGTTTGAAAATACACTTTGTGCTCCCTGATTTGTTCCTTGCACCTTGGTTTTGTGTTTGCAATTCTTGTCGCTCCAAAACTCAGTAGCCAATCAGCAGGGAGCTTCCTAAGGGGTTAGCCCATGGTCAGAATCGCAAAGCACGAATCAGTGGGCGCAAAGAATGGATCAGGGAGTGCAAAGAACGAATAAGGGAGCGCAAAAAAATTAATCAGTAAGCGTAAAGAATGAATAAGGGAGCACAAAAAATGAATCAGGGAGTGCAAAGAACAGATAAGGGAGGGCAAAGAAGAAATAAGGGAGCGCAAAAAATTAATCAGGAAGGGTAAAGAATGAATAAGGGAGCACATAAAATTAATCTAGGAGTGCAAAGAATGGATAAGGGAGGGCAAAGAACAAATAAGGGAGGGCAAAGAATGATTAAGGGAGTGCAAAAAAACGAATCAGGGAGTGCAAAGTACGTATAAGGGAGCGCAAAAAATGAATCAGTAAGCGTAAAGAATGAATAAGGGAGCCCAAAAAATGAATCAGGGAGTGCAAAGAACAGATAAGGGAGGGCAAAGAACAAATAAGGGAGAGCAAAAAATTAATCAGGAAGCGTAAAGAATGAATAAGGGAGCACATAAAATTAATCAAGGAGTGCAAAGAATGGATAAGGGAGGGCAAAGAATGATTAAGGGAGTGCAAAAAACGAATCAGGGAGTGCAAAGAACGAATAAGGGAGCGCAAAAAATGAATCAGGAAGCGTAAAGAACAAGTAAGGGAGCGCAAAGAATGAATCTGGGAGTGCAAAGAACGAATAAGGGAGTGCAAAAAACATCAGAAAGCGTAAAGAACGAATCAGGGAGGGCAAAGAAAGAATAAGGGAGTGCAGGGAATGAATAAGGGAGGACAAAGAATGAATAAGGGAGTGCAGAGAATGAATAAGGGAGTGCAAATAACAAGTGTATTTTCAAACAAAAAATCCAATATTTTTGAATGATTAAATCAACATTTTATTTACTTCTTAAAAAGTGTTGTTTGCTTCATGAAAAGTGTTATCGTCATAAATATTGACACAAATCTAATTCCATAGACACACATTCAGACAACTCTGAGCCACGTACTCCCGCGCTCTGCAGTTTGAGGCCTCTATAATTCACACAGAGACACACGACCCTTACACAGACCATAGTTCACCCTCACCGCCCAATGAACTGTTTGATGATACAAGTTCCAGCCACTGAACTAATCCCCCGACTCCTCTATTCTTTTTTTCTTTTTTTAATCCGCTTATTATTAATACAATTCTGAATTCACGAGGGCATGTTCCTCCTGATGTCAGTGCAGGTTGTTCTCTGTCTGTCTGTCTGTCTGTCTGTCTGTCTGTCTGTCTCGTCTGGTCTCTCATTAACCCGGACTGCATGTGTACTCAGAGATAAGAATTAGGAGCCGAGACCAATCAATGAGTGAGCAGAGGTGAACGGCAGTGCCCTCCAGCAAGACGTCAGCTGTCAGTCCACGTGTCCATGTGTCCATGTGTCCATGTGTCACTCCTAAACCTCGCTCCTAATTACCGGATGTCTCACAGGATATTTCTGTCAAACAGAGTGATACAATAAGCTTGTTTTATATCATTTTCCACCGACCATTTCACTTCTGTTCACCTTAGGTTACAACCTTTGATATGAAGCTTGATGATAGCGTAGTGAAGCCTCCAAAACTGCAGTAAACCTTTAACACACTGACAATAATATCAACATCCAGCAGTTGCTCTGGTTCCCATCACTCCCACACTTCCTCATCACTCTCCCAACATTGATTTCCTCTCTCCGGTGCCTGTATCGTCATCACATCACCACCACCACCACGAGAGTGATGGTACGCTGCAGCTGAGGAGCACGCCCTTTCAGACTCGAGCTGTCCATCTTTTGCCGTTTCTAGGATGCAGCTCTGCATGACCAGGCTCAGACATGTCTCCATGGCAACATGGGCGGTGCCCTTATTGGAGGAGAGGTGGCGTCTGGCGGATGTGGAGAGGTGGCAGTGGTGAGTGAAGAGGTACACAGAACAGAGAAAGATGTTCAGTACTGTTGTGTGCATCTGATCAAGGCTTATTGTACCATTTCCTTCTGAACATCTAACATCTAACAACATCCATAAGCTACAACGCACCAATACCCTGGATGTTTAAAGAATTCAGTGGACTTAACAACAACCAGCTTCTAGAAAAGCGAAGATGTGTTAATCATGGAGATGAACCCGAGGACAGAAATGTCCCGAGTGTGTGCTGAGTCACAACCAAACAAACCCAACAGCTGCACAGAGTAAACAACGGCCTTCATATGTTTGGGATTTATTAATATATCATTTATCAGGGGAAAAAAAACCAAACAAACAGTTTGAAGATACAGTTAAATCAGCTTAATGATAGATATTGAAAGTAGTCATTACTCTTCAGGGTTCTCCGGTTTCGTTTATAATTTTCGTTTATCATTTAATACGTTTATATTGTCAATTTTTTTATCGTTCCATATTAAAACAAACACTTTTATTTTGAAATCATGTGAAATATGTAGATAAATAATAATAAACATTATTTTAATGTCCCTTTGTCTCTATTGTCCCTTTTCCTCTATGGTCCCAGCTCGGCACTCGTGTTTGTTGGCTTTCAGCAGTGCTGTCGCTAAAATACACCAGACTCCTCTGTTAAATGATGAGATTTTAGACATTTCCTTTGCTAAATGTTGGAAATTAAAAAATTAAAAAGTCTTTTTAACTGATCTACAGTTCGGCACTGTGCGGTTCCATTCTTGTGTCGGACGTCTCTTCCTGTGACGGCACGCACAGTATCGCCTCAGCGCGCTTGGAACCTCACCTGAGCAGATACTAAAAAAAAAAAGTACCACGTACTATCACTAATAGAATAGAATAAGAAGCAGAATAAGAAGCAGAATAACCGCGCAGAGGCGAGGCGTGCTGGTGGAAACACGGCATATGTGTCCCTGTGATGGACTGGTGCCCTGTGCAGGTTGTACCCCCGCCTTACCCCCGCGACCCTCGTGTGGAGGATAAAGTGGTAGAAGACGGATGGATGGATGAATACATGAATACATGTCAGAGCTGTTTCCACCATCAGTGGTGGATCAGAGGGATTGGCACTAAAGGGAGCACTGTTCAATTATCTCAAGTCTACTGTGGGACGTGTGCTTCACTGTTATGTAATAAAGTTAATTTAGCAGGTCCCTAATCTACTCTGGGAAGAACTTTGCAAATGACTTGTTCACACAGTGACTTTTTCAAACTCTCAGTGCAGAGTTATTTTTTGCACCACTGCCCTGTTTCTAAGGTTTCTCTCCCCGCGAGACTTGGTTTTATAAACTGTCGCTGTGTGAAATAAATACACGTTTAACCTTTTTCATTTTCTTACAACAACTTTTAAAATCCTTTTGATGAATCCTTTAAGTAGCATCAGTTAAAGGTTAATGATGTGTGAATCTAGACCTTAGACCTTAGACCTTCACATTAACAAGCATGAATCTCGTCGTCCTAGAAAACCTAGATGAATGAGCCGGTTTCAAGTGTCAATCACACTTTTTTCAAACAAACTTGATTTTAAGCTTCTGTGACAGCGTTGCATTTCTGGACACTGTGATTCATCACTGTGATTGTGTCATGACACAATTACAGTGTTGAAAGGCGACACTTCTGCTGCTGATTAAAATTCACTCGGCACAAACAAGCGGATGAAACGAGAAGTGAAACCGTCCACTGACTGGCACCAAAAATCGCCAAGAAATTCCCTGTTGACTGTTTTGTTGACTTGTTTGTCTCCCTCATCAATGCCACAGCACGGACAAACAAACCACTATTCTAAAGATTCTTGTGTTTTCACCATAATTTATGCCTGACCAGAGCAGCCAGCTCATGAAAGACCAATTATCTCTGCAAATCTTGTGAGACGGACGGAACAAACTCTCAATTCATCGTGTGGCAGCTGCGCTCGTCGCACTGCTGAGTCTGCAGAGATGAGACCGGAGTCTGCCAAAAGCTCCTTATGTGATGATATACAGTTATGGTGGCAAGAGGAATGATGATACATCAGATACATATGCAGGTTTCATCTAAAAGGATTAAAAGGCACGAGAGGATCTCGTGTCATTTAATTCAACTCTCTTAATATTATCCACATTTACTGGTTTAGAAATAAATATTGTTTTTTTTTAACTAATGACATAACAAACACAAAGTTGACTTTTTGGTTTCACGCAGGAAACAAACACTGATCTCTGGCGTCAAAGTCAACATGTGGACTTTGTCACCCTGTATATGCAACAACTACATCACATGATTTCCTTCTGCTCTGCTGCAATAATCCTGACCCTTGGCCCCCCCGAGTCACTTCCTACAGGAGAGACTCGATTGTGCTGATGTCAGTGAAACACTTGTTATGCTTTAACATGTTTTAAATGGACAGCTATCGTGTGTCTCTCAGTCTCAGGGGTCCGGACAGTAAATGCAGAACACTGTACCGTGTTTACAGCTCAGCGCAGCACAGTGTAGAGCGGTAAACTCGGCCAAAACACTGAGATCACCGATAAATTCATGACACGGGAGCAACATCCACGGCTCGCTGCATGTGTCGCACTGATATTATCATTACAACACACCAACAGCCTTGAAACATATGTGAAAAGTGTGTGTTTCTCTGTTTTTCTCCATTCCATTCACTTTGTGGTCAATGCAGTCCAATCAACATTCTTACTGACTCCAACCGTTAGGTGCCAGACCACTGTGCTCGACACCCAAAAGGGAAGGGACTCATTCTGGCTCCTTTCACAAGTTTTGACAATAGAAATGCAAAATAACTGCCTACACCAGCCTTTTTCAAACTGTGGGGCGAGTCCTAACTAAAGTTTAGCAGGTGGAACTTTTGGTCTCGCTGTGACCAGGACTCATTTAAGTGACGTACCACAACACAATGTACACTGGTGACTACAAGGTTTGGATAATGGAGAAGTTTCTGACAGAGGCAAAAAGAAAACTGTGCAATGTTTCAGAAACTAACAACAAGCCAACGTCAGCTGAACGGAACAATGATTCACGACGACCAAAACCCAAGACGAGAAAATGCCACCAAAGACCTCTCTGTGTGTTGTGTGACAGCATTTGTATTGTTAAAACAAAAAAATGTTATTGGCACAGAAGATTATTGATATTGGTAAAGTATTCTTTGTTATCCAAATGTATTTATTGTTTAATAAAATGACACTATTATAGTTATAATTGCACATTTCATATTTTTGTTTGAAAATTGCTTTCTCATGAAGCAATATTCAGGTTATTTAATAGGCAATTAAGTTATTAAGGCTTTAAAAAATGCGTGTATTTTGTCTTCTTATGTGCTGTTGACCGTTTTTCATTTCCTTTTGTTCATAAAATTGTGACGTATTCCCAAATTTCACAAATTCAATCCAATTTTAAACATTTTGAGTATGCGCTGTTGAGTCAGTTATGATTCCTTTCATATCTCATATCGCATTTTAAGTTGTGATGTAAGTAGCAATAATTGTGCAGAAGTCACAAAATTAGAGCGTTTTTCTTTCCTTTTTGTTGATAAAAACGAGCCAAGTGAACGTCGCACTGTGACGTATTTCACATTTTTAGTACTTTTTTAGCTTTTTGTGTTTGTATAGTTAGTGAAAATGACTTTTTTTTCATGAGATTGTCTAGGTTGTGCTGGAAAAAAAGGATATAAGACACTCTATATTGAACATTCCTATAGCCTCTGTATTTACTGTATGTTTAACCATAGTAATGGAAAAAAGCAGTGGAAATACTCTGTGTTCTAAGGGTTAACCAGAAAAACCCTAAATAAAAACAAAAGACTGATCAATCGTTCAGTAAGCTCTCACAGAAATGTAGAACTAAATCATGCAATGATAAATGAGTCAGCAGCAACAGAACTTCAGTGGGCCGCCCGTGTGACTGTAATCAATGCTGCTGCTGCTGCTGCACAAAAACAATCAGACCCTGAATGATGCCCAACATTGAGAGGAAAACAGAATAAATAAGCTGTCCCACTAAACATTAGCCAGCCTAATGATTTTCTTTTCTTTTTTTCAAACGTGCTGGCAGATGGAGAATCCTCGGCTGCTGAGTCAGCAAAAACATTTTCTTCAACTCCCAACATGTCTGTGTCGGCCCAGCTCCATGCTGCCCAGCTCCATGCTGCCCAGCTCCATGCTGCCCAGCTCCATGCTGCCCAGCTCCATGCTGCCCAGCTCCATGCTGCCCAGCTCCATGCTGCCCAGCTCCATGCTGCCCAGCTCCATGCTGCCCAGCTCCATGCTGCCCAGCTCCATGCTGCCCAGCAGGGGACCACCAGGCAACTAACTTATGGTGTTTCTCAGGATTGTTAAGTCTTTTTTAACTGAGCTATAGATGGATAGATAGATAGATAGATAGATAGATAGATAGATAGATAGATAGATAGATACTGTAATTAGTCATCACATTGTGCCACGATCCCATGAACGGACTTCAGGATGTAACTACCGCAGCTGAGAAGACGTCTGTAGCCTGGAGCGTCAACAAACACGGACACACCTTCTGTAATGTCTCACATGATGCTCATCAGTCTTTCAGCAAAACCAACAGTTTTTCTGCTAACAAAAGAGACAAGCTCATGCTAAGCAAGATCTCCCCATGTACTGTAACCACTGTATACTGTAGTATAGTATGAGCTCCTTTCTAATATCACATTAAAATGGCTCCAAACAAAACAATATGAATGGAAAAAAAGGACTTTTTTATCTACAAAATGCTGCAGGACAACCACCATTTCTAAAAGGTTCGCTGAGCCAGAAAATACAACTGCTGCACCCCAAGTACGACAAATCGGTGATTAATTGCAGGGAAAGCAGCCAACAGAATCTGTTGTCTCTCAGTCACAGTAAAGCACAGCAAAAAAAGATATAAACACTAGACCAATTTAATAAAAGTGAGTCACTCTGGAGACAACGGAGAGTCTATTCTGGTGCACTTGTGTCTCTTGACATTTTCTAATGAGATTTTAAGGTTCAGGTTTTGTTTGGAAGCTTTGGTCCTGTGCATCATCAGCACCACCTCTCCCTCCCTCCCTCCCTCTCTCTCTCTCTCTACAGCGATCTGTGGACTTCTTATTAATCTGCAGTCTAATTTACTGGATTAATAAAGCAGGTTTAGATTTTACATTGGTCTTAAAAGGTTTGATTGATCCTGGAGAAGTACAGATTTAAATTGGAGCCTTTTTAACGTGGCCTTAGAACCACTACCTGACTGTAGAAGTGGCAGAGCTGCAGACCAGCAACCACATGGTGGTTCTACTATAGAGTCCAAGCTCCTCAGTCAGTCTCTCTCTGTTCAGAGGAGTAAGAACACTCTGCTGCCAGGTGAACAGTCTGAGTAAAGTGAACAAGATCCACCGAGGTCCCTCAGAGACCGAGGCTTTGGCAGCCGGGCCTTGAGCACCATCAAGCATTCAGGATGACAGAGAGTTAAAGTTTCAGCAGTGCAGCGTTTTGTAACATTTAATCTACGCACACAAATGTAGATTAAATTACCGTTTCTTTAGTCATTTCTTTCCCTGCCGTGCATTTATTAACCCCGCTACATAACGACGGAGCGACCGCGTGATCTTGTTACGAGCCAATCAATGGCACACTGAGGATGTGGCCGCCTTCCGCGACGCACACATTAAACCATACGGCAATAACTCACAATGAGACAGGTGCAATTTTCCATCCGGAATTTCATTAGGGCTCCCTCTCTGCCTGGTTCTAGTCATCACAGATGTGTTGGTGTGAGGCGGCGGACGTGATCCAGCAGCTACATGTGACAAACAAGAGCAGCTTTCACCATAAATGACGTTTCCGTTCCCTCCGAACACAGATTGAGGACCTCGTCTAACGCAAAGAGGCGGCAGACACAGCTTGGATCCATTGAAACAAAGCTTCTCCCCCCAAAACACAGCTGGACGCAAATACCCGAGAAGCCAAATGTGTCTTTCAGGGAAAGGAAAGACACATTTACACATGTTTTAAGACAGTATCCAAACTTCCAGACACACATAAACGACTGGGGTTGTGATCAGAAAGACCCTCAGGAGGCATCACCGTAGTGAAACCACTGAGAGCATGAAGAATGTGAGTTCTAGGTCCAGAGCCTTGAATCCACGTAAAGGGAGTTGTCCACTCACAGGCAGCACACTCTCTCATTTACACTCCCATTTTTATATACACGGCAGAGCTAAATGTCACTTATTGTAATTAGAGAATGTTTATTTGTTTGGACTGCACATCTTTGGGTCGATCTCCGGGAAACTTGGGATATGTTGTTCAACACAGTTATCGTCTATGCTCTGTTTTTTTCTCCCAATACTGAATATTATGTTAAAACGTCCTACAAACCAGCAGACAAATATGCATTTAATGTAAGAAAAAAACCACTATGTGCTTTCCATCTAATGTAGGACTGAAGGATTTGGAGAAAGAAAAAAAAGTTACGTGTCATTGTGCGTAGACGTCTAAACGAGGGAGCCAAACCCGCGTCGATCACACTAAAGTACAGCGCTTTAACCAATAAGCCAACTGCAGGTGGAAACCTCATTGAAGCACCAGATTGACGTTCTTTATACCACCACTAGGGGGCGCCTGTTTTAAAAATCATACCTGGGTATGAGACGTAATTCCTGCATATGACCTGTAGCAGGGAAGCCCAACCTCAACCATTTTTCTACGTTTGTTGCTCTGGAACTGGGAAGAGGAAGCTAGTTTCTTGTAGTCGGGGCAGAAGGAGCTAGTTGCAAGTCTCAGGCTGGCCACAAGGTGGACATCTGTCATTGTGGATCTGTCACAAGCCAGAGACGAGAGCCAGAGTGAGCGAGCAGTTTTTACGAGGATCAGTGAATGCATCTCGTGATCGACTAAAAATTAGTCCATGATCCACTGGTTGGGCACCCAGGACCAATATTTACATTTTGTTGGAGGACAGTCTTGAAAGACAGCGTCATCCACCTCTTGTTGCATTCTGCAGTCTCACCACTAGGTGTCATTTTGGCTTACACACTGGCCCTTTAAGGCTATAACTTGTTTCCAACATGTATGTATGATTTTTTCATTTATTTTTTGAATTATCAAACAATAGAATGATGTGACTGCATCCGCTGCACCTTTCTTATTGCACCGATTCAAATGTGAAAAAATTGTGAAAAGGGTGCCACAACAATCCCACATCTTTCCACACACGCAGGGATCTTTTCACCCAGCAACAAAACACACACATGAGGGCAAATCAACATTCAGCACACATACAATCTCTCTGAGACAAACATGTGAGCTCCAGCAGCTCCTGCACTCATGATGCTCTGACCTGCACGGTCATGTGTCAGTATGTTTTCACCCTGGATGTTTGGATGATATGAATATGATGATGATGATGGTGATGATGCAGTGAGCCGGAGACGACGGACAGACTCTGCAGAGACAATGCACGCACACACACACACACACACCGCACCTTTCACTTGGGTCTCATAGTCCGCGATGATCTCCTTGTCCTTCTTGTACCTCGTAGATGACATGGTGTCCTCAGTGTTCCGGAGCGTCGGGGACACTCGGTGATGATCGTACTCTTCTTTTTCCTCCGCTGCTGCTGCTGCTTCTTCTTCTTCTTCTTCTTCTTCTCTAGGGTCCGAGAACAAAAGCTCAAAGGTTGACTTTGAACCAAATCAGTGCGAGACTTGAGCTGCAGTCCAGTCCAGCTGCATTCTCCTCTTTATTGGTTTATTATTATATAATTATTATTATTTCGGAGGGTTTTGTCTGTGTCTCTGTGGCAGATGAACGGTCACAGTCACAGTCAGTGAACTGCTGCTGCTGCTGCTGCTGCTGGTTCTAGTCAAACTCAAAAAGCTTCAGCAGGAAACACAAAAGGCACAAGCGAGACACTCATGACTGTAGTGAGAGCATGATGAAGAGCAAAGAGCGTCGCCTGAAGCCTTCACAGAGTCTCTGCTGCGTCCTCCTCCTCCTCCTCCTTCTTCTTCTCCTTCTTCTTCTTCTGACCTGCTGTGGTTACAAACATAAGCAGACATGGAGCGTTTCACCGTTGACCTGTGACTCTGACGAGCTGCTGCTGCTGCTGCAAGGAAACGGGAATTTAAGACGTCGTCACGTGACTCTCCTCATTATTGTCAAAACCACCCCTCCTTCTTTTTCTGTCTGTCTGTCTGTGTCTCTCTCTCTCACACACACACACACACACACATTTGTACAAATATGATAATGACCGTTTGTGACTGTCTGTAACCCCATTAAAGGTCCAGTGCAACATTCGTTTGTTCTCCATAGCCGAGTGCAAGGGTGTCAAACTCATTCTAGCTCCGGGGCCACACACAGCGCAATCTGATCTCAAGTGGGACAAACCAGTAAAATGCATTTTTTTACAAAACATATTATAAAAATCCTGATATTTCGTGAGAAAATTAAGTGCAACATAAAAACAATATTATGCCTAAGTTTACCATTTACACACATGCATTACAATTTAGAGATCACAGTGCATAAAATATTTAGACGCAGCTATAAATCTAAATCTTATACTTTATTAATCTCCTTTGGGAAATTATTTATTATAATAATAAATTATTATCTGGAACTGAAAAATATAGCATGTCACAAATTCATCCTGCGGTCCATATTGGACCCTCCAATGGGCCGGTTCTGGCCCCAAGGCCGTATGTTTGACACCCCTGGCCTAGTGTATGTGCTTGCTTTACCTCGCATTATTAAGTGTAAATTATATACGACGCAAATGAGAATAAGATTAGTCATGAAAGGGCCCTTGTGTCTGCCCCACGCAAGTGCCAATAATAACAATAATAACAATAATAATAATAATAATAGAATAGACGTGTTGCAGGTCGGTGTCTCGTGTCACGTATGAGGTTTTGTGACAGTTGGTCAATGTACGGTGAAGTTATAGGGCACTTCCTGTTTGGTGGCAAATGGTCCAAAATACGTCAAACTTCCCGATGGTTGCCATGACCACTCCCCTTAACATCATGTCTTTGATGTGTCTAGCACAAATTGGTGCGGGTTTTTTAGGTAGGTACAATAAACTGGCTCGTTTATGAAGCGTGCTAATCGCCAAGATGGACGCCAAATTCAATTCAAAATGGCCGACTTCCTGTTGAGTTGAGGACATGGTCCTGATTGACTTTTTAGTTCGTCTTGGTTTATAACAAGATCCCACCAAGTCTTGTGAAATTTGGTGTAACTTAATCTTGGCTTGCTCCATCAGGGCGTCACTGTAGGGGGCGCTGACATCATATTTAAACTCTAACAAAGGGTTTTACAAGGTTCTTATTGAGTCACATCTATGCCCTTTCTTCTTCTTCTTCATCTTAGACACTTAAAATAAACATTTGCTCAGTGAAATCCCTAAATAAAGAGACTTATTTGAACAGGAAGAAAGAGAAGTCTAACTTGCTGTAACAGAATGAAATGGTGTGTATTTTCTGCTCATATGTCATAATAATATGTGGTTATTTGTTGACTTTTACCGTGTAACCCTCACACACTGTCAGCACGAGGGGCTGCTGTGGATCAGGTCTGACACGGTGGTTTAAATGTGCTCAGCCGTGATGATCCAGCAGCAACAGCAGCAACAGCAGCATCACCCACGATGCTCTAATGATCAGGCTCATCATGAGCCTCCGCTGCTCGGGCTAAACACAGACACAAACCATTAGCACTGAAAAGTGAAAATTACATCTTTCTCTTTGCAGATACACAGGTGCATCCATGTTCCCTTGTTGTTTCCATTGTTTAAATGTTGTGTTTTCTGTTGTCAGAGATGGAGCGGATTATTATTATTATTATTATTATTATTATGCAGATGAATGAGATCACAAGAATGGCATCAGGGACAGAAATGTCAAAAAAATGCTGTCATTATCTCTGGGGAAAGGAGTTAAAAAAACCCTCTATCATGAAGTGAAGTGAGAGTGAGACAGGCTCGATGTCGCCGTCGATGTCTGAAGTCTTGGCGAGTTGTCGGATTGTTGTTTTGTCGCCTTCTCATTTCAGGAGGGAACAAAAACAAGCTGCTGACTCACGACGTGGGAGCACAAACCTGCCCGCGTAACACTGCAGATGCTCCGTCTGCTCCTCACTCAGACTTTGATATATAATTGTTTTAAGTTGACAACAAGAGAGAAACTAATCCCATTTCTTCCAGACATTTTTTATTATTCTACTTGGGGAACATGAGTCACTTATTTGAGGGTCTAATTGTTTGTGTTTACCACAGAAAAGTCACCTTCTTCAGATATGATGTCACAAACACAGCACAGGTTAATCATTTGCTGGCGTGGGTTTTAAGTTCAACTCATACTTACGTACGTACATGTCATTGAATAATGTACATTATTAATCATTACTCTTTGGTATAGATTACACACAGACTGCACCTTTGGCCTGCTGTAAAATCATACTCGCCACAATACAATTAAAACCAGTATGTGAAGGAAATGCAATGTTCTTTATTTTTTTACCCTTTTTAAAAGGGTTTTATAATTTGTTTATTTGTGGATGAAATGCAATAAACTAAACAAATGGAAACACTCAAATGAATAAATGATCAAATTAAATTATCTTCATAGATCTAATACAGGTCGTCCATTGCCTTTTGTCTTTTTTCTAGTTCCACTGCTGTGACAATCTCCAGTAAATAAGTGACCTCTGCTGAAGTCAATGATCCTGATTTACACAGCCATTAGTCAATTATACTCAGAAACAAACGGCTCTAGTATAATATTGTGAACGACATTCTAAGTTGTAGAAGTGCGTCTTTGGAACCATCATTTTGCGAATCCTCGTGTAAAATTGCACAGGATGTAAGAAGAACCAATCTGCTTTAAGGATATTCCCCACTTGCTTGAGTTATTGTTGCATGTTATTGTCTTATCTCGTGTTGTCATCAACCAAAGTTTTCTACCAACCACTAAGTTTCTTCTCACGGTCAGCAACTCAGAGGGAACAAAAGCCATGTTTTATAACAGTTTAACAGTCGTCTGTATCACCATAACGTTTTTGGGGAGTGCAGTCTGCACTCACCGCCTGCCATCTGTCGTGCCGAGGGTTTTGTGATGTAAACACACACACACACACACACACACGTTTCACAGACGTCTCGCTTACTAATTAGAGTCTTGCTAATAATAGTGAAGTTCCTGAATAGTCAAGAAAACAATGTATGAGGTAAAGGCGTTAAATATCACCGTTATATTGGTGAGGTGACGTTAAATAGAGTCGAAACGTGGTGGGAACAAACATAAGGGCTTTCTGTTTTCATTTGCAGGTGTTGTTGCTTTCACTGAATCCAAAGCACTCGCTGTCCTGAGGTTTGATTCATCTCCACAGGGAAACACGTTTATTTTAATCACTCCTCTCTACATAAGCACCATTAATCACAAGTGATAAATGGACAGCTGCAACGATTATGGGTAACTCTAAAGGATTTAAAGAGTTTCATGTAAGAGTGATGATTCTTATTTAACAAATATAAAGCAGTGGCCTCTACTGGCTGTATACGCTATGAATTTACTGAATAGATTTACATAATTATCTATTTAATTATTGGTTAATACTTAGTACATCAGTGCTCATACACGACTCATCTTTTATTGGGTCAGAGAATCGGTATCAGTTAATGTTAACAGAATTATTGTTATGAATCACTTCCAAGCAATAATCCCATAATCTCTGGCATGACTCCTTTAATGAGTTAAATGCATGTGAACAAATTAATTTTAGGAAGAAAAACACACCGATTCCCTGTGTTCTTTTTCCCCAAACAACTTTCTCCCTCTGTTTGTTGTTGATGCTGTGCTGAGTGGTTTCAGATGTGTTCACGGTTATTAAAAACTAACGCCATGGCGCCCCCTACTGATAGTTTATGGTACAGACGTAAAGAAATCTTTTTTTTATTTTATATTATTGTAAAAGGAGAGTTTATAAACGAAAGCAGTGCTCTTTAACAAGGAAAACAAAAGAAATAATTCCAAACCTTGACAAAAAAAATATGTACAAAATGACTTCCACATTTGTTTATGCATACGTGTTGTCATAATAACTGGTTTAAACATGTCTGGACTTGAGTTAATGTTTTCATAAAATGAATATAGAGAGAGAATTAGATGTTAACCTCAGTCTGTATTTATTAAACACATACCATTTTATTTTTTTAAAGGGGAAAAAAATAGAGACTTTCAACATTCATCCATCCAAGGTTTTGGGGCCAAACAAAGATAGACTCATGATGGATATACTGTTATTAGGAGATTATGATATTTGTTATGGACTTTTTTGTTATGGACTTTTATGATTTGACGCTATTTTGTGGGCGGGCTGAAAAGTTCATAGGCTTTACTTGATGCACTGGTCGACTTTGACCGAAGTAATGTGATTTATTTTATGTCCGCATTGAATGCACGTGTCATGCTTATATTTTGAAAGACGTAAGCCGGAAGTGTCAAACGGTTGTTGTCGGTGTTATGCCGAGTTCTGCGCCTGCCGAGAATTGCATGCCTCTGACGAGAACGCGCCCGGCTGAAACGGAAACCATAACCTGGCGATACTTTTCGCAATTCATTAATGACGACACGTCATCCGAGAACAGTAGTTTCGGTACTTAGCGACGTTAGTAACCGTTGTTTTTTTTTTGTTTCGTTTTTTTTTTTATGTATGCAGGAAGACATCCACATATAACATGAGCACCACTATTTCATCCCAAAATACTATCCCGTTTTATAGCACAGGTAACACACACACGCCGACTGTAGCATACCATTCCTTTACTCATGGTTCAAAATGCATTATTGAAAGCTTCATTCACTCCAAACATGCCCTTAATTTGTCCTGAATACAAAAAATAAACAAAACAAAACCGACTCATGTGAACATAGGAATTATCGCTTTAATGCCATTTTAGACACTAGATGTACAATATTTCTAACTAACCATGTTATTTATATTTTAGTAAACACTTTAATATGGGCATACTGCAAACTGCTGAAATACTACTACTGAACTACTAATGAAGTGATGCTACTAGCATAATATTCACATGAATACTAACAGATTAAAAACACAATAAAAACACATACATACCTTGTGTCCTCGTCAGCCAGGTGCTAAAACAAAAAGAAAAGTGATTAAGACTCCGTTTGCAGCCTTAATTGGCACTTTTATATCGTTTTTTTCCTACTTCCGGTATTTTACCCTTTCAAAATAGTAGCATCGCATTTGAACAGGATGGATGGATGGACGGACATATCACAATAAAAGTAAGACAACATAATTTACAAACACGTGTGGTGTAAAATGGAGTTGATTTCACGTCTAACTAATCGTCCTGGTTAAATAAAACGGGGATGTTCAAAAATGTTCGTAACAAAAACGTAACTACAGACATTAAGTAACAGAAACCACAAACTGCTGTCTTCTGATAACGTATCTTCATTAATAAATCCTCAAAAAGTATCGCCTTCTTGGCCGTAGCTTGCCATAAACAGCGTTAGCTTTCTCGATGCTTCAGCTGTGCGCGTTCCCGTCAGAGGCATGCAAGTTTCGCCAGGCGCGCAGAACTCGGCGTAACACCCGTAAGCGGAAACCACGTGCTTACACACGGCGACAGCATAAGCAACTGCCGAATGAGTCCAGATTTTTCACCCTTTTGAGGCTGTGATCAGACTCTGGCTGCCCGGTGAGCTCAGCACTTACTCGCACATAATCACGTGGCAGCCGTTTCATTCATATACTGCGTCAGTAGCTTCAGTTTGCGTGTGTTTTTCCTCGTCGTATCCAACTTTTTAGCTCCCGAAAGCTAACGTTAGCCAGCTGAGACGCCCGGTGGCAGTACTCACTTGTAGCTGGCTGCGGATTGTTTGTTGCACGTGCACTCGGGTCTAAATCACGACCAGGTTCTTCCTTAGTGTCTGAAAATTATATCATTGATTCATTTTTATTACAGTGTCCGCTTATTTTCCATTTCCATTAATCGTGCATCTTTCTATTTCCAATAAACAAATCCAAAACGTGAACCCGAGCACGGTAGAAAAACGGTTTGCCTCTCAATCAGCAACACCTGAGTAAAGTGACAGGTGATTTAAATAACCCAGCGTGACCCAGGGCCGGTGTCAGCCTCAGGCAGAATATAAGAAAATAAATACAATCCCCCTAGTGGTTGGGGGGAAACTCACAATTAAAAAATGAGACATGGCTCCTACAGTAAACGGTTTCATGCCAATGTACGTGAACGTGATTTACTAATGACTATCAATGTACCAATGTACAGTATTAAAGTTTGAATACCTCTATCTCCCAGGTGACTGAAGCTGTCACACCCATCACCCGGGTTACACGTGTTTGAAGTGAGGAGCCCACACACAAGACGCCATGTTGTCCTCGTGTGGAGACGAGGAAGCAAAACAAGGCACTGAAACAGCCGAGTCACCACAGTGTCCCTGCACTGACGCCACCAGTGCGGACATCATCACTGTCACCATAGGAGCCACCGTCCCCACAGGGTTCGAACCCACTGCAGCCGAGGAGGTCAAGGAGAAGATTGGGGTGGATGCAAGGATCAGCAAGGATCGTGGTCGTATATATTTTCCAATATCAACTGACAAGCTTTTCCAGGTAAGATAAAAGACTCAAAGCCAGGGGTTTTGACCTACTGGGTTGTTTCTTTAGGTCCTGATCCTTAGAAATATAAGAGTTTAACTATTCTGCCACTCTTAGGTTCATCATCTGAAGTCTGTGGACAACCTGTTTGTTGTGGTAGAGGAATATGATCATTACCAGTTCAAGGAATCAAAGGTAACCAACTCATTTTTGGACCACAATAATCCAACTGTTGACCTTTCTTTGGAAAAGACAATATTTAAATTGTGTTTCTAACAAAATGACTCACATGTCATCCACTTCAATATATTTCAAACTTTGGTCTTAACTGGGTTGAAATCAGAACGTTGCTGTCCATGGAAACATAGTCGTTGTCAGAGCTGCAAACATTGTTGTTTTCTTTTTAAATACAGGAGGAGGCATTATCTGAGTTTCAGCAGCTTGCCTCCAAGCTTCCCTGGACGAATGCCCTTGAGGTCTGGAAACTAAATGGAGCTCTAAAAAAGAAGAAAGGACACCGAAAAGGAGGGAGTGGCGCCAAAGTAAAATCCAACCGTGAGACCAGTGACGCAGCCACGGCCAGCACTGAGCAACAAGAGCTACCTGAGGCTGTGTCCCTCGCTGAAGGCCAGATAACATCTGATGGCTCACCTGACGTAGAGTCCGGCACACAAGAAGAGGCCACGCCCGAGGCCACGCCCAAGGCCAAACTCATTAAGTTTCGTGTGACATGCAACAGGGCGGGTGACAAACACAGCTTTTCCTCTAATGAGGCGGCCAGAGACTTTGGCGGAGCCGTGCAAGATTTCTTCCAGTGGAAAGCGGATATGACAAAGTTTGACATAGAGGTATGCGTTGCTTGTTTCGAACAGGACTGACGCAAAGTGAATTCCACCGCAGCAGCAGCAGCAGCAGCAGCAGCCAAAAAAAACCAAGGGAAAACCTAATATATAGTTAAGGGAGTAACAAAACACAAAATAACATCTCGGCTGCGTCATGTTGATCTTTTTTGGTCCACATGTGCGTTTGTTCCCCTTAATTAAAGACTAGAGTAGATGTTAACGTTGCTGAAGTCTATCCATTATTGTTTTAGCGTTACAGTCTAACAAAAGTTCGTTTTTATACAATATACAGTCGTATTGTACTGTGTGTGCTTCTCTGCTGCAGGTTCTACTGAACATCCACAATGAGGAAGTGGTGATTGGCATCGCACTCACCGAGGAGAGTCTTCACAGGAGAAACATCAGTCACTTTGGACCCACTACTCTGCGCTCCACCCTATGTTATGGCATGCTCAGGTACCCCACTGTGTGTCTGTCTGCCTTCAGCCTCTGTTTTTGCTAAGAACTTTAGAGCTTGAGGTTCCGTCTGTGACCCAAAAACAAACACTCCTGTTGTTCACACCTGGCCAAAGGTATGGCGCAAACTAAAAGATAAGAATGACTTTATTCATATATCCTGTAATTTTATATTCCTGGAGTGAAGTGCACCCGAGACAAGAATTTGGAAAGCACACATTGCCCTGACTGAATACTAGAGTATGCAATAACGTCGCACATGCCAAGAAAAACTGTTCTCTGTCACGCTGAAGTATTTGTTTTAGGGATTAACCAAAGGGACAAATTATCCACGTACGAAGATTTTCCATGAAGAAAAAAGCAGCAGCAGCATGACGACTTAATACCATAGATAATAATAGTATGAGAGATTATATTAAGGTTTGACTACGTTTGAATTATACTTTTTAACGTGGCAGCCCATATGCAAGCAGAAAGGGAACTTAGCTTGTGACTGAAAGGTTGCCAGTTTGAGCCCCTGCCTTGTCAAGGACGATAATTTGTCTAGTACAAATTGACACGTCGTTTTTGAAGACCACTTTGTACATTTACGAAGCGAGCTACGGTGCTACTTCCTGATTGTCGCTTGCAAACTTCCTGTTTCGTAGCGAAATGGCAGCCAAATTACGACGGTTGCCTTGGCCACGGCCCTTTTTGAATCCCCAATCTTTGATAATGTTTTGCCATGTATCTCATGTATCTCTGCTGGGCAGTCGTCAGGCTCAGCACAGGAGAGAAACATGTTCAGCATAATTGGTTGATACTGTATTCTGACATTTTTAATTTTTCTTTTTCATTCATGTTCTCGTTTCCGCTCAGGCTGTGTAATCCCCAACCAGCCGATGTAATAGTCGATCCAATGTGTGGGACTGGAGCCATTCCTCTGGAGGTGAGACTTAACTTCTAACCATGACCAAGACTTAATAACCATAAGGTGTATATAAATATATTAAATCCCTCTTTTATGACCTTAATGTTATATATAATCCAAACAGTGTCACAAAAACCTAAAATAAATAAATAAACAAAAGATAAGCATCATCAGGCTGCACCAAACTAAGGTGTCATGATGAGTTGTACTCAACATTGTATTCAGTGTTTGCCAAACTCTTGTGCAATTTCACCCATGCACAATGCCACTGTGAAACCTCGGCCCAGCCCCTTCTGTGGATGAAAAATACCCAAATACTCTGATTACTGGGTATTGCCAATTGTGACTTGTTCTTCTTCTGAGGAAGCGCATTTCTTGTAGAGGCCTTTTAATAACAATAATAATAATAATAATAACTAACTCCAGGCCACTAACAGTGTAATGCTTGTGTCATTTCTCCAGGGTGCCATTGAATTCAACAGTGCATTCTACATCGCTGGCGACAACAATGACATGGCGGTGAAACGCACGGTCAATAACGTGTGTCACATCCAGAAAAGGAGGGCAGAGAAGGGGAGGTGAGAATGGACGGATTAAAATCCTATACAGACCCAGGATAATCCAGATTGTTTTCACACCCCACACAGTAGTTAATACCAGGTCTGAACAGGGTCATGAGAGTTTGTAACTGACGATCATCATCATCTTTGGTATGTTTTTGGATTTTTCCAGTGTGTCTGCGTTGCCCATCGACACAGTGCAGTGGGATTTGTGCAGTTTACCCATACGGACCAGCTCTGTTGACATCATCATCACCGACATGCCCTTTGGGAAGAGGTATGTCAGTGAAGTCTCTGCTTTTGGACACGTCCGTGTTTCAGCCATGATATGAGCCAAGTCTGCATTAACCACAGCGTTGGCTGAGCAATGAAGAAGGTGTCATTAAAGCTGCAGGTGCAACACAATGCGAAGTTGACTCTCTGTGAAGTTAATTTCTTCCTGTTGTTATCTTAAAGAATTGGCTCCAGGAAGAAGAACTGGGACCTTTACCCGTCCTGTCTGAGAGAAATGGCTCGCGTGTGTCGGCCTGGCTCTGGAAAAGCCGTCCTGTTGACCCAGGACAAGAAATGCTTTGCCAAGGTAACCTTATTACAGATGGCAGGAATTTCAGCAAAGGTATTACACAGTTTCCAGGAAAGTAAGGTTACACGGAGTTGAACATTAGTCATGCTGCCAGCACTGTCGGCATACACATGCTCTCTTTTCCACCTATGGTCCCAGCGCGCCTCGACTTGTGCCGCGCATCGGCACGGCACAATTTAGGTTGGTTTTCCACGACAAAAGTAGTACCTACTCAACGTGGGCGGAGTCATCACTGCACAGCTGCACGATGAAACTGCCGCGACTTTGTTTTACACGTGACACACACACACACACACAACAGCTGTTGTTTTCAGTGTAACTGAATCATTAGAATCAAGTTAAAACTTTTTGTTCAGTGCACTAAATACACCAGACTCCTCTGTTAAATATGGAGATTTTACACATTTCCCTGGTAATCGTTGGAGATGAACCCACGTTTTTTAGGATTGTTAAGTCTTTTTAACTGATCTACAGTTCGGCTTTGATTCTTGTGTCGGACGTCTCTTCCTGTGACGGCACTCTGACCAATCAGTGGTCGGTATTCTGGCGACGTCACGCATAGTATCGCCTCGGACCGATTGGAACCTCACTAGAGCAGGTACTGAAAAAAGTACCTGGTACCAGGTACTATGCGAGTTGAAATGCAACTTGTCTGGAAAGCGTAGGCTCATCAGCCTACGCTTTCCTTGTCAAGACGAGTCTTGACAACAGGCTCTATTGTTTAAAAAAGGAGACGGAGACGCTGCTGTGGCTTCACACGCCAAAAGAGATGAGGAAACCTTTGATTGATGTGATTTGGCACATTATCTTGTTGATGGTCAAATGTTATGAAATGAAAAGGATGAACATGGAGATCAACATTAACACAGAGAGGTTGTATTATTTAAACGATGATTGACTGGTGTTCATGGGCCCAGAGTATGTCACTATTCCACCACCACAAGCCCGGACGACTGGAGCAGCAGGAGAAGCAGGAGAAGCACAGGTGTTACTGTGCGGACAGTGAGCCAGCGTGCACCCTAAAATGGAACTCATCCATCATTCATTTGATTCTTTACACTTGTAATTTTCACTAAAAGACAATATGACCGGTCAAAGTGGTTGCTGCACAAAGGGCCCATTGTGTCTTTTAAGAGGATTTTAAAATCACCACAGTTGTGACAATGATCAAAGATGTCACGTAAAAGCATTTGTGTTAGTTTACTTTACAATGGAGTGACTACATTCCTGTTCCACTTACAAAAGTGTCATTCTTGAACTGGCTGAAATTCTCAACCGGTGTTTGGGGATCATGGGTCTCAACTTATTTTGAGACAGGTTTACTAATAACCCGTGTAGAATATTTCCAAATGAGCTTTTTAACCCTTAGAACACAGAGTGTTTTGGCTGCTTTTTCCCCATTACTATGTTAAAACATACATTATATACAGAGGTTATAAAAATGTTTCTTTTATCCTTTTTTTCCGGCACAACCTAGGCAATCTGATGACAGATTTATTTCATTTTCTCCTACTTTATAAACACACCTGAGCGAAAAGTACTCATAATGTTTCAAATTGGATTGAATTTGTGAAATCTGCAAATACGTCACGGTTCAAAGTTCACTCGGCTCGTTTTTATGAACAAAAAGAAAAGAAAAAGGGTCTAACACATTTTTTAAAGACTGAATATGTGACAAACCCGCAGGATGTCCATATAAGGAGTTGTGTATTATTCCCACGGCAAATTACCATGGGTGCACCTGCGGCACAGATCCATGCCGCGTGAGCACTCAGGGTTAAAATGAGAAGTTTAATTTTTAAAGTTGGAGTTTATTATGAAATGCTTCTTTAAGTTCATGCATGCTCTATCCAGTCTTCTTTAGGCTTCTGCCAGTACGAGTTGCCACAGTTCAGCTGTAGATGAGTCATACTGAGCAGGTTGCCTTCCAACCTTCTGGTTGGCTCTGCCGATGTGCCCTTGGGCAAGACACGAAACACCAAATGGCTCCAGGCAGATGTGCCAGCAGCGCGTCAGTTCGAATGATAGACGTGGGAAAGAACAAGCGCTGCATGAATCTGCAGTTTGAGACGAATAGATAAAAAAATGCTATATAAATATAGACCGTTTATGAGTCTGTTTAAAAGAATCAGTTTACCATTTAATCGTCTCTAAATAAAACCACTTTTGCACTCCGATTGACACAAGTTGAAATAGTCAGACGTTGCGTCACAGAAACGCTGCAGAAATCTTGTTTCACATGAAAACAGATGTCTCATTTGTTTAGTTTGACCTCACAAGAATGATGTCGTCCACAGGCTGTTTCCAGGATGGGAGGACTGTGGAGGAAGCTGTTCACTGTTTGGGTCAACGTCGGGGGTTTACACGCCGGCGTCTACCTTCTCCAGCGGACGGGGGCCGTGTTTGGCCAAACCCCCGAGGACGTCTATGAATCACGAGGGACAGTTAATACACAGGTGGACGAGAAGCAAGAAAAGGAGCGCTCTTAAAAGTTTATCTGAGGCCGTGTATGATTGTCAATGTTTTGTTTTTGAAGCCACCGCTCGTCGTTCAGGTCGTCTGTTGTTGCAGGTTTGGTTTATAACATTTTGTATTTCACGTCTGGTGTAATGTGACAAACGGCTACTCAAGAAGACGGAAGCCTCGTGTTGGGCAGCAGTTTACTGGTTCTCATACTGAAGTTTTCATTTCAAGCCTCAGGTCTGCCGTGATCTCTTTACAGGAAGTGCACTTTGTGCCATTTGTTGTGATTAATAAAGATTCTAACAAAGTGTCTGTGTAAAAGTTCATTTGGTCGCCGTGTGAGCGTGACGCACTAACGTCGCAATGCCGAGAAGACAAAGGAGTACGTTTCCATCTATTTGAAAGGAAAGTAGGTGAAAGTGGCCCAGTGTGAGTGTGTTCTTTATCTTCATGTTTTTGATGCCTGTCATGCTTTTGTCTTTCACACCTTCATATTTGCCGTGCAACCATTTCAGACCCTGGAGACGAAATATCATCTGTCAAAACAGAAATACTGTACGTGTGTGTATATAAATATCACTGACTCAATCCAAGTGTCATATTTATGTCAACTCTTGCAGGCAGGAGTATTTTGAACTTCCCGTAGCTTTAATGAGAATAAGCCAGACACACCCAACACCACACACACACACACACACACACACACACAGGGTATTTCCAAGCAGGAAAAAAAAAAGTGCAGACAGACATGCTTCCCATCACAACAAACCCGTCAATTACTAAAATACTAGACACAAACTATTATCATTGAGCCAAATTGTCTTCTTTCTGAAGTGTGACTTTTAGAGCTGAAACAATTACTGAAGCTTTGTTCATGATTAAAACAAGATTTCTGACTGTTTCAGCTTCTTAAATAAGAACATGTTCTTTGTTTCTTTGCTCCATATAAACAGAAATTATTTAAAACTGAATCATTTTGGTTTGTGGACAAAACGAGGCAATCGAGAAAATCATCATTTCCAGGTTTCCTGACATTTTATGGACGAAGTGATGACTCAAGAAAATAATCGACAGATTAGTCGATTACGAAAATAATCATTAGTTGCAGCCCTAGTGTCTTTTTTGAGCCAGTTTTGTAATGTTAATGTTCTGTGTTTATCCCATTCAAATATTATTATTATTATTATTTGAAAATATGAATCATAAAAACATATGATTTAAAATAAGAGTAATTTATTTGTTTATTAATGGAACTCTCTTCCAGGTTATGAGTGCTTATTGACCCCAGTATCTGTAGGTTTGTACAAATTATTTCCAATTTTAATGAGAGCAAAAAAACTGGACCAGATTATTACAAAACGTGGCACGGGGGCACTTTAGAAACAAGTTTTGTTTCGGTATCTTAACATGAGTGAAATACTAAACTTTTATTTATATTAATGTACAAAGAAAGGAGCAAATGATAAAAAAAAAAAGTCAACTTGAGTTAATGTGTTAAAGCGAGCACAAGAAAAAAATGCTATATTTGATCTCATATTACTTTTATGAGGCAACATAATGTTACTCATGAAACAACAGGGAAACTACAGACGACTGAAATTAGTGTAAAAGGTGCGAGGTGCGACCTGTAAACAATCACGTACTTACATCACGAAATCACGGAGCGGAGCTGCGAGCGTGTCGTCGTCCTCTCCCGGAGGAGGGAGGGAAGGAGGGAGGGAGGGAGGGAAGCCTTTAAAAGTCTTGCGAGAGCCGAGTGGAGACAACACACACTAGTCTGCGGAGCCGGAGAGAAGCCACGCGAGATGATCTGGACCGTTTTTCTGCTCGTGCACGCCGTCCTGCTTTATTTCATCCTCACACACAGAACCAGGTACGTGACCACACACACACACATTCAAGTCTTACCGCTTTAATCAGCTCCTCAGAAATGACTTTCTGCCTCATTAGAACCAGGTTTTGGTCTCTATGTGGACTACTGTGGTTATAAACAGTGTTTATGTTTGAAAAAGTGCGCACGCGCGCACACACACACACACACTTTAGCATTAAATAGTCAGCACTTTTATGCTAGGCACGCTGACACTTAAAAAACGCACTTTAAACTTTCTAAGTAACATGTTTTTATATTAAATATTTATTATGTGTGATTTATTATCAGTCTTTACTGCTGTCAGTGTGTCACGTGTTAAGTTATTTTACATTAAGGTTTTGTGTTACCATCGATCAGACACTGGCTATAGTCTTATTATATTTACATGAACAAATGTCCCTATTTTAAATAAATAAATACAAACAACAACACACACATACACTGTAGTGTTTAGTTACAGTTTTTAAACTTTCTTCTTCTTTGTGTTTGTGTTACAGTTAAATGTGTGTAATTCAAATCCGTGTCAAATCTGTATACTGAATTCATCAGGAGTAACAATAATAATAGCAGCAGCTAATAATAGGTTAGTAAATGGAAGGTGCACGTTTTATATCACCACACCTGAGTGAACCTATTTTACTTTAGTCAGTTTGGTGTCCTGCAGTCTGAGGAGGAATGTGGTCCAACGAGAACAGTGTGTCTTTCTCTCCGTGTGGACACTTTGAAATTAGCCTACTTTTGAAAATTAAAGCAGAAAAGTGGCGTATGAGGAATCTAATGATGATAATAATAATGAGGAATCTTATTATTGCATTGTTAAAGAAGTTCAGGTCCATAAACACAGGTTTGCGGTCACACGACGAACCGCAGAAGCAGGAAGAATAAAAACATCCGTACTGTAAATGACAACACAGCATGTTGTCACTCTGTAAATTAAGATTATTAGTGTAACTGTCCGGGAACTGAGTGTTCAGTAGTATCAGTGTGTTCTTTTTAATAGCTACTGTCATGTCAGGAGGAAAACATATAATACATCAGCCACATCAACCTCTAAAGATAATTATTTATATGTATTATTATTTTTCTTTTTAGGTCAAAGAGTGAGCCACCTCTAGACAAAGGAGTAATTCCATGGTTAGGCCATGCTCTTGAATTTGGAAAAGACGCATCTAAGTTCTTGAATCGAATGAAGCTGAAGCATGGCGACATTTTCACAGTGAGTAGAGGCAACGTAATGATGAATATTTTGACAAAGCAAAAAAACTAACATCTGTAGGTTTTCTGAGCAACTTTTCCTCACACATTTACAACTCTGAAAAATATATTTACTGTATATATCCAAATAAAGTTAGACAAAACTGCCTCCACTGAAAACTGATTGGGGTCACATAAACTCTTTTGGAGACAGTCTCTGTTTAATGTCTGACAGAAAGTGCATAAAACAAACAAAACAACACCGGGCAGACACATGTGAAGCCCCTAAACACATAAAGTAATAGAAATAAGTATTCGAATGACAAGAAAACATAATAAAAATATTGAAATAAGGAAGCTACAGCTGCATAAGGACATAAGGAATGAAAAGTCCCGTACCTCCTTCTACCTGGTGCATCACAGCAGAAAGACACACCCTTATAAACAAAAGTCCCACATGTCGTCGAGTCAAACAATGGGCAGCAAAAATCATACATGTAGATAAATGCAGCCACTGAATGGACTTTGTGTAAAAGTAAAAGTATTATAAAAGTGAGGAGTTAGGATTGAGCCATGGTGGCTCAGTGGTAGGGCGAGGTGTCTTTCAACTGGAAGGTTGAAGGTTAAAAACCCTGGCTCAGCTAGTCTATATGTGTCCATGAGCAAAACACTTAACCTGATGTTGCACCGTGTGAATGGGTAGCACTATATAAATACAGACCATTGCCAACTCTTCTTCTTCTGATTTTATTTGGTAGTGGCGAGTAACTACGGTAGTTAGGGGTAAATCTAGTGGAGTAAAAGTACAAGTCGCTAGAAAGACAAATAACAAAGTAAAGTACAGATATGTTATGATATATTTGTTACATTACAACACTGATTTATACATAGTTTACTGTAATAATAATAATAAGACAATAAACCTCGTTACAACTGTAGCAAACATGTCAGAGCTCAGAGACTGGAATGTGATGTTCAGGTAATGACTTGTTAAAAATCTCATTGTGAATTTGCATGAAAACACATTGTGATTCTCGGTTATAATAGTGACATAAAAAAATATCGATATATTCAGTAAAACTCTATCATATACATACAATAATATAATGTTAATGATTACAGGTGCGTGCGGCTGGACGTTACGTCACTGTGCTGCTGGATCCACATTCATATGACGCAGTCATCAATGACCCCGAGTCCCTGGACTTCACACGCTACGCGCGAGTGCTCATGGAGAGAATCTTCAGCCTGCGGCTCCCGCATCACCAGCCCAATACTGCCAAAGCCATGATGAGAAAGTATGTCCTCATTTATTCATTTATTTATACTCCAAACTGAAAGACTGGCCCGAATATTTTCATTTTCATTTCATGGGAAATGTGAAAGCGAAATAGTTTTGTGGAAAATCACCTACTTTCCCCATGTTTGGAAATGCATTCTTACGGCGTCATGTTGATACCGACAGTTTTTACATTATTCATTTGGGTTTTTGAGCTGGAAAACCACATATTATGCTTCTCCCTGTGAGATCGCGACTCATTCAGGGCCAGAAAAAAGATCAATATTTGGCTTCTCTTTGTATATGTGTGTGTGTGTGAGCCCGAGTCATGGTATCAAACTTTCTGAATTACAATTCAGAAAGTGCTGGAGTCTGTGCCCAGGTCAGATTAATCAATGCTCTGAAATTGAGGACTTAAACTGAAAGAAAAACACATGTCCGTTCCATTCGAACTATTGTCAAATGAGTTCACAGCAAATGCTGATTAAGCCGATCAGTTCCAGAGCTGTGAATCACCCACGAAAAGATTCCTCATAATCCTCATAATCCTGACTCTCACAGAAAAATCAGGAAAACTGCTCCGTGCATGGGAAGGTGAGGCAAGACAAGGCAGATTTACACTGACAAGAGAAAAACTATGGTCCAAGAAGGGAATAAACCAACAATACAATACCACTATTTCAGTGATTTAATAAAGATTTGACCTGAGGCACAACCAGAAAATCACTCACGAGGACCCGAGAGGTCAGAACCAATTAGTGATTTAAAGACTAACTGACTTGGTTTGAAATGATTTAAGATTGCAGCACTCGTTTGGGCACTCGGCCGACTTGGGGTGGAATCCATGTCATGTGATTTCAGTTTCTCTGTGTCACCACGTCACACCTTGTTGTCACAACACCGACAGTCAACGTGATTTGATTTTCACCCGTTCTTCCTGTGTTCCTCTCCGGAAACTTTCCTGTCCGCAGGCACTTCATGGGAGTGAATTTAACCACCCTCAACGGCACCATGAGCCGACACCTGCGGGCCCTCCTGAAAGCTGAGATGCCTCCCAACCAGAAACACTGGAAAGACGAGGGACTGTTCAACTTCTCATACAGCTTACTCTTCAAGTATGGAGGAGCCCACTCATTTCTACACGCACACACACAGTTTTCAGCTAAACAGTTTACACAGGCCGGTCAGTTGTGACGTCTGCTGTTTGTCAACACACCGTGATAAATGTGGCGTCTATTAACCCTTAAGTTCAGAGTCACCTTTCCGGTTTGTGCGTGCACATAAATAAGCTTTTGGCAGAGCGGATGTGAATGTAACCGTCACTCTGTCGCGCTCTCATGATACCGTTCAATTAAACAAAGTAAAGAAATCCTATATGACAGCTCTGTTTACCTTCTCTGTGGAAAAATACCAGCACAGAGCGGATTAAATACGAGTGGGACGATTATCTTTCCATCAAGGCAGAATCGGCCAGGTGTCTTTCACCAACACATTCCCACACCTTGTGTGTGTGTGTGCTTTCTCTGCAGGGCGGGGTACCTGGTGCTGTTTGGGGGAGAACTGAACAACAACAACAGCCCGGATCTCTCCAGCGTCTACGAGGAGTACAAGAAGTTTGACGGACTCTTAACCAAACTGGCGAGGGGCACACTGAAGCCAGGTAATGACACGGAATTAAATTTCTCAATTCCAAACTTTTCCATGACCCACAAGGTCCACGAGAAGCTGAGGTCTGAAAACACTGTTGTCTGTCGGTGATGAAAAGTATTGTTCATCACTGATCCAAACCATGAGTCAGGACAACGTCTGTGTCTCAGCAAAAGTGCTCTTACATCATCTGCTGTATGTACTGTATATGTTTGCCGTTGACTTTGTTGTGTGGTCGCCATGGTGACTTGCACTCTCGCAGTTGCTTACGGAGCATAAAGGAGTGAGAACATGTGCGATTCATCATCCAAACCTGATGTCACAGCATGCTCCTTATGTCATGTCTCTGCTTGTGTGTCATTGTTAATCGCTGCACTCCGTTCCACCCAATGCGAGACAATGGCCGTGCTTCAATGTGCGCAGCGTTCTCTGTCATACGTGAGCCACTGTTGTGTCTGCCGTCCCAACCCAGTAATATCCGGTCTAACTTTATTTATAAAGCACTTTAAAAACAACAACAACCGCTGAAACAAAGTGCTGTGCATCAAAAATAAATCAATAAAACAAATAAAATAGAAAAACATAAGACCTAATAGACCGAAGAACAAAGCCAAAGAGTAAAAATGGGAGGTTTTAAGATGCAGGCAAGACCTTTTAAGGATTTAAAAACAAATAAAATCGTTTTAAAAGGAACTCTGAAGTGCAGACGTCGTAAAGGCGTGTGTTACTGTCTCAGTGCTGCTCACCTGTCTACTTTACTTGTCTATCCTTTTTTTGTCTGAGGTGCTCATCATCTTCTGTTATGTCAAGACTTGGTCTTGTAATGTGAGGCAAAGCTCCCACATAAACAAAGTTGACTTCTCTTATGTTTTGCCAGTGACTCACTCACTTACTGATGTTTATCTTTGTGTCACAGAGGAGAAGAGGACGGCCCACAGGGTTCAGCAGAGACTCTGGGACCTTCTGGCTCCAGCAGGTCTGACTGAGGATTCAGGGTCAAGCCCTTGGCTTCACAGCTACAGGCAGCTCTTAAAGGAGGAGGGGGCGGACGAGGATGCGCAGATAAAAGCTCTACTGATGCAACTCTGGGCCACACAGGTGAGACGAAGCATTCCGTTTACACACAAAGAAAGAATGTTTTCAGATCATTTGTAGAGATTAGAAAAGTGTTCTAAAAGTGAACTTGAGATGAACCTGATGCCACCGTCACGTTTTTTTGTGCTGCACATTTTCTCACACCACACCTGAACTCCTGAAGGGACCAGGTTACAAACACACAGTCGCTGCGGTGCAGTACTCGTGTTTGGCACACGAGTGCGCTCTTCACCTCTGTTTATGAGCAGGTAACACTTGAAATTACAGCACAGTAACAAAACGATAATAACGTGGTAAGAATGTTGTTAAAGAGAGGTCATCTTGTGGTGATACCATCTTATTAAAATACTGTTTTACCTTTAAAATAAACACAGGGTGGAATAAAAAGGAGCTAGTTGAAGGCTAGAGTAAAAAAGTCCCTGATATCTGAGGTTAGTGTGTTTCAAAGTTCAGGGGCGTAAGTAACAAAAGCGGCAACCTCCAATAAACCAGCAGGGGACGATCGCAGTGTTCTTTGCGGTCGGCAGTTGGCGATGTTGCTTGGTCCGAGCCCATAAAGTGCTTTGTATACAAGGAGGAGGAGCTTAATTAAAATCAACTCCATAAGTTACAGGGAGCCAGTATAAGACAGCTAAGACTTGGACTAATATGCACTCTCTCCCTGGTTCTGGTTCATAAAGGAGCAGCAGATTATTATATTATGCCCCACACACATCTCCCTATGTTATTTACCATCATATTATTGCCCTACAACAAAAGAATGAATATACTGTTGCCATGTGTACCATCTTTTACTGAAAGATAAAGTGTTGAGCACAGAGCCATTTTACTTTTTTATGGTGTCGGAGTTCAAAGTTTTATTCAAAATGCTTTCATCCTTTGCTTTAATGTATATTTTAATATTAAATATCACTACTATAGTTTTACAGTACCTCAGAGAGACAGAGAGAGATTCCAGATGGTCTCGTCTAAGTGAGGACTAACTCTCACATCTACCTGTGTACAGTATTGAATCATTCAGTGTTTCTACAGCACAGCTGGGGGGTAACGTCGTACTCTGCAGAATGTTGACTCATCCTTCTGAGACTTATCTTCAAGCTCTTCTGGAGCTACTTTATCACGTTCTTTAGTAAGATAAAATATACAAATTCACATGCACTATTACAATCTATGAGGTAACTTGTTGTGAGGCATCTTTTAATGGATACACAAGTTCAGTCATCAGCAATGCTTATGTAAACAAAGTGCTTGCACGTCGTAGTGACTTCGTAGGCAATTTGAAGTGAATTTATTCTCCGTGTTGTGTTTCCATAGCGTTGGCTACTTTGTGTTTGTGCTGCTGGCAGACAGCGCCGCCGCGGTTCGCCATAAATCTTAATCGCTTTAGAAGTTCTGGCCTTGGATGGAGGCAGATGGCAGGTTCCTGTGGCTTTTCCTTTTTAAGTAAACCATTATCACACTGTGCGTTTGCCAGGAGTGAAACTATCCAGAGTGCGACTGCCCTCATTCCAAACACGTGGAAAGAAGCCGCTCTCCTGTGTCTCATCAGCGCTGGAGATTCATTCGTCTTTTTGATTTAACGTTTGTGTCATTTGTTCGTCACCAAACAACCAGTTGCGTCGTCACTATGCAACACTGCAGTGTCAACTTTATTAGCAGCATGGTCATGGGAGTCTTTTGTTTGTTTCCAGGGTAACGTTGGTCCTGCTGCATTCTGGCTCTTGGGTTACTTGTTGACTAATCCTGAAGCTCTGATGGCCGTGAAGAAAGAATTCAGCCACGTATCACAGACGGCGGCGTCAGAGACTCCACTCATGGACACACCTGTAGTCACTCCTGTGTTTGGTAAGGATGTAATCCCAAGTTTCAGAAAAAGCACAAGCTACTCTCGTATTCACTGTGTAAAGAAACAGTATTGAGCATGAAATGCTCAGCTTTAACCCTTAAACACATCATCCCTTTTTGATGTGGTTTTGATTTTTAATTTCTGGAATATTTCATGCATATTGTGAAACATTTATCCCAGGTTGTGCATTTCTGAGTATTCTCAATATTTTTTTTCACGTATTTTCTATTTTTAGTCTTTTGTATATGACATTAACTAAAATACTCACACTAACACACCTTACACTCAAAAATGTCCTCATTGAAACCCATTCAAATCCCTATTTTTGACGCATCATGACAAAAGCTTGGCAATTTAAGGGTTAAAAACTTTAAAAGTACATTAATGTTTGATATGTATGATGATGACTGATAATATATAACATCTGATAATAATTATTTATGCAATGTTTATGTGTTCATGCAAGTATTTTACGAAATATGACATTGCAAAAGAATTATAATAATAATGCATATAAACAAATGTAATCTAATCTTTCACATAAATAATTATCCACATAAATAATAAGCTGCAATAATCAGTTTGCATTTGACAACAGTTTAAATGAAACAGACATTTCTAAGCACTACATCTACCAAATAAAAGTTTTATTTGGACGATTAAAAGCACAAATAGCACCAGTTGATGTGTTGTAAAATAGGCCAATTGTACAGTAAGTAAATGCCATTATATACAAGTGCCAAATATCCTGCTAAGTGGTGCTTATCCTTTATAGTTATTTATATTTTTATATTTTTTTATATCACCATTTTTTCAGATAGTGCTTTGGAGGAGGCAATGAGACTCACTGCTGCCCCCTTCATCACCAGAGAGGTGGTGCAGGAAAAGACCATCCACCTGTCTGACGGCCACGATTACCTGCTGAGGAAAGGAGACCGGGTGTGTTTGTTCCCCTTCATCAGCCCTCAAATGGACCCTGAGATTCACCGTGAGCCGCAGGTTTGTTGTGCTGACTTGTTCAAACAAGAGCTCCCATGTTACCAACCTTTCCACTCCATCACCCCCCCACACACACACACAGTGCTGCCAGTATTAACAGGAGTAATTGTCCTAGGGACTAGCTGGAGGCAGACTTGAGTGTAATTAGCATTGGGGGATATTTATATAAGGCGGGATCAACGCCTACACACAGCTGACCCTGCATTACCCAGTGAAAGGTCAAACCCAGAGCTGTAGACCAATGAGGGATTAGCCAAGCAGAGGGAACAGAACCACAGATAATCGCCGTGGGAAGGACATTGCAAGGCTCCTTGAAAATAAAGACAGTTAAACAGTTATTGCTTTCATTCAATTTCTGGTGTTAATAAAGATGCGTTTCCTTTCGCAGACGTTCAAGTACGACCGCTTCCTGAACGACGACGGATCGGCGAAGAGCGCTTTTTATAAAAGAGGGAGACGGGTGAAATATTCCTCCATGCCGTTTGGCGCGGGGACCAATGGCTGCGTGGGGAAGAAGTTTGCCATCCACACCATCCGAGAGTGAGTGTCCGAGAAACGTGTTCCACAGTGTTCCACAGGAAGTTGCTTTGTTCTAATGCGTTTCACCTGTGTGCTTACAGGTTTGTTTACCTGATGTTGACACACTTGGACTTGCAGCTGTGTGACCCAAACGCTCAAATGCCCGAGGTGAATGCCGGTCGTTATGGATTCGGGATGCTTCAGCCGGAGGGAGACCTGCGTTTCCGATATAAACCGAGGCTCACGCACAATAACTTTTCTTAAAAAGAAGCAAAAAAAAAAAAAACACATCTCTTTTTTTTGTACATTTCACCACTAACATGTTGTTAATATGCCCTTTTGTACTTTTATATTCTGTATTTATATTTTACAGTGTGTAATATTTATGAAAATGTGTAAATAGTGCATTTTGTGATGATGTTAATATCTTGGTGTTTGGTGGTTTAAGTACACGACGGCCACACACACGGTGTTTTGTGAGTAAAACTGACATATTGTGACTACGATGATCAGAGTGTGTTTCTGTTTGTTGAAAACGAGCGAGAGCATAATGAGGAGGGGACGACATGTACTGTAAACAGAGCCAGCCACAAATCTGTTGCACTGACACACACACACACACACGCCTGCTGTATGTTTATCATATGGAGAGCAGCTGATCCCTGATGATGAGCACGAGTGAATTCACTGCAGGTTTTGCAGGTTTTTTAGGAGAAACATCAACTTACTCTTAATTCCAATCACATTTTAACCCTTAGAACACAGAGCATTTTGGCTTTTTTCATCACTATGTTTAAACATACAGTACATACAGAGGCTGTAAGAATATAGAGTGTCTTATATCCTTTTTTTCAGCACAATCTAGGCAATCAATTTCATTTTCACAAATTATATAAACACACCTGAGCAAAAAGTACTCAAAATGTTTAAAATCAGATAGAATTTGTAAAATACATCACAGTTCAAAGTTCACTTGGCTAATTTTTATAAACAAAAAGAAAAAGAAAAACAGTCTAATTTTGTGACTTCGACATAATTATTGCTACTTTATACGACTAAAAATGTGATATAAAATGAATCATAACTTTGACTCAACAGCACTGTTCAAAGACTGAATATGTGACCTATAAACACACAGCCCCAGGATGTCCACATAAGAAGTTGTGTATTATTTAATCCACAGTAAATTTACTGTGGGTGCACCTGTGGCACAGATCATATTATCTATTATTTTGAACATGTAATGCATACAAAGGACAAGAAAACAACAGGTAGTGCAAAGGGAATCAGGCTGAACTGACAACGCTCAACAACAGTTTGAACAGAAAAACACCTTTTACTCGTCCTGAACAAAAACAGGTTTCCAAAAAGCACAAATGAAAAAACAAACAAAAGAAGTCAAAAAGCTCATGAGTAACTGGTTTTAAATACGGGTCAGGACACTCACTGGTCAACAGACAAGACAAACTAGCAGGAAACAAGCAGGTGGACGGATAACGAATAACAGGTGAAACACATCAGGGCGGGGCAAGTAATCACAGAGGAGGGAAACTCTACAGGAAGCAGACACTGAAATGAGAGGTGGCTGTAATTGTTTCAAAATAAAATGGGACACAGAACATAAGAATACTCAGGATGTTACAAAGGGAGAGAAAAAAGGACCATATTTCACACTCGAAAAGGGGTGAAAACATATTTAATCCGACCCCTTGAACTGTATTATGTTCTGTCTTTGACCCCAATATCTATCTTTGATTAGGTGTAGGATATTCACAGCTGATATAATAATGAATTGTTGTTCATATAATATTATTAACATATTACAAATATGGACTCTTCATAAATAATTATCTATATTATTTTATTAACATATTAGAAATATAGAAGGCTATTGACGCAACTATAATATCATCTATATGAGATTATTACAGATAGAACTGTCAAAACTGAATTATAAAACATCTTTAGACAAAGTTTAATAAGCACTAAGAGGATTTATTTAGGACACATCTGATATTTGGAGTGTTGCAGAGACATTCACAGATGTTTCCTTCAGTCATGTTGCTTTTGAGTGTTTATTGAGCAGTTTTAACACAGATTTGCATCAATTACAGTAATATTTGAAATGGATTGGAATGGATTCCTGTGATGCAGTGAGGGCTGTTGAGAGCTGTGTGGCTCTGTGAGGGTTAAACCCACACAGGCTGCAGCTTGAGGAGCCTCAGTGAAATCAGCTCCTCCAGGATCCCGCTCACACTCACACTCACAGGCTCAGACTCAGGCCAGCACGCATCCACTCACTCACACACACACACACACACACTGACTGACTGCAGGTGGAAGAAGAAGAAGAAGAAGAAGAACGAAACCGAGAGCATCTCAGAAGAAGTGTGTACTTGTTGATTCACCGCGGGAGGGCTGGACACTGAACATTGTGATATTTTCCCAACATGTCGGTGTAGGAAGCTCATGATCATGAGCCTCCATCAGCGGACCCGAGACTGACGCGGACCTCACAAGTTATGTTGCTGCTGCGCGTCCATGAGGTGAACCTGGAGATGCGGGAGACGCGTATGTATCACATTTATTCAGCGTGTCATTATCTGACATTATCTGTCTGTCCGCTCCACGAGGAACTACCTGCTATAGATATATCTATCACCAAATGTACTATTCATTATTCTTATTTGCTTGTGAAATAACGCTACCACGAACTTAGTTAACACGTTCTCGTGATGAGCGATGTAACGAGTAATGAGTTGATAATCGGTGGTTTTTGGTGTCGGTTCAGCTCCTTAAAGTCACGTTCAAAAACTCTACATAATAGTCTTAAAAGTCCATGGATTGATGGCTGTCCCACACGAGCTGAGGGAGACGTTTCAGCACCGGAGTCCGTGGACAGCGACAGAGCCCGGGCTCCAGGGTGACTGATAGACAGGCAGACAGACAGACAGACGGGCAGAGATCGACAGCGTTTCAGCACCGGACAGCGCTCACCATTAGTGCAGTCCACGCAATTAATCTCTCTCTTAAATTCGAATTCAAAAAAGTCTTTATTGTCAATGGAAACATTGTGTTTCCATTGACAAAACGGATGTGACATACAACCAAAAAATACACATATGCACGAATTAAAGGATAGAAAATTGCTTTATTATAAACATGTAAGTAGCTTCAGTTTAACGTGAACACATGAACAGAAGAGAATAAAGTAACAGATAAATATATAAGTGGTTTCCTGGTGGTTTTAGAGAGTTGGACTCCCTCTCTCTCTCCCTCTCTCTCTCTCTCTCTCTCTCCCTCATCCCGGTGAGCAAGAAAAGCGGCTGTGCCTCTTTAAAGCTGATTAAAATATCTATTTGCTTCTCTGATGAGTGGATAAACCACCTGACATTGCTGCTGTAGGACAACGGCTGTGCTGTTCCAACAACAACAACAACAGCATCCATCCATAGTTAACTCCTTATATTTATTATATAGTTATAATATCTGTCTCACAGTGTGGATATAGTCCACATGGGCCCCCATAAGGTTTATATTCTGGCTAATATTCGGGTCCCCAAGGGTTTGTCCATGTTTCCATGGTGGCCCCAGCCGTTCCAGTAGTAGTTCTTAGTGAGCACCTTTTTCCAGGCTTCCTGGTTACTAAGTAGGAACTTAAGTGGGCTTGAAGTGGGCAAATTATGCAGGTCCCTTAAGGCGGGGCCACCATGGAAACCACGGACAAACCCACCTGGGACCCATACTGCACGAGCCCAAATAAAGCCCACATGGAGTCTACATTAACTGCTGACTGGGAAGTGTTACCATACTACTACTGCTAACTGCTTACTACTACTACTACTACTAAGAATGAAACTGACTGACTATTTTTACTATTTTTAATATATTATCACATTTATGACGTAATAATTGGATTCTATTTGACTGTATTATGTGTACACACGGAATGATGGCGCATATCATTTATAATCACTGTTTTCACCTTTTTTATTTTGCACTTTAAGACATTTCTTTAACATTTTTTTCGTTGCTTCAGTTTCAGCCACAGAGACAGTGCTGGGACCCTGACGTGGTCGTCTCCAGGGTCATGTCTTCTTAATCTTCTTCTCAAGCGACCCCGTGACTTCAGGAAAGATGATCAAAACAGGATTTCACTCAACAAACGCATTGCCACCGGACACGGTGGACATCATCCGCATCAAGACCCACTCTCGCCGAGTGAGGCTGAACGTCGGGGGCCTCATCCATGAAGTCCTGTGGAGGACGCTGGACAGGCTGCCCCGCACCAGACTGGGCAAACTGAGAGACTGCAACACGCACGACTCCATCCTGGAGATATGCGACGACTACAGCCTGGATAGCAACGAGTACTTCTTCGACAGACACCCGGGAGCCTTCACCTCCATCCTGAACTTCTACCGCACCGGGAAGCTGCACATGATGGAGGAGATGTGCGCCCTGTCCTTCAGCCAAGAGCTGGACTTCTGGGGCATCGACGAGATCTACCTGGAGTCCTGCTGCCAGGCCAGGTATCACCAGAAGAAGGAGCAGATGAACGAGGAGCTCAAAAGGGAGGCGGAGAACATGAGGGAGCGGGACGGAGAGGAGTTTACCACCACGTGTTGCTCCGAGAAGAGGATGAAACTCTGGGACCTCTTGGAGAAGCCGAGCTCATCGTTTGCTGCCAAGGTAGAGTCACCTATGGGTTAACGTCCTGGGCTGGGGGTTAGACACGTGTTACACAGGTCCACTCATCATCACTGACACAACAGCACTTCACACTCTCTCACAACTATCATCTTCTCTTATTTCCCCTGTGAGCACAAGTAGGAAGTTATAGAAGAAGAGGAAATGAGAGAAATTAGAATGTAAATATACAGATTCATATTATTGCCCATATGTATACACACAAATTAACCAATAGAATATACCGTATGCAGTACATATTTAGCATATTCAACAATCTCAACGCACAGGTTTTATTCAAAACTATGTAAATAAATACATAAATAGATGAGATTAAAAACAGTAATCAGTAAAAACAATAAAACATAAAAATGTGCATGTGCTCATTTATAAATAGCCAGAGAGAAAGAGTGGGTTCTAAGGCAGGATTTAAAAGTCTCTATAGCAGGGTGTCAAATTCAAGAACAGAGGGGGTTGACATTATACTGACTTCTCCTCAGTAGAACAGCACAAACAGTCCTGTAGTTACATGTAACTTAGCCAAGATGTATAAATCTAAAAGAGAGGAAGCCAAATACAAATAACCCCCCTCTGGATGCGGCTCTTGTTTATTTATTTTACTGGCAAGGTAACTTGGTACTAATCAGTGTGTCAGAGGAAACAAAGATGGAAAGACGTAGCAGATTGTGTCGCGGGCCGAATTTGCCTTGACTTTGACGCCTGTGCCCTAAAGGGTCTCAAAAAGCCCCCATCACCTCTAGACTTAAGTCTGGTTTTTAGGAACCTCCAGCAGCAGTTGGTCAGAGGACCTTAAGGCTCTGGTTGGTGTGTGGTGACGAGGGGAGACCAGACCATTGAGGGCTCCATTAATCAAAGTTTAAAATCGATACGGAAACAGACCGGGAGCCAGTGGAGGGAAGCTAAGACCGGCTCTGACTGATGTGGCCGCGCTTTTTCTCACAAGAGAGAAGTCGAGCATCAGCACAGCAATAACAACACGTGATCATAAACTAGATCATAAATTAGAATAGTATCACACAACTTAATATGCAATAGAAATGAACATGACTACAATAATCATGATATCGTCAGCCATCACTAAGGTGATGGTAATGATTGTCAAACCCTTAAAGCGCTTTTTGTGCTACAGGAAAAGAAAGAAGTTGCACGTCAAAGCCAACGTGTGGTTATTACGGTAATTTCATTTCCACTGTTGCAGGAAGCAGCAAATCAGCGTCTTTGTCTCCAGGAAGAGAAACAGTGGGGAAAAACAACTTTACATAGTTTCCATTTTTTGGCCTGTTTTCGGACATTGAGACAAAAACTCAAACAAATGCTACTTTAAATATGTTTTATACTGTTCACAACATGCAAAATCTGGTGTTCATGTGCAACTACCGTGTTGTTTCTAAACCTTTTGTTTTTCCTTCATTTGAAATTGTTAAAACACCATTTTAACATGCAGTAAATTGTAAACAACTGCCAGATATTGAAAGCTATTCTGGAAAAATGGGACATTTTCTGGCCCTTTTATGGTTAAAATAAGCAACAACAACAACAAAAGTCCAGACTGACATTTTGAGGCTCATGTGTTTAAGGGTTAAGGTTTGAAATTTAGGAACTCATGGAGTCTGATTGAAACAAAAACAAGAGAACAACACGAGAAACTCAGTTTATCTTTCTTTTTAGCCCGTCTTCATCTGATGCTTGACTTTTATTTTAGCTAGAAGCCATGCTTTTAATCTGTCACTTTCAGCAGCAGGAGTAAAGGAGGGGGAGGAGGGGGAGGAGGGGGAGGAGGAAGGAGATTCACCCAGAGGTGAATGTCAGAACTTTTCCGCTGATGTTTTGCTGAGTCATCATCGATCAGAACAAAGTAAGACTTTGGGAAAACGACTTTTTGAGTGAAGGCGTGCGTAGCTTTCCAGCAGCTGTGCGTCAATTAAAAGCTTTGTTTTTCAGTGTAAATCCATGACAGTGTTCACTGTCTCTCAGTCAGATCACTTTTCCCTGAGCTTGTTACTGTCTGCAACACAAGTCTCCCTGGAGTAAATGAATGTTTGTTTTTCATCGCGGCACACGTCACAGAGGGTTAAGGAGTGCGACACCTATTGTTTGACTTGAATCCATTTCTTCCTATGTACTCTATTTTTGTACTGTCAACTAACCCCCCCGCTCTCCAACAGTCACTGTCTTCATTAGCCGCCGCCCCCGCCTCCTTTCCACTGCTCTATTCAATCATCCAGCTCATTGACAGGCTCACGGCTCACACATCCAGGAACATGAAATACTTCACTTTGCTGAATCGATGGAAACATCGTCATGTTTACATAATTTTTCTTAATGAACTAACTTTGCAAATGGGTCAATATTCAACTCAAAGCAAACTGCAGTTCACAAAAACAACGCCTCCTTCAGTGGGGAGTCCTTCATAACTTATTCAAATCATCTATTCCTCGCTGACTCTGAGTAAGTGAGGCGGCACTTTATTGTTTTTCTCTTAAATATTCCGTCTCATTGACTTAATTACACACTCCTCAAGTCCACGAGTTGTTTGAAAAAGCTTTATCTATATCTCTGTACTGGATGTGGTGACGGTGAGTCGCTCATTCTACCATAAATGAGCAGATGCTGAGTCAAACTCTGACTGTTTATGAGGAGAATGATTTAAAAAACCTTCACAATCACCTTCATCATTTTTGCTGTTTTTCTTGTTACTGTTAGAAGTAAATGAATAATGTGACAGCTCACAGCTCTGATGACACACAAGACTATTATAAGTTAGTATTAGAAGAAGAAAAATGACTCAGTAACATTTAGGACAGTTACAGGGCGACTGTAGCTCACTGGTCGAGTCAAAGTGAAGGTTGTGGGTTCTCTCACCACTCTCACAGAGCTGGAAGACTGAGTGCTCTCACATCTTCTTGCTGAAAAGGAAACAGTGTTAACCACTTCACCTGCTGTGTGGCCCGGTATGAAAGATGTGTAGATGTGTGCTGTGTAAAAGTGTGAGTGAATGGGTGTGAACGTGTGAATGGCAAAACTGCAGTGTGAAGCAGTTTTGAGCAGTCATTGACCCTTAGACCACATTACTACATACAGTATATACAGAGGCGATAAGAATGTGCAATATAGAGTGTATTCTATCCCTTTTTTTCAGCACAACCTCGGAAATCTAATGAACAAAAAAAAAGTATTTTCACCAACTATATAAACACACTTGAATTTGTGAAATATGTCACAAAGAAAAACGGTCTAATTTGGTGACTTCTGCACAATTATTGCTACTTACATCACTAAAATCAACTAAAAATGCAATATAAAATGAATCATAACTTTGACTCAACAACACATAAGAAGACACTTATATATAAACACTTTTTTTATAAACACACCCCTTGGATGTCCAATTAAGGAGTTGCGTATTATTCCCATGGGTGCACCTGCGTGAGCACTAAGTGTTAAAACTCGAAAAGTGCTATATAAATACAGACCACTTAAATGCACAGTATGTGGTTTCTGCAGCTCAGCGGTCTCTCAATCAAAACAATAACAAAAGACCTCGTTTTCAGACGTCAGGAAGCAACGTGGCATCGTGGGAATTGTAGCTGTGCTGCAGCAGCAGCTCTCACACAGACTGTGCATCCATTAGTGACAAATACACACAGTAAAATGGAGAAAAACACAAAAGTAGTGCTTAATAATTCCTTTCATGGGTTTTCTCCCCCTTAGAAGTTAGAGCAGAAACAGTAAAGTGGACGATGTCATTGAAAGGTGATTAAAATGAAAATACAGCCAAATGACTGCATGTAAAATGTTACAAAAGTGCTTCACTGATTTCATACAATTTAGTTATTTTTGAATGTAAACAATTCCTCAGCTCAGCTGCTCCTCACTGCACTCACAGTCAATTATTAATAAAGTTCAGGCCCAAACAAACGTGAGAATTTTCCCTTACATAAGTATATTTATGCTGGCGCAGGATACAAGCGTCTCCATATTGTGCATGCAACATTTGAGTCATATTTATGATATTAATATTTATTTACATTCATCTCTGCTCCTCTGCACTTGTGCCATTGAACTTGAATACACAGTCAAACCAGAGACGGAGGAGCACGATTCATGGCCTTCTGCCGTGATCATTCTAGCACGCAAACACTGGAGCTCTGTGTACAATTAGGAGAGAAAAGAATCCTGGCATGAAAGAGAAGGGGAGGGAGTGAGGCTTTGTTTGACAAATCCTCACACTGTTTATTTTCATAGAGAAGAGTAGAAATGTCAGACTGATGTTAAATGGCAGCGGTTACATGGGCGCCTGCTTCTGAAGTTTAATTAAAGCATCGCATCTGTGAGAACGCTTGTTCCCCAAAAACATATTCCGCCTCATTTATATTTCAGCGCTGATGAAACTTTAATTGCGCGTTAATGAGAGAAGGTGTGACACGGAGTATCTATAGCTCCACGCGTCACCTCATCCTGGACGTTGTGGAGTTATAACCTTCCCCAAAAATACACGCTCGTCTCTCGAGCAGCAGCAAGTCATCTTTCATGTCAGAGCAGCAGTGAAGGACACACCATGCATTGAGGGTGTTACTGGATCATTTTTAAACCCACTTGAGTCCGTGCGTTTCCACTGTGGGCTTGTTCACTAAATTATTTAGCTCAACAATATGGACACTCCAGGAAACACAGGAAAAAGCTGCAGGTAATCATCGCATCAATAAAAGATCAGCGGCGATTGATACAGAAGAGCACACGCTGAATTTGCTGAATGGCCATGTTGGCCTTTGAGTAAGCGGCCGGTGAATGAAGCCAGACTATGTGCAGTAATGCAATAATCAACTCTCTATACGTCTGTATTCACTGAAGCTTTTGGACACTCAGCTGTAGAAAGTGGCACATCGCTCCTTTGCCTTGGCAGAGGCTCTGTGGACTAATTGCATGGAAACGTCTCGTCTCAGTGAGACAGCCGTGACTGGAGGCCGAGCTGTGCCTCTTACCACACCATCACATTTGCCCTGTTGATTTCCCTGTGAGCACTTTGCTTTGTTACTTGTGAAGAGTCTGAGATCCACTGTGTCCTGTTCACTGTGTGCGGCCTGAGAGGCGGACCTGACCTGGTTTTTACTGAGAGTGTGAGGAAATCATGAACCCATAGAACACACAGCACTTTGGCTCCTCAACCCTTTAACACCTAAGCCGAAAAATGTCCGCCTGGACTTCTTTGCAGATTTTAATTGTCAATATCTGGCAGTTAGTTACAATTTAATGTGTGTTAAAACAATTTAAAATGAAGAAAACTAAAGTTTTGTTTAGCAAAAACATCCGATTTTGAAATGTGAACAGAATAAAACATATTTAAAATAGCATTTGTTTGAGTTTTTGTCTCAATGTCCAAAAACAGGCCAAAAAAATGGAAACTATGTACAGGTGTTTTTCCAACTCTCTCCTCTCTGGTGACAAAGACACTGATTCACCGACTTCCTGCAACAGTGCAAGTGAAATTACCGTAATGACGCTCAGTGTTAAAGGTTTAAAATATACAGTATATACAGAGGTTATAAGAATGTGCACTATAGAGTGTATATCCTTTTTTTTAAAATTAAAAATGCAATATAAAATGAATCATAACTTTGACTCATCAACACGTAAGAAGAAAGCCTGGATATATGACCTATAAACACACACACCCAGGATGTCCATATAAGGAGTTGTGTATTATTCCCACGGCAATTTACCACAGATCTGTGCCACGTGAGCACTAAGGGTTAAGATGTGAAGCAATGTTTGGGCTGAGTGAGGACACAGCCTGAGCAGCCATTAGAGAGGAAGAGTGTTTGTGTGACTTCCTCCTGAGGACAGAGTACAGTCACTCATGCTAATACAGCACAGCACAGTACAGTGATGTTGCAGGGAGTGCAGTATAGGAGGATGTGGCAGTGCATTAGCTATGATTTTATGGTCTGTGTTGTTATTTACAGTGCATAGATTCCCCTGCAGCAGTCTTCACTCCACTCCCCACCCCTTTTATTACTTGCCCTTGTGTGTGTGTGTGCAGTGTTTGGGAGCTGGCATAAACAATCGACTTTTCAGGACCAGTAGTCCTCATAGAGAGCAAAACCTGGTCCTAATGAGGCAGATTCTCACCTCTGAGGCATTTGTGATGTATTTCCAAAATTTCACAAATTTCACAAATTCAATCGGATTTTAAACATTTTGAGTACTTTTTGCTCAGGTGTGTTTATATAAGTGGGGAAATTATTTTTTTTATTAGATTTCCTAGGTTGCTTTCAAAAAAAGGATACAAGACACTGTACACAGCACATTCTTATAGCCTCTGTATATACTGTATATTTAAACATAGTATGGAAAGAAGTGTTCTAAGGGTTAAACTCAACCCCCTGATTATGGCAAACTAATAACCCAGTCACCATGTAAGCATTCATTGTACAAATTACTGTTGAGGATATAAATATATATAAGATAGCAATCTTCATATCACATAAAACCTTATATAAACATTAACATTTCATTTTAAAACTCGTATCAGTGGGTCTACAAGTACAGTACTGCAGTATATACTGTACATGGATTCCTTAGTTACAGCCACTAGGTGACATTGACTAACTTTGGCTGGACGAGCAAAAGTCTTTCAGTCGTTAGTTTCATATTTCATCATTTTTGCTGCTTCACGTTGTACAAAGGCAACCGCACAGACTCTGATAAGACAGCGCCTCTCCAAACTGAGACAGAAACATTAGCATTATGGATTTAAAACAAGCCTTTGATGCTGTTTGATCAGCGAGCGTGCAACATGTGAATGGAAGCGGCGTGTCCCTTCAGAGAGGCAACTAATCTGCCCATCTGTGAAGAGCAGCACACACGAGGATTAAATTGTTTTGTGTAACGGTTACAGAGCGTTTTTCCACAAATTCATCTGGCTCAGCGTTTAAAGTGATTTCTCAGAGACTTCAAAAGATCCACACTCCAATAAGAGCTTCCTTACACTGTTACACTGTTTACATTCATCATGTTTTCTCCTCATGAAAAATCCAGTCTGTTGAGATTCATCATTTACATTTCTATCAGAAAACATTAAGAAGAATTTACCAATAAAAACTATTTTCTGAAAGCAGCATGTACTTCCTGTGCTTCATGGAAGTGCTTAATTATATTATATAATACATGTTATGATTATTTATTATTATGTCCACACAGAGCTCTGTGTTCTAAGGGTTAAATCATAAAATCTACCTTTCTGTCCATCAATCTTCCTACAAATAGCTACATATGTAAAGAACCCACAGCTAAACTAACACTAGACTCCTGTCAACTCCTCCAAACATACAGTATATTTCAGCTTTTATTTCCTTGGTCCAGCTTTTTTCTCATGTTTACTTTACTCTCACTGCGCTCACTGGCAGCACTTTTTCAGTGTGAGAAACCCAGCATCTCTGTTCAGCCACATATGGCAATAAGTTTGAGACTTTTTCAGTGAAAGAACAAAAAAAATACTGCCTCGAGTGTGAGTTTGGTGATGGAGAGGATAAACAAATCTCAGTTTTCTTTTGGTGACACAACAAACACAAATCTTGCTCTATATCTGCTGTTAAATAAGAATTCTTAATCACAAACAAACAGCATTTAATACCTACAGTATATATCATTATATTAGTTTAATGTATATTGGTTAAGTTTTGTAGTGAAACAGGAAAAACATGAAATTCACGACTAATATACAGTATGAGCCGTGAGGCACATAATATATCTGAGATAACATGAGTTGACAGTGCATTTATCACATTCTGGTGCCGATGGAAATTTACATATCATGAAAACACATCAATTTCACCAGAATAAAAATGGGCTCACCAGTCCAAATCTGTTTAAACGTACACAGGCTATAAGAATGTGCAATACACAGTGTCACAGTGTTAAATCCTTTTTTACAGCAATCTGATGCAAAATAATATATAATAATCATTTTCACCAACTATATAAACACACAAAATGTTCATGTGGCTTGTTTTTATGAACAAAAAGAAAAGAAAAACACGTCTATATTGTGACTTCTGCACACTTATCACTACTTTATAACACGACTAAAAATGCGATATAAAATGACTCAACAACACATAAGAAGACGGATAAAAAGCACATTTTTAAAGCCTGAATATGTGACCTATAAACACAAGTAGTTACCATGAGTGCACCTGAGCACTAAGTGTTAAAGCTGCAGTGAAGAATCTCTGTCGCTCCCAAAAGGAAGTACATGAAAACACCAAATGTATTTCTCCTATACACACACACACACACACACGGACACTGTTGCGTTGTCGTTTCCATGGCGATCTAATATGCGACATTAGCTTATCACACCTGCCAGCTGGGCCAATAATCATATTACACATGTGTGCACACACACACACACACACACAGAGCAGTGTTTGACAGAGCGATAAATGCTTTATTTTTAGTACAACCCCTTGAGTGACTTCCCTCACAGTGATGTGTGTGACTGTGTGGAGGCCGTCACTGACACTGACATTTAAAAGGGGTCAGAGTTCACTCACAGGGGAGATAACGACATGGCTACTTTACCGCAGAAGCTCATTCATTATTCAAAGAAGCATCACTCACTGTAGAGTGGTGAGTGTGTGTGTGTGTGTGTGTGAGTGTGGTCACTCCAACTCCAAGTTTCTGGAGAGTTAGACACTTGAGTCCGAACGCTGTCGCACACCACGCGGCGTATTTCATCATCGCTGACTGATAATAGAGCAGTGAGTAAAGCAGCGAGTGCAACTGTACGTCATCCTGGACTTTCACAGATTCCCCTTCACTCGTTCACCTCTTGCGCAAAATTGAAACTGTAGTGTGTAACGTTTAAATGTAAACACACGAGCAGACACATAAACAGACAAGCTCCACATGACTCTCTCTCTGTGTGTGTGTGACTGTAATGTGTCTCTAATAGTTTGGGATTTTTCATTAGTTTTAGTTTTTTTTTCGTTTTGACTTTGTGTTTTTAAAGTGAGTTAGTTTTCATTCTTTTTAGAGCTGGTTTGCTCGGTTTTATTAGTTTTTATTTTTGTAAATGCTTAGTTTTAGTCTAGTTCTGATTAGTTTTAGTGTTAGTTCTCAATCTCAAATAAAACACACTTCATATGAACCAGGATATGAAAGATTATGTATGAAATGAATGTATAAAGATGAAAACGAAGCACATTTTATAAACAAACAAACAATTCAGTTTCAGTTTGTTTAATGTAAAACTCTAGTTTTTTTAATTTTTATTTCAGTTAACAAAAATGTTTTTTCTAATTTTAGTTTCCGTTGTTTTGTTGGTTTTTCGTTAACTATAATAACCTCGATTGCTCTAATGCTCAGACAAATCATGGTCGCTCACCCGCCCCTGCGCTGCTGCTGTATACGTACAAATGCTCCCTCAGTCACGGCGGCTTGTGTAAGGAAAATGTAGTGTGCTCTGAATAATCCCACTCATGCTTCTTATTTGAGATGAAGTTGGTCACATGACACACGGTGGCAGATAATACGGTTCAGGTCTGTGTCCGTCTCAGTCCGTGAGCTTATTGTGGAGCATTTCTGCTGCGTCAGGAGGTTTTCTGAAAAGATGATTTTACAACACATGCGGCAACAAAAAAAAAACAGTTTTCCAACCACACGATGGTCATTGTCAGACAAACCTGAAGAGATTCAAACACAACATTGTCTTGGATTAAATTCACAGCTGCTGTCACACTGAGGAACTGTAATTACCTGAACCTGATACAGAACCCAACACCTGAAAGCTCCATTGACAAACAGTCAACAAGAGTGTGCAATTAAAGGTCTAAGATCAGCGTCAGTCCCTCACTGTGGGGCATCATGTGGGATTATCATGTGGGATTAAAGAATGCTTCAGGTTACGGGCGTGCCGAGCACATATCACTTTGCATCATTCTCATGCCCGCTGACACGTTCACTGTAGATTGTTTATAAGCAAATGAGTTCACTCTCCAGTGAGTCTGTGCACCTGAGAGAGAAGCTGCACCCAAACAAAGTGTGTCAATAATGAAAAAACACGCCCATTGTGCCAGTGAAATAAAATGTCAGCAGGAATCGAGGCAGCCGGGAGGTGCATTGTTCGCCTGACACATTTCATTCAGCTGCCGCTGCTCTTGAGCAAACAGAGCGCGGACACAAAGCAAACAGCAGCGACGCCATGTGAGCCTTCTCATTTTACTTTGCTCGCGTTCAGGCCCGAGTGAGAGGAAAGCCTCGCGTCCGTTTGAAAGAAGTATTATATAAGTGGAGTTCATGTCGGTGCAACACTAATGCTATAATGTAATGCCTGGTTCCATGAGGCAAGGCACTCCCTGCGCTCAGATAATGCAGCAGCCCTCAGGGTATGAGGTTTGGTTTGAGTGGGAGTGGGAGTGGGGCGAGAGGTTTTGTGTGCACCCACCTCTAAAGACTGTCATAGATTAGGAGAGGAGGTTCTTCTCTTTGCTTTGTGTGGAACCTTCTCAAGGGACAATCTGGATCAATGTATCCGCCCACTCTCTTTAATTCTAATGGAACACAAAGACTCATTCTAACCAACCAATCACTTCCAAAGAGAGTACAATACACCAAGACTAGGATTATTCTTTTTTTGGTTTGTTTTTCAAATTCTGTTCAAACTGCTTCTGAATGCAAACATGTCAGCAGCCAATCACACGTGGTTAGCACTCTGGGGTCGCGACCCGGTCAGAACGAGGGTCGTTCTGCATGGAGTTTGCATGTTCTCCCCGTGTGTGCGTGGGTTTTCTCCGGCTTCTCCAGTTTCCTCCCACAGTCCAAAAACATGCAGATTTGGGGATTAGGTCACTTGGACACTCTAAATTGACCGTAGATGTGAGAGTGGATGGTTGTTTGTCTCTATATGTGGCCTTGTATGTGTGAGGACATGTGAACGATGAGGACAGGTGAAAGGTGAGGACAGGTGAATGACGAGGACAGGTGAATGACAAGGACAGGTGAAAGTGAGGACATGATGAGGACAGGCGAATGATAAGGACAGGTGAATGATGAGGACAGGTGAATGACAAGGACAGGACAGGTGAATGATGAGGACAGGACAGGTGAATGATGAGGACAGGTGAATGACGAGGACAGGACAGGTGAATGATGAGGACAGGTGAATTGGCGCTAATTAAGGTCCCTGAGTGAGTGACATTTGTGACCTTTGACCCATTTTGACCCACATTATGTGTTTACATATTTTATTTTGTCAGGTTTGCCTTTAATTAAAATCAAAGAAGAGATTTGTGTTCCCTTGTCCTCTTTGCACGACACAAGCAAGAACCACAACCTTGTTAAAAAAAAGTAACCAAGTAACCTTTACTCTTTACTCTTTTTTTTACTTTACCTTGAGTAAATGTTTAGACCAGTACTTTTACTTGTACTTAAGTTCTTAAAGTAGAATGTTTCAGTACTCTCCACCTCTGGTGTCTAGTGTACCTTAATAAAGAGGCTACGAGGGGATTTTCAACAGCCACCATGCTCTGAGGAGTTGTGTTGTTTTTATATTATATCTATGTGCTTTGCACAATGACAGGACAGGAGGAAGAAGAGGTGTGGTTGTTAATATTACACAGAGGTTTGCTCGTCCTAATGAGACACAGCCTGCGAGGAGTGATGAAGCCGCCTCGGTGTGACATACAGCGCCGCACCACCAGGTTGTCTACCTTAGTGCAGTAATGGCATTCCTCTCCCAAGAGGTTTCTATAAATAAACCTGCCACATATATACTGTATATACAGCTATATATGTATATATATATATATATATATATATATATATACATATACATATATACATGCACACACAAACACACGTGCATGTCCTAACTTGCACATTTCACCATCCAGTCTCTTTCCCAGATTGTTATTTTTTCCATTCATGAAGCACACACACACACACACACACGCACGCGCGCACACACACACACACACACACACACACACAGATATTGTAATTTATTAGCTAGTTTGTGATTAACCACATTGGCATTAATCTAATTTAACTTACTCAACAGTCAACTGTCAGAACCACAGGTGTGTCTTTCTGCTAAATCATCAGAAGGTGTGTCAGAGCTGTTTGAGACACACAAGGACAGGAGAGGGGGGGGGAGTCAGTTTAGTGTTTAACCCTTAAACCCTTGTCTTTTCATTTCTAGAACATTTTATCTTTTTTTCATGTTTATTGTTCAACATTGATGCCAAACTTTAAAAATGCATTAATATTTGATATGTATGACGAGGACTGATGGTGGATTAAAACATTAAAAAAAATAATAATTACAATACAATTTCTAGGTGTGTTAACGTGAGTATTTTATGATAAATAAATAAAAATAATAACGCATAAAAACAAAAGTTGCTGCTAATCTTTCACATATACCAGGCTGCAACAATCAAACCAAAAAGAATCCAGTTTGTATGAAGTCTTTTATAATAATTCCCTTATTGTGTTCATAAAATGAAGGTGCATCATGACAAATGAAAGGACTGATGTTGGTTGAAAACATTTTTAAAAAATGTTTTAATAAAAATGTATATAATTTAGTGTAAAACAGGTTGATGTGAGAGCAGCAGGTCTGGTAGGAAGTCAGTCTGGCAACATACAGTGATATTTATAGTCATTTAAGTATAATTTGTGGAACACACCTATTTTCTTTGTTGTTATAATCTAATTTGTTTCTTGTGAAGTACATGAGTTTGTGTATTTCTTTAAAAATCACTCCTAAAGTCAGCATTAGTCAGCGGGATCCCCGTGTGCACAGAAGAACAGTGGCTTGTTTGTGCTTGTTTGTTGCTGAACAACTTGTGTAATTACTTTAATCTGTGTTTCATTTACACTTCATGGCACAGAATAAAAAGAACTCAGGAGAAATCCACAAAGTCTCTGGTGGGACAGAGTGAGGAGATTATTTAAAGACCATTAAAGGTCCAGTGTATCACAACTATGGTAAAAAAAAAAGAAGACGTTTTTAACAGATTTAAACATTTTTTGAATTTGTATTCAAACTATATGGGTCTCCGAGTGAGAGAGTGTTAGACTTTATGTGCAAGAGAGAAACTTTTCTGGGTCTTCTATTTAAAACTGAATATAAAGGACATACTTTCCCTTTTTTCCCCCATTGTCTTTTTTTTTGTTTTTTTGTGTTGGAGAAGTAAAGCAAGTCTTGGTTCTGCTGCCAGTCAACTGTGTAGTGACGCAGCAATGATCTTATACGTTAAAGAGAAAGTCTGCTTTAATTATGTGTGTTTATGGCGCCGTGATCGAGGATTAAATGGCATTTCCCTGCAGTGTTTGCATCCAGAGTATGAGAGAGTCCCGCGGTGTTGTTTTCATGTGTCCAGGAGTCTGGTAGATGAGCTACATGAGACGATGGATGGATCACCTTTGTTGTACTTGACTCTCTGCACCTCCTCATAGCTCACCCGACACCTACCACTGCTCCCGGCATATTCCAGTGTTCTTGTTTTTTAATTTAAATCTTGTCCACATTGTGTAACTCTAGTGCAGAGTGAGTTTCAGTTCCACTGTCCCATTAATATCTTGACAGTCTTAGTCCCAGGAGTCGCTGTTTTCCCCCCCGGTTTACTGTCATAGCTTCCTCAGCCTATACTCACTCGCTGCTCTCATTTCCTCTCCCTATACAAACATCGCCTTACCTTTGTCTGGTGTGATATATAGGCCACGGAGATGCAGCATTTAGGAGAGGGAGAGGAGAGGAGAGGAGAGGAGAGGAGAGGAGAGGAGAGGAGGCGTGGGTCACAGGTTGAAGGGTATATGGATAGATAATAGACTCTAAGTGCTATTAATATCAGCCGTGTAAACAGCACACCACTCTCCATCCATTCCGATGTAAGAACTTCTCCTTTAAAGAAAACGACTGCACACTCAGTCACATGAACTCATGCAAAGCCGGTAATTACTGGTAATTCACCGTCCGGCTGCCTCATGTGTCCCTCATGTGTCCCTCATACTCCACCAGACAGTGTCCGTCTCCCAGTGAGGAGGAGGAAGCGGAGAGTACACTGGGTCCCAATGTAAACTGAGCAGCGCGATGAAAATTGAAAAGGTTAGTGATCTGTGGGAAACTGGACCCCCTGGTTTTAACATATCTGGGATTCCCGCCCTCCGAGGACGGAGGACACAGACTCACCTGGCACGGAAGTCGAACTGTACCAATGTGCTTTGAGTAAACCTGAGGAGAGAGTGATTACAGAACTGATATGTCTGCTGCCTGCATGGATCATTTACTGATTGAAACGGTGGGACACACGTTGGTGTAGTGGTTAGCGCTCTTGCCTTTGCAGCAACAAGACCCGGCTTCGTGACCCAGTTGGAACAAGCTCCTTTCTGCAGGGAGTTTGCATTTTCTCCCCCGTGTGTGTGTGTGTGGGTTTTCTCTGGTTCTTCCGGCTTCCTCCCACGGTCCAAAAACATGCAGATTTGGGGATTATTGAGGTAAATTGAACACTCTAAATTGATCGTGAGTGTCAGAGTGAATGGTTGTTTGTCTCTACTGTCCAGGGTGTGACTTCGCCTATTCAGCTGAGATTGGAACACCTCCCCATGCGACCCTCATGTGGAGGATAAAGTGGTAGACGATGGATTGAAAAAGGTGAAATTTGAATGGAAGTCTAAGGAAAAATGAGCCGATTTCTCACATGGTTTATACCATCAGTGAACATCTAATCCCAAGTGCTGGTTTCGTCTCTTCGTAAAATGATGTTCTCATTGAGAGGAAAATAGATGATTCTGTGTGACGCCCAGGGTTTGACAAGCTGGTATCAAACAGAGTCTGGCTGCAGGTGACATCTGTGCACAACCTCAACACGACACTGGACCAATCACAAATCTCAAGACTTGTTTGCCACTGTTTTACAGTACACACACACACACAGAGCCTTTGCTTAATTAATAATCCCTAGTAATCAAGAATCCAGAGGATTAGAGCAGAACAACAGCAGACACTTCCACGAGGTGCAAGCATGTCAACGTTCTTGCATCACCGAGAGAGGAGAAAAGTTTGTCTCTGTGTGACTGTCAGAACAAGCTGCAGCCTCTTTATTTTTTAATACATGCACCAATACTGTAGCTGGCTGCTGCAGCACAAGAGGCAGAAAAGTGGAAAGAACTGCTCCCTGATTGTTCTCTGGACTGTACATTAGAGGAGTAAGATAGCAGTTTTCCATGAGGCACGGTACGGTTATTTTGCTTTTCTATTAGCGATAGTACCTGGTACTTTCAGTGCTCCAGGTTCCATGCGAGCTGAGCCAATACTATGTGTGACGTCGCCACAGGAAGAGGTTCAAGAATCAAAGTGAACAATGTCTAAAATCTCAGAGTCTGGTGTATTTAGCGACAGCACTGCTGAAAGCCTGCAATCGCGAGCAGCGAGTCCAATCACAACCTCTGCCGATGTGTTGAGTCCGTGCTCCGGTCGTGGAGGAAGTGCAGAACAAAACTTGATTCTAATGATTCAGCGACACTGAAAACAACTGCTTTACAAAGTTTTGTGTGTGTGTGTGTGGCGTATAAAACAGTCACAGTGCAGTTCTATCTGTGTTTTTAATCCTGGGTCAGAATCTCCATGTATGGCAGCGATTGGCCGCGGCCGCGTGCTTGACTGTCGGCCCGTTTACAACAGGCTGGATGGATACAGGAAGTGTGTGAAGCTTCAGCCTCCAGTGTGACATGTGTTTGGTGTTTTTGTTTGTTCATGTCAGAGCATTATGAGTCTTTCTCTGTGCCTGGTGTCTCAGCAGCGTTAAAGACATCCTTTCACAATTTAGAGTTTTCTTCCACTTGCAAATCATGACTATTGTCACCACACACACACACACACACACACACACACACACAAACACACTTTATACAGCTCCAGTATATAAAGTGAGCCGTGTGCTACTGTTGAAGTGGGATTAGTGCCAGCTGCTGACACTTTCACCTGGTACACTTGCACACGCGCCGCAGTGCACGTCGCAGACCGGGGCTTAATACTCCCCACTCACCTTATACTCCACCTACCCGCGGGGCGGAAGTTGCGTTTGCACACGTTCCCGCGCGTGTTTTGCACAAAAGTGGGCCAGGGCCTGAACCCCAACCCAAAAACAACTCACTCACTGCTAATTCACGAATCAGCTCACTGGAGAGCTGAAGTTTTTCCCTCTGTGTGCTTCAGGATGACGACACGTTCCCCTGCCTTTCTGTATCAAAAAAGCCCAACGTCACCATGGAAACTCTCAGCCGAGCTGTGCACCGCGGTGCTGCAGTCTGACGACTGTCTGTGTGTTCGCTCGCTCTCTCTCTGCTGCTGTCTGTCACTTCATGTAAGTGAAAGAAACGATGTGTGAGGAAGGAAACAGAGAGAGAGAGAGAGAGAGAAAGAGAGGCCTGTGTTTTCTCCGCTCTCATTATACTATGACAGTTAATCTGTGTGTGATCCTCAGTCTGCAGATCCCGCTTCACTCGGATCACATGTCGTCCGTCGACACGACAGACACTCAGTATGTTGCATGTAGTCTGGTTCTGCCGTCTTATTCTTTAAAGCTTTATCACAAATCAGTTGTACAGATTAAAGGATTGTGTGCAAGAATTAGTGACATCATCTAATGGTGAGACACAGTGTCACAAACACTCGCCTCACACAAATCTGGATAATTGTCCCGATCCGGCACTTCCGACAACCGTGGGCGCCTCCCGATCACAGGCTGATTTGAACAGATTATCTGTAAATGTGAGGGATTAACGGGCACGATTTTAACACGTATTAAACACGTTTGATATTTACGACTGAACAGAGATTGGGGGTCGTGAGCAGAACTCCACAATAACCAATGAGAGAGAGTTGCTTTGGATGAAAGCGTCGACTTACAAAGGAGGAATAAACTACATAGAAGAAGTCTTGGAGAAAAAGATCCACTAGATAGGAGCAGTGGAGTGACAGAGGGTGAGAGTGCAGAAGTGGATCCAAGTGCAGAAGGAGGCCGTGCAGGAGAGGGAGGGTTCAGGTAAGTGCTAGGACAGTAGATGCTCTTAGAAGAGCTGGGTCTCCAAGAGCAGGACTTCCCTGTTCTGGTAGCGCTCGGTAGGTCATTCCACCAGCGTGGAGCGACGCACGAAAAGAGTCTGGATTGTCTTGTGCCGGGTGTTTGCACCGCCAGACCACAACCCTGTGATGAACGGAGCAGTCGAGGGGCAACAAAAGCCTTTAGAAGAGCATTTAAGTAGCTGGGAGCAGACCTGTGAAGCACTTTGTAAACTAGCATCAGTGATTTGAATTTGATGCGGAGTGGCTAACGTTAGCCAGTGGAGCTCACTGAACAGAGGGGTGACATGTGGACCTTTGAGGCTGATTGAAGACCAGGCGTGCCGCCGTGTTCTGGCCCATATGTAGCGGGTTGATTCCGTCTTCTCAGCCATGAGATTTTCCGGTGTTTCTCAGTCCCCCTGCCCCCCATGTCTTTATATTCTGAAGTCACGTTAAATCACGCGAGTTCCTGCAAGATCCAAAAATCCCTGGAATCTCCTCCCTGGAATCGCTTGATTAAAGGTGAAAGTGTGTGGTCCTGCGTCTTGTCTGGATCGTCTCCAGTCTGCGCTTTCTCAGGATCAAGACGTTGAAAATCGTCTTGTGGTCGCCCATGTTTTCAAGGTTGGGGCAGGTTTAGTGCGTCAGGGATTAATGGTGGTCTTTGCACATTAGACGAGATCTTCTCACTCACACTTCACACTCTTCTCTTCCTCGATGGTTCATGCACTGGGTTAATGTGTGTGTAACACTACACAACTCTGTCACAGCACTTTATTGAGGTGTTTTGTTTGTTGTTTCCTTCCTTGTTTCCCGTTGGCCTCAGGTGTCGTTGTGTACTCTACATCTCGGCTGCACTACAAACGTTTCTTTTCCTCTAAATAATGAATCTCTGGCCTCACTGCACCACCAAGGTCCATTTGTCCATGACTTCACTTCTTGTGTTGATTACACGCTGTTTCACTGTGTGTTTAATTACTCACTTCACTATGGTCCTTCAGCCTTTCACATTTCTTTGATTCCCTGTACTGACCATTCCATTCTGGACCGAGTAACGAGTTTGGCTTCATGCATTTGAGTCGTGAGTCAGTATTTACACTGAAATATAGCACCGCTGGACAGAAATGAGCAGGACACAGAGACATGCAGTTGTCAGACACTGGTGTAGCAGACATAGTGTACGATGATTGTGGTTTGTGATGGTGCAGGCTCAGTGTTCTCAGTGTTCCCAAAACTGATGTTTCTACAGAGTAAAAATAGATGCGTCGCACGTATCATCTGTGTTACTGGTGAGAGTGTAATTATTTAGACACTCAGCTAAAAGTACAGTTGGTGACATACACGATAACGAATAAAGGAACTTTGGGACACTTTTATTTACAAAAATAAACTACATAAGGTGGAGGAAACTGGAGGTGCAAGTATCTGCGATAATGTGCTTTGCCCGCTGATTCTCAGGCACACATGCTTTAACCCTTTAACACAGAGCGTATTGCAGACGACACGTTTGCGTCACCGTAATTACGCGACGGTTCGTGCATCGGAAACATCGCAGCGGTTTCTGAAAGCTGAGAAGTCGCACGTCAAAACCAACGTGTGGTTATTACGGTAATTTCACTCGCGCTGTTGTAGGAAGCCGGCGAATCAGGAAGAGAGAGTTGGAAAAAAGGCCTGTACATAGTTTACATTTTTTGTCCCATTTTTGGACATTGAGACAAAAACTCAAACAAATGCTATTTTAAATATGTTTTATACTGTTCACATTTCAAAATCTGATGTTTTTGCTAAACAAAACTTTTTAGTTTTCTTCATTTTAAATTGTTAATACACTATTTTAACACGCATTACTACCAGATATTGACAGTTATTCTTCAAAAATTAGCATAAGCACATTTTCTGGCCTTTTTATGGTTAAAATAAGCAAAAAAAACAAAGTCCAGAAGCTACATATTGAGTTTTAGATGTTAAAGGGTTATGTTTTGAATTGTGGTCAGGTTAAGGTTAGGTCTGGTTCACACTGAACTTGCTGCTTTACAGCGTGTTTTCCTTCATTTTAAATTGTTAAAACACTACTTTAACCTGCAGTAAATTGTAAATAACTGCCAGATATTGAAAGTTATTCTTGAAAAATGGGCAAATGCACTTGGTTACAGGACATTTTCTGGCCCTTTTATGGTTAAAATAAGATAAATAAATCTTTTCTTTTCCTTTATATTCAATTTCCTCATCACACCTTTTTGTTTTAAGTGTCAGACAGAGTTATATCTACGTATTTAAACATTTGTTATCCACATCTTAAAGAGCAATATCTGCACACTGAAGAACATGAACACACACGTATGGTGAAGGAGACAAAGAGGGTGGTGATGCTGGACAAAGAAAATAGATTCTGTCAGACGTTCACGAGCGCAGCACTTTCTATAATTGCAATCTGGTAAATTTGTTGTCATGGCGACACTGAGCAGTGGCCCTGTCGCACTGGGACCAGGTGGGATCATGTGATGCATTAGCAGCTTCACAGGCACACAGTGAGGTGAGATGTTTGTCTGCCACTGCTGAGGTCACTCGCTCCGAGGAATGGAATTTCAGCTCTGAGTTACGCGGCAGAGAACGTCGTTAAAGCAAATGCACAGATTCTTTTCACATTTATACCGTAGGTTAGAAAATAGAGGCTGAGAGTAATGTGAGCAGTAAAGACGGAACACTGTTTCTATCTCATCCTCTGCTCAAATTCATTAAGGATTGTTTAAGGTGGTTTAAACTGTTCACTCATGCAGCTGCAGCTGACTCTGTCCTGGAAATGTGTCTCACCGAAAATGCAAAAAACACACAGAAAAAGCTCTGCCTCTTATAGAAAATCCCCCGAGGATGACGAAGTGAAGTATAGAAGACGACAAACAGAAAGAAGAGCAGAGTCCTGCTGTGAGGCTGCAGGTACGGCTTATAAAAGACAGAGAGGGAGGGAGGGAGACAGAGAGAGAGGGAGGGAGAGAGAGAGGGAGGGAGGGCAGGACCGGAGCTAAACCAGCTCTACAGTCTGTCGTTAATTCTGAAAATGACGCTTCTCCTCATATTTATTAACCCTTCAACACCGAGCGTTCGCAATTTGCATTACCGTAATTACGTGACGGTTCAGGTTCAGGTTCAGGTTCAGGTTCAGTGCCTGAAGTTTCTGAAAGCTGAGAGGAGAGAGTTGGAAAAACACCTGTACATAAGTTACCATTTTTTGTGTTACTTTAAATATGTTTTATAATCTTCAAAGTTCTTTTTAAATAAAACCTTTTGTTTTTCTTAGTTTTAAATGGTTAATACACTTATTTAACATGCAGTAAAGTGCAAATAACTGCCAGATATTGAAAGTTGTGCTGGAAAAATTGGCAAAAGCACTTAGTCATAGGACATTTTCTGGCCCTTTTATGGTAAAAATAAGCAAAAATGTCTGTGTTAAGGGTTTAATACTGGAGTGTTTATATTCTGTACACATGCTGACAAACAGCACTGAAGCGTCTAAGTCTGTTCTCATACTGTATATCTCATATACGCACACTTTAAATATGACCAAAGCAGGTGAAGTTAAACAGGTAGTTTGATACCGAATGCTTTTACGTTCATTTTCCTGCGAGGTGACAAAAACAAATCATTGTTTGACACTTGAACAATCAAAAAATTGTTCAAGCTAAACATTTGTTGAATCTACTGAAAGATGCTTCTGTTATTTCACACATCAATTTTTAAAAAGACACATGAATTAATCAGCCGTTCCCCTTGTTTTAAAGCTGACAGACGAGTGTTTGTCAAACACTTGTTTTGAATTCACTAAAATTCATTTACAAACACCAGCGTGCATTATTCCATATTTAAAACAAGATAATGGAGTTGATCCAGTACACAGAAGTGCTTATTATGACACATCTGCTCTGACAAAAGGTTTTCTGTGTTTCTTTAAAGTCTCAACGCTAAATGAAACCAACAGTCTCTTGTTTGGAGCTTCGTATTTAACACATGGATATGAGAGAGAGGTATTCTTTCAACTGTCAACGTACAAGCCCCGCCTTCAAATACAGCCGTACCTTTAAAGTTAGCGCACCAGTCTTGAATGTCATCAAGTGTCTGTGCTAAAGCCGTTGTGTAAAACTGATATGGCATCATGGAGGATTACAGGCGGCGGGCGGGCCTCTCCTGTTTCACGTGGTAAACAAAAACCAGGTCGTCCCCTGCGCTCAGTCATGTCACTGGAACCAGGTGACCTGGACCTTTTATGGTAAACACCACTGCGTCGCAGAGGGAAGTCACCGGAGACGAAAATGAGTGAACATTAATTATCTCTCAGCAGACCCCACATCCATGAAACATCTCATTGGTGTTCGTGTCCACTCTTTGGTGTGTGACGGACACAGACGTCGAGTCTGAGATTAGAACGTGTGATGCTGTAATCATGAAGATGAACATTTGTTTAAAGCATGAATATGTGACCTAGAAACCCCCCCCCCCCCCCCCCCCAGGATGACCATATAAGGAGTTGTGTATCATTCCTACGGCAAATTGACCATGGGTGCACCTGCGGCACAGGTCCGTGCCCCGTGAGCACTAAGGGTTACGTTAATTAAAGGTTAAATGAAAATGAAAACAGAAAAATTATTTCTAACTTATACACCGTGATATTGTGCATTTTCTCAGCAGGGGAGAACTAACACAGAGAGAAGCAGACGCTTCATGGCACAAAAGAGTCCGTTTGCACTGACCCTGGTTGTTCACGCCCCAAAGATATCTTTAAAAACATCACTAACAGGATGCAGGTGATTACTGGAGCATCCGTCACCAGTTTACTGCCATGAGTGCAGCTCCTGTCGGGTTTTTTAATCACGTAATAATCTCCGATCAGTCGTTCATTTCATGCTTAATTATGAAATCGCTCTCTGGCAGATGTGTCTGCAGCAGCACGACACAGTTTTGCTCTTATCTTTAATAATCTGCACATTCAGGGAGAGATAAGCTGTTTGAGATGATGATCTCTCAGCATGTGTTTTTCTGTGGCAGGTGAAAAGCACAGACAGGTGTTTTATCAGAGGGGTTTCACACAGGGAGACATCTCTCACTCACTCTCTCACTCTCTCACTCTGTCACTCTGTCACTCTGTCACTCTCTTGTTTTGCCTTCATTTTTCACAGTCTGCACCTTTACTCCACCTCTGCCCTTCCCTCTGTCAAAAACGTCTCCACAGACACCGGCCCACAACGATGACCTTGTATTTGTACATTAGGATGAAAATACTAGTTTCACTGATAACAATGATACAGTCAGTTTATTTACAAGTGAAATTCATTTAAATTCTGTTTTTGTTTTGTTGTGGAGAAGGGGAATCAGCTCCTAGTAGATCCTTCTTTTTTTGGTTCATTCTTTTTGGATTTATTCCTCAACTTCCCGGCAACCTCAAGTCCAAACTTCCTCTGGATTACTTTAGTCGTGTATCATAAAGACTCTTTAAGTCAATATTGATCAATCTAATTCTCTGGAGAAATGATATGTGATTCTTTCTTTGAAAACAGACTCAGTTTCTGAGTTTCTTTTTTCATCGGAGCGTGCGTGTCGTGCGTGTCGGATTCACAGGAACTCAAATAGATTTTGAAAACCCTCCCATTCGCAGACAGACAGACACTCTTATGTTTGTGGGCCTCACCATTTTAGCACCACCTTCACACTTCTAAAAGGACACGGCTCCCGCTCGGCTATCCGTCTCCCTGTCACGTCCTCGGCACATGGCACAGGACTGGCACAGGCTCCAGTGCTACAGGCTCAAAAAAGGTTGCGAGGCAAGGTGAAACGGGGCAGATGAGGCACATCTGCTCCACACGCAGGAGGCCTTGTTCATTTGTGAGATGCCGAATGTAGTCGCCTATGTGGTCCAGACACAGATGGTTAATTAGTAACTGTGACGTTAAATGTAATTAATAATTAATAGTAAAAGACTTTTATATAATTAGCATGTGTTTTGGTTTCTAATATTGCGTTATGACACCTCAGATGTCAGATGAGCTGACACAATTCTGATGAAGCAGTTTACATTTAAGCGTCGCCGTGTTCTGGACCATCTGTAGCGGCTTTCACAGCACTGGTCCTTGCAGTAGTCGAGGCGGGAGATGAGAAAAGCCTGTGCGAGGAGCTGGGTAGCGTGCAAAGCTAAGCTGTTAGCTCCATACGAGCAAGTCAAGACTGACGGAGGCAACAGCAACACTGCTGACTGCAAACAGGAGGGATTATGAGTGAAAACACGCAAAATAATGTTTCGTGTGCTTCCACTGTATACAAACAAAAGCTCCCTCAGTCTGGTCTGTTTTCAGATGACAGATGCAGCATTCAAATAATGTTCTGTTGTTGAATAATAACATTAACAACAACGTACACCATGTAAAAAAGAAAAAGAAGAAGCATGAGTGAGTGTCAGGTGACGTCTCCATGCTCTTATTCCTGCTGCTTTGTTTTTGTTTTTATAAAACCCTCAACAAGCAGCCGCCTGTAAAAGTGACTCAAAAGAAAGGTATGACACATGAGCATTGTTCAAAACCACAGAAGCACAAACCAAAAATGTCAGGTGTTATTTATAGAGAGCGACACGACATGTGCAAGACCATTTTGAAGATTTGGAGAATTCTTGGATGCAGCGTGTGCAGACGACACTCTTTGTTTTTCTTTTCACAATTAACACGTCCTGTAACAGTATCTGTGCAGCCAAACCTCATTATTATCCATGTAAAAATAATTATATTAAAACACACCAGTGAGAGATTAAGATAAACGTTATTGCTGTTATGTGGAACGCTCCAAGACACAAGCGTCTCTGTTCCACTGTTGTTTCATACTTCCATCAATTCATTCTATTAAAGATGATCGGAAAATAAAAAATAATAACCCACAGAGGGAACAACAGCGCAAGTCGTGGTACAAAAGGAGAATTAGACCAAGAGAAAATAAAGTGAGTGAGTCACCGTCGGACATAATCCCTCCATTGATTTAGCTCATGTGACGACAGGGGCAAACCCACTGGTGATAAAGACAAGCCAGAGGAACCTGAAGTGAATCAACATTTCACACTGCATGCAGCTCTAAAATGTCAGCCTGGTGACTACAGGACAATGCCACTTGTTCTCTAAATGTCATATTTCTGTCGTTATTTGTTTGCTACTTCCCTCAAGTCTTTGTCCAACTCTCTGCTCTGTTGCAGTCGCACTCTCTTCTGTTTGGTCTTTAATGTTCATTCCTACTTTTGTCTGATTCTAAATATCTTGGATCGCATGGAGACATGCTCTCATTCACCCATAATTAACCCTTTAACACCAAACTCATTTTAGTTCAGCGGTCACATATAACACACCAGTAAAATAATAGCTTAATAACCTATAAACGATGAGATCTCCACATGTTTCCCTTTGTTTTACATTTAATGAAGTTTCTTTTACAAAAATATGAAATTTCTTGGCGGAAAACAAGTGCAATTTCAACAATATGATGTAAAAGTTTAGCATTTACACATGTGCATAACAACGTACACATCACAGTAGATCTACAAGGTGTCTAAAACTGACAATTACAGTATTTCACAGTATGATTAATCATAATGTGAAATTTTAACAATTTCATCCTGCGGACAGTTCTGGCCCACAGGCCGTATGTTTGACACCCCTGCTTTAACACCTCAGTCTCAATATGTCCACCCAGACTTTTTTCTGCTTATTTTAACCATAAAAAGGGCCAGAAAATGTCCCTGTAACTAAGTGCTTTTGCTCATTTTTCCAGAATAACTTTCAATATCTGGCAGTGATTGACAGTTTACTGCAGTGTGGAAACCATGTCCAGGTGTTTTTCCAAGTCTCTCCTCTCTGGTGACAAAGACTCTGATTCACCGGCTTCCTGCGACAGCGCGAGTGAAATGACCACAATGACCAGATGTTGACCTTTGATGTTGCAACGTCTCAGCTTTCAGAAACCGTTGGAATTTTTTCGGATAGCACCAAACCGTTGCGTAATTACGGTGATGCAAAAAGTCTACTGGCGAAAAACCACTGCTGGACTGTGTGGTGATATTATTTTACAGAACCAGTGATCACAGTGTGTCACATTATTATTCATGTGCTTTATTGCTCATGGAAGTTTTTAAAGTGACAGGGTGGAACTTTATTCCCATTTAGACCAAGATTTGGACAAACGTCAGCATCTTATCTGACAAGTAAAAGATTTTAAATCTTTAGGTGATCAGGGCAGAGGAGGAGAGAACAGGTGAATCAGAGTCAAAGACAAGCGCAGAGTTTGGCTGTAACATCAACAACAATGTGAGGGGAAGGGGTGGCGCTGAAGACTGAAGAGTATTTATGGTGAAGCAACTGATGACCTGCAGGTGTGTGACGACGATCAGCTGCAGAGGGCGGGGACTTCAGCCTCAGCCACACCCACCCAGCAGCAGGACCAACAGACACAGGAGAGGCCGCCTCCCTGCTCCAACACACCTGACTCAAATGAACTGAGTGTCAGAGCTGGATGACGAGCTGACAGTTGACTCAGGTGTGATGGAGCAGGGGGGGGGGGAAACATCTAAAACATCCAGGACCAGGACTGAGAGACCGTGTCGTTGTAGATCACGACAACATTTCACTGTTTCACTGCAACATGGATCTAATAAACTTGTTGAAGACACATTTTTACATTTAGTACTTAATTAAACATATCTCTTTATACATTACATTACATCACATGTCATTTAGCAGACACTTTCACCCAAAGAGACTTACAATTTATACAATTTACACAATATTTAATCATTTGCTGTCAGGTAATTGATCTCAGTATCAGCCTTCACATTTGTTTTGGTTGTCTGAGATGAATAAATTCAAAAATCCCAGTGAATTAAAATTGTTTCCTGTTGGTCAAAACCACAGTTATACTAAATATATGCACTTGGACTTATGGCACTTGACGAATAAGAGAACTGTTGGCCTTATGCTCCTGTTCATATGCTTTGACGCTAAAAGTGGACAGACAACATTTAATTGCCAATAATATGTAATGTTTAAAATGAACCAGACAGGTTTTTCTTCATGTTATATAATAATGGTCTTCAGATATCAATTCAATTCTATATTATATGTATAGCACCAAATCACAGCATACATTATCTCGAAACTGGATCTGGATCCTGCAGCCCAGGAGTCACCTGCAAGATGAGGACAGAGAGAGACAGAGGACAGGAAGGAAAGACACAAGCTAGGAAGAGAAATGTAATAAAGTCATATTCATACCCTGAGAATATTTCCCATCAGTCTATGTCTATAGCAGCATAACTAAGCGATGGTTCAGGGAGCTGGTTCTACAGGCGAGGAGCCTGGTAACTGAAGGCTCTGCCTCCCGTTCTGCTCTTATAGACTTATCGTAAGTCTGCATTTGGGACCAAAGCGATCTGTTGGGATGATAAGGAAAAGCAAGTTATTTGAGGTATGATGGGACCTGATCATTAAGTGTTTTTTATGTGAGGAGAATGATTTTGTCTAAGTCAGCGCAAAATCATGTACTTTTACAAGAAGGAAAGGGGTTTTAAAATATAACTATTATTCATGGACCACTGTACAATTTTGATCAATTCATTGTTGCTGTAAAAGAATATGCACTAAGTTGTGTGAGATTCACCCAACCGTCATTTATACACCACTTATTCTTTGAGGGTTTGTGGGAACGCTGGAGCAAATCCCAGCAAAGTAGATCTTTGACGATCAGGTGAGACGACCAACCGCTGTGACGAGTCAGTGACGAGTTCAGTTGAAAGATTTTATTGAAGGTGGCGCAGAAGATCCGAGGAGAACTGAGACAATCCCAGGTCTGATACATAGAGTTAGTGAGACTTGAGATAGTGGATCCAGTCCAGGTGCCTGGCGCCTTGGTATCTAGTGAGGGAACCTTGAAAGGCGCCTATAGTTTGTGTCTTATCCTAAGTTATGGCTATTGTACGAACAAAATTAGGATCGCCCATCGAGTGTTTTGATAAAACATGGTTGGAGAACCTTCCAAAAGTCACGAGCAGGCAATATTTCAACTTCTCTGACAAACGTGCAGCAGTGTTTCCAGAGAATCTGTGTCTCTGCAGCGCTGTTTTGATCCAGTGTGAAGCAGAGCGATCTCGCTTTGTGTGGTGAAAGCAGCGTGAAAACTCTCTGTACTCTCTGCACTCTGAGCGCCCCCCATTCACACACACACACACACACACACCTAGCACTTCAGGAGGAGGAGGATATTAAATATTCAGTCTCCTGCCTCCTGGCCCCGGGGGGAAGGTTGGTTTGGGGCTAATTACTGAGCTGGGAGTAAATATATAATGTGTGTGTGTGTGTGTGTGTGCAGCAGCAGCCTGGAGAAGACTCATCTCCACTGTTTGAGTTTATGCACACACACAGGAAGTGAGGCATATACCAGCCCCATGACCTCACTGCTTGTCATTAAGAGCTAATGAGGTAATACAACTCTAACAATAACCCTCTTAAGCTGTGTATCTGTGTTAATGTCCTCATTGCTTATATTCTCCTGAAGCCGCCTCACACTTGACTCAAATTCTCTCTCTGGCTTTATTGCACCACCCCTGCTTACACACATCATCATGTTGCCTAAGCCAGGAAAATCACAAATTCCTGTTTGGACTGGGTTTGCAACACTTCCTCTGTCTCAGAGGTTTGTCCACAGATGACACTTCCTCTGTCTCAGAGGTTTGTCCACAGATGACACTTCCTCCTCTCACTATGTCTGTGTCACATCCACGTAATCTCCTTCTCTTTTGGCTGAGCTCAGGTTTGGGGCGTAGGAGGGGAAAGGTGGAAGTGTTTTGTGTTCAGCGTGATCAATTATCCGCGCTCAGGTCTGGTCAGACCTCACGGTCACTCTAGATTAGTTCTGATCTGACGAGAGTGACTTCCACCGGGCATCCAATTTTGAAAACGGCCCTTGGTCGTCATCGCTGCGTCTTGTTTCTTCTCGTTTTAAATGTCACTGCGGAAACAATTATGTATATAAAGTTGTGTAACTTTCTCATTTGGGTCTCCTGGCAACCTAAATCAGACCTCCGTGTCCTCGTAAAGACTAAAAATAGCAGCTGGAACTTCAACCTGTTACTATTACAAGGACCATCTTGTGTCACTTTGACATTAATTGTGATTATTCTGTTGGGGGTATTTATTTTTGTTATAAATCTGCCTTTAAAAGGCTGCAATTGAGCGTTTTCATTCATCACTAGTGTCTCTCGGGATCCAGAGCAGAAGGCAGACTATTTTACTTCGTTTATGTCTGCCCTTTAATTCACTCTCACAGCCCAACTGTTCGGCTGTTAAAGTCAAAATGTCGTTCCTCCTTTCCTTCCCTTTCCCCACAGCAGGGTTTCTCTGCTTTTAGTCTCTCTCCTCAAAGGCCAAGACAGGAGGACAAGCAGTCTCCTGTCAAGATTAATAAAAGCTTATGGTCGCTGATTGATACCAGGGAATAATCCTGCTCACGACTGGCTCGGGACACGGCCTCCACAGTGACCTTGTATTGGATTTTACACCGACTCTGGGGCAGGTATAATAGGTGTGGCACACCTGCACATCCCCAACTATACGCAGCACTCCTAATCCTTCAGAATATGACCAGACCCTGTTGTACTCAGCAGATTATGTCATTAGTAGGCTGCTCAGCACTTCACAGGTTTCCAGGACTGTCTTTAAAGCTCACTGACCATGTCAGTTGTGCTTCGTAATGCGAGTAATACACTTCGATTCTCTTGTAGCCTCAGGCACTGGCGGTTTGAAGCATACGAAGCATAAAATGGAGAGATGAACGGGTCCGGCACTGGTTTTTAAAACAATCCCAAAGTCTGTGTGGATCATCCACCTCCACCTCCTCCTCCGTCTCGCTCTCAGTTATGTGACCGCAGGGAAAACATCACATTATCTCTGACCCAATCTCTCTTGTATTCGCTGACGTTACATTTCATCAGTGGTGCTCGTGAAAAAAAGCTTGAAAATCAAAAATGGGCCGTGAACTTACATGAACTGAAAATGTGGGGTTGGGGCATTTTTGGTTCAGTCAGTAAAAGCAGTTTGAAAACAAATTGGACGCATTGAGTGAGTGTCTGATGGGATGATCTGATTCCTATGACTTTCATTTTATGTAGATCAGTGCAGTGAGCTGCTAAGTCGTTCGTAAATCGTTCCATATCAAAAAATGCACTTTTACTTTGAAATTCAGTGAAATATCAGCATGAATATCTTTATTATGACATCATGATGGAATAGTGTGTTATAATTTGTTGTTATATAAGAATTGTTTTTATAAACAGCTGCTTTTTTTTCCGGCCCCCTCTTGACCAGACTAGATACTCATTGGCCCCCAGGTCATTTGAGTTAGACACCCTTACAGGAAAACCAATCAACTGATAAAGCAATCCTACACAAAATGGCATTAGATTGGGCTGCAACACTGGGATCTTAAGTTTTTTTTTTTCCTTCTGTGTTTTCCAGATCCTGGCGATCATCTCCATCCTCTTCATTGTGCTGTCCACCATCGCGTTGTCTCTGAACACTCTTCCAGAGCTGCAGGACACAGACGAGTTTGGACAGCCCACGGACAACCCACAGCTGGCTCACGTGGAAGCTGTGTGTATCGCCTGGTTCACCATGGAGTACTTGCTCCGTTTCCTCTCCTCCCCCAACAAGTGGAAGTTCTTCAAGGGTCCTCTAAATGTCATTGATCTGCTGGCCATCCTGCCATACTATGTCACCATCTTCCTCACAGAGTCCAACAAGAGTGTGCTGCAGTTTCAGAACGTCCGACGCGTTGTCCAGATTTTCCGCATCATGCGGATCCTGCGTATTCTGAAGTTGGCCCGTCACTCCACAGGTCTTCAGTCGCTGGGCTTCACTCTAAGGAGGAGCTATAATGAGCTGGGCCTGCTTATCCTTTTCTTGGCCATGGGCATCATGATCTTCTCCAGCCTGGTGTTCTTTGCGGAGAAGGACGAAGAGGACACCAAGTTCAAAAGCATCCCAGCTTCTTTCTGGTGGGCGACCATCACGATGACCACAGTGGGCTACGGAGATATCTACCCCAAAACCTTACTGGGAAAGATAGTTGGTGGTTTGTGCTGCATTGCTGGAGTACTGGTGATAGCCCTGCCCATCCCCATCATTGTGAATAACTTCTCTGAATTCTACAAGGAGCAAAAAAGGCAAGAGAAAGCTATTAAAAGAAGAGAGGCCCTAGAGCGGGCAAAGAGAAATGGCAGCATCGTCTCCATGAACATTAAAGACACATTTGGCCACAATTTAGAGCTCTTGGACGTAATGGTGGAAAAATCTGAAGAAAAAAAGGAGAAGCTGCACGACAATCATGTATCTCCTAGTCTGCAGAAAGGGACACCCAAACTCAAGTCGCACACCAACTCCGGCAGCCCTGTGAAGACTCTTGAGTCCAGCTACCAGGAGCAGGCCAAGCCCTTGAGCAGCCCTCAGCATCTCAGTGTGCAGAAACTGGAGGAGATGTACAACAAAATGACTCAGTCACAGCCCGACCTCAATGGCAAGGAAAAAGGTCCGCCCTCCAAAGCGGTCTGGCAGAAAGCTGAGTTTGAGATGGGAAACATTGCAGCCGAAGCCGTCTCAGGCAAAGCAGAGGTTGTGACGGATATGAGAAGCATCTCCAGCCTGGACAGCTTCATCAGCTGCACCACGGATTTCCCTGAGAGCTCTCGCTTCTCCCACAGCCCCATCAGCAACATACCAGGGAAAGTCAGCACAAACCCGAGTCTGGAGCCCACGCTGGAGAACGAGCATGAAGGACTCCACGGCACAAGCACACCTCAGACAGGAAGAGGCACCAGACCCAGTCCGTGTTCCGACAGCCCCAGTGGCCTGCACTCCAACAACCCACACAAAAGCCACTTGCTCACGGTCAACTTCAGAGAAGGTGAAGATACAGGAACAGGGCCCCTCTCAGACAGCTCCGTCTACACAACTGCGAGCAGCAGGACACCCACCAAGAGCCCGGAGAACTTACTACCCAGCATTTTCACTTTTCACGACACGTCCGTCAATAAGTTCATCGACGCTGACACAGATGAGGAGGAGCACCTGCACGATGGTTCAGGCACCAACCCGTCCCAGAGACTTCTGGAGAAGGCCAGTCCCAGGTTTGGCCATCCCTCCAGCTTCCAAAGGGGGGGATCCAACCACATGGAGGGCCCGCGGAGGAAGCTGGGCAACAGCACACTGCCGATAGAGGGCCAGGAGAACCACGTGGCTCAGGAACTTCAGCCACTTCAGGGAGACGAGAGTCACTCCAATGCTTGAAGTTACAATACGTGAGAGACGACAACGGGAGGGGAGTGGAGATGAAAAGCACTGAAAACACTTCAAAAGAAGTAGAACTGTGAAAATAAAACATTTGTGTAAGATGGGAGAAAGACAAACAATACTCGTACCTGATCATTTTTAGTATTTATACATTTGTTTGAAGCCAGATTATCTCTTAACTGCAGCCTAGTGATGGGAAGATAGAATATTGTGGGTTTTTGTTTGTATATATATATATATATATATATATACATATATATGTATATATATATATTTATTTATTTATTTAATAATTGAAACACCTATTTTTCTGATATTCCTGGATGAAGCCACGAGCAAAGGCAGTCCAGTCAGTAGCACGGAGGGCATTGAAAACACGTCAAACTGGGGGAAACACATTCAGCTGATTTTACTTCAAATAAGTATGTTGTGGTGCAAAAATGGGATGGGGGGATATTTATTTTTCTTAAAGTGGTGACTATAAATACATGGTATAATTGTGAGATAACAAACATGGTCGGAAAAAAAAGGTGTATATTTTTGCTTCCTTCCTCAAAACTGGCCTTAGTTCAAGTCGTCTCCCGTGTTTTACGTTTGTGTTTTTGACACAGAGTTCGTCTCTTTGTCTTAAATATGAAGTTTGACATCTTTCTCGTTGATGTTTTTTTTAAACTGCACAGACACAGAGAGACACTGTGAGGCCGCGTCCGTCCATCCGTCCGTCCGTTTTCCCTCTTGTCCCGCCCTTTGTGTCCAGCCGCTGACAAGAGAAAGCACCTTAACTTGAGAAGTATTTTTATTATGAGCACAGACGAAAAAGGAAACCGTAACTATGTGTCCGTCTGTCTGTTTACTTAATTTGTTTGTTTCAAAATGTCTGCGTGTGTGTGTGTGTGTGTGTGTGTCTCACACGAGTCGTCGTTCCTACTGTAGCTGATGAAATGACGCAGTATCAGATAACAGATTACGAGCGTCAGTGTAGCTGAAAGCGTGAATATCGTACACGTAAAACTACAAAAGTAGAATACAACATGCAGATACACGTTTATTGTACCAGGTGCAGAATCAGAATTCTTTATATTTTTTAAGTATTTTCTAACAGAACAAACTTGTAGACGTTAACAGACGTTGGGCTAACTCCTAATTCCAAGTGAACAGTTGCTGTTGTTAGACAAGACACCGCAGAGTAGATAATAACTTTGTAATGTTTGCTACCGTCATCGTGAAGAACCAAAGAACTGTTCTTTTACCGATAAACTTATGTTTCGACGTTTAAGCTCAACATGTTTCCTCTGTAGCAGAATGTGATATTTTTCAGGGAGCTGTAACTGCTCATTACACGCGTGAGATTGAACACATGAGATGGACTGACATGGAAAAAACAAAGCTGTGGACAGACAGAGTGCTGAATGTTTACATGAAAAAAGAAAAGAAAACATGTGCAGACTAGTTCAGAACAGTGGATATGGCCCCCCCTTGTTTCCATGGTGATTGTTGCGATGGCACGATGGTTCACATTCGATGCAAGAGAGTCACATCTTATATGTCGCGTCCCTAAAGTCCCAAAGTAACATGTTGTGGCCGAGTTTGTTCACACGTTCATTCATCTCGTCTTTTCGAGTCATTGAAGGCTTTATATAAGATGAACTTATGTTACATGTTCTCATAAAAAGAACAGAAAACTGCAGCGAACACTTCAGCTACTTGCTCCCAGTGAGAATGAGTGTGAACGGAATAGGAAGAAGCAGCGTTTGACAGAGCGGTGCAGCAGAGCTGTCAGCCTGATTACAACTGACATCACTAATGATGGCGGCAGCGCTCTGCTCCCATCTCATGTCCAGCTTCACACACACACACACACACACACACACACACACACCTCATGGTCATTACAGAAATTGTTTCCGAGCACATCTTCAGCTATTTTGAGAGGGCAGAGCATGTTTTCACCTCACCAACGGGTCAATGAGAAATTACATTTGCCCATTTTTCTTGCTGTTAGATTCACTTTTTTTCTAATGGAAATCAAAAGTTCCACTCCCTTTTTTTTTTAATCACACATGGGAGTTGTTGATCAACTACTGGCTCCGTCTGTGAGTTCAAATGTGTTTATTTTGCGCGGCTTGTGACTTTGACTTAAAGGTAGGGGTTTGAGATCCTGGCAAAAACAGTTGGAGCAGGCTACAATACGTTAAATTCAAAAGTCCACGCCCCTTCCTTCAGACTTCCCTCCAAAGCCACGCCTCAGGAAGCACGGAACGCACAACGAACACGGATTCACGAGCGCCGCGCAGCATCGCTAACTTTCTGTAACTTTTTTGGATACTTCAAAAAACAACAAATACTCTAAGAAGTTTGCAAAGCGGACAGTTAACCTGCAGGTCCAGTAGAAACAGCCATATCATCACTTTGTAGCCTCTTCTGGGCTTTCAGGTGTTGCCACCTGAGGCCTTGGGCCCTGGGCCTGGGCGGCCAGTTCAGTAACCAATCCTTGACCTTAAAGGTATAATTCAAACATCCACGCCCCTTTCTTCAGACTTCCCTCCGAAGCCACGCCTCCAGAGCGCCGCGCAGCATCGGTAACTTTCGGTACTTTTGGGTGAAGTTTTTTGGATGCTTTGAACGTGATGATGAAAAACAACACATACTCCAAAAAGTAAAATTAGTGCACAAAGAGGGGTACGTGCATGGGGGGGGAGTAGATCGGATGTTGTTTTTAAAGACCTGTCCGTTCCACAGCTGACTGACATTTTTCATTTTTGTGTCAATGCATTATTTCATTGGTTACAATCGGGTTATGAAGAGGATTTTAAGCAATAATAGCAGTAAATGATCTTCCACCGTAACTTTAAGCATTTTATAAGGTGAGCCCTGTGTTTTCTTGCATTCCTGCTGGTCTGTGATGTTTTCAGGTCGAGTCTCAGGCAGAGTCTCAGACAGTTGAATGCTGAGTTTCATCCTCAGGTTGTTACTCATATTATGGAATCACAGCTCTCTCTCTTTTAAACTCTTCTTACCTGATGAGCGCTTTTTTTATATGTGACGATGACTCTCTGCTAGGTTTTTTTTTACAGCTCAGGAGGTTTTTGGTCAGTGGACAGGTCCTGTAATATTATTGCAACAGCTAATAGGAGCATCCACTCTCTCTGAACTGCCGTTCAGTGCTTTTCCACTGTACAGTTCCAGCACGGCTCGACTCCACACGGTTTGGTTGGTTTTCCATGACTATAGTACTTCCTCAACATGGGCGGAGTCAATGTTTTACACACACGCACACGAGTGACTAGCGACTTGTAAAGCAGTCGTTTTCCGGTGTAACTGAATCATTAGAATGGTTTCATTAAAAGGATGAGTTGAGTACTTCCTCAATGACCGTAGCACAGACTCCGTCGGACACAGTCACTGAGCTTTCAGCAGCGCGGCTGCTAAATACACCAGACTCCTCTGTTCAATGATGAGATGTTAGACACTTCCTTTGCTAAATGTTGGAGATTAACGCACATTTTCAGGATTCTTACGTCCTTTTAACTCATCTGTCAAAGTCACATTTTAGTATCGGCTCAGCTCGCTTGGAACCTCGTCAGAGCAGGTACTAAAAAAAAAGTACCAAGTACCAGGTACTGTCGCTAATGGAAAAGCAAAAACCAAAAGTGCAGAGTCGTGCCGTTGCACGACTCTGAGTAAGTTTTTACTCAGAATGACAAAGCAAAAGTGTCAGACGGGGGTTAAGGCATCCTTCTGAGGATGTGTGTTCATTCCTTGCGATGCTATAAATACCATCCCCGCGCCGTGCAGGGAAAGCTCAGTTACAGGAAAGTCTTTGGCCAGACGGTGTCACTGAATCCTGAGGAACAAACTTTGTAATAAAAGTCGTCTGTGGTGAACTCAACGTCACAGCGACTCATACAAACTCAGAGCAAAAACCTCAAGAACACAGTCACTGGTGTGGAGCATTTCTGCTCCAATCTCATGCTTAATCAAAGTGTCAGAGGAAACAGAGGAAATAGATGTTACACAGAGAAGATTCATTAATATTCACCACACAAAACTCTAAAAAACAAGCCATTTAAATGGTTTTAAACTACTTTTTCTTTGCACTTTATTTCTTTTGCTGAAGTAAATCCTCTGCTGTCCAAAAATGTCAGCATACAAACACACACACACACACACACACACACACACACACTGGTTCCAATATTCAAAAGCACAAGTTAAAAATCTCACAATCTTTAAGCACAAGAGGTTTAAGCCAAACGCAGACGATTCAGCGTCTGTCTGCTGCCTGCACTTGTGTGTACTTGTGTTTTTGTTTGTTCTGTAAAGGTTTTCATACTTTGTACCAGTTGACTTTGTAGAATATTGTCTTTGTGGTTTCCTGACACATGTAGCGCTATATTAAAAAACTCTCTGTCACACTGAAACTTGTAAATATCATCTAAAGAAACTGTAGGCGAGGAGATCCACGGGGAGCAGTTTTACCGACTGATGCTTAATAAAAGACAAACATTGAAATGAGTTGGTTCTCTGAGCTTCACTTTATCAGCTGAAATGTGCTTGTTTTGTGTGAATAACCACTGAACACGTTACAGGAGTCAGCTGCTGAGATTGTGGTTTGTGAACGGAGCCTGCAAACCTTAGACAACAGCGCCATCCTGTGGAGGTTTTCTCCCCCCATTTTATAAACACAAAAATGGAACTATAGAGTATGTTTGCACAGATCTGGAGAAATTAAAGCTCATGCATCAACAACATGACTTCAGAGTGTAAAAAGTCACTCCAATATCACCAAAGTTACCAACTCAACAATGTTGCAGAAACTTACCAGAGAAATGCTGACCTTCAAAAATCTAACGTCCTGATCACCAATCAGTCTCAGGCGAGTTTCACCTGTGCCGACACCTCACTCATGAGTCAGGAGTAAAAGAGGCTTCAGGTGACGTAACTTAATAATCTGCAATATAGAGTGTCTTATATCCTTTTATTCAGCACAACTGAGGCAATCTGCGGAAATAAAAGTTAATTTTCACCAACTACATAAACACACCTGAGCAAAAAGTACTCAAAATGCTTCAAATCGGATTGCATTTTGGGAAATTTGGAAATATGTCACAGTTCAAATTTCACTTGGCTCGTTTTTATGAACAAAAAGAAAAGAAATAAAGTCTAATTTTGTGACTTATGCACAATTATTGCTATTTTATACATATATATATATACAGGCCTATGTATATATATATATATATATATATATATATATATATATATATAATACTTGCTGGTATGTGACATTATGTCATAATAACTTACATCACAGTCAATACCTGGTCATAGCTTTGGGATTTCTCTCGATATTTAAACTCTCACAAGACCGAGGTTATTATCATTTATCGTTAACGAAAACTAACGAAACGTGTGTTAATATTATAAAATATTTTATATTTCTAAAATGCTGTACTTTCATTCATAATAAAATGTTTTCAATTTGTATTTTAATGTGGGACATAAAGGCTGTGCAAGTGAAACACGGCATTCGTTATTGGGTTGAGTTTGAGTTATTGATGTTCAAAGATGTTCAAAGTCTGGCCCGCGGGCCAATCACAGCCCGCAGCTTCGGTTTCATGATGTATTATTTATGGCCTGGTAAGGAGTTGTGCTCTGAACCCGAGTGTCGGGTTCGAAACCCACCTGTGACAGTTGCTTTTCTTTTTTCACTCCTGGAAGGTGGTCTACATGTGCTTACATTGCCATTTAAAAATGTTCAATTTGAATTAAATAGTGCATTTGTATTTAAGAGTCACTGTTAAAGTGACCATTGGCCCCTGAACATCTTCACATTATCAAATCTGGCCCTGACACCCCTGATCTAAGGGAATCAAACCTCTGGTCTTTTATTGGGTTTGTTGTTGAGATTGAACTCCCTGAGACTTCTGACTCACAAACAATGTGATGTGTCTCATGAGGGTTGTTTATTATTATTTATTTATTTATTTATGTTATGTTTGTGTGTGTCTTTAGTCTGTTTCTACCTGACCCTTTAACTGCATCCAACCTCAGCAGTATCATGATGCACATTGTTATATTTGATTCAAAGTACGATGGTTGTTCATTTGGGGTTTTGATGACACACAATACTCATTATGACCTGTTTGCATCTGGCTTACTCCATATTACAAAAAACCCTAAAACTACTAAAAACTAAACTAAAACTAAACATTTACAAAATATAAAAACGAACAAAGCTGCTCTAAAAACTATGTTATGGATTAGGGATTTGTGCACACGTGCTAAGCACTTTACTTTCAACGTAACATTTTACTCTGAGTTGGATAATCCACCTCACATCATGGATCACAAATAACCTTCTACAACACATGAAAGGAATGTCCACATAACTACTGACCATCCTGTGAAAGTGGTTTATTGTGGTCAGCTGGTGCAGAGTTAAACTCAGAGTTAAAGTTTAAAAAAAGATGGAAAAACGTAAAGAATTTTAACCCGGTCAGCTGAAGGATCAAAGGCATTATGCAAATCAAATAACTTTGTATATGAATATTTATCTGGGGGAAAAAACACCTTAGAAAATGTTTAAGAAAAAAGGATTTTGATCACAATGAATGAGACAGACAGGTGAATGATGAGGACAGACAGGTGAATGATGAAGACAGGTGAATGATGACGACAGGTGAATGAATGATGAGGACAGGTGAACACTAAATATATCCTAGTAAAGTAGTTTATTGTGGGTTAGAATTAAACTCAGAGTTAAAGTTAAAAAAAACATGTTTTAAGATGAAACATTTAAAGAATTTAACCTGGTGAGGACAGTTGAATGAGGACGGGTGAATTGGCATTAATTAAGGTCCCTGAGTGAGTGACATTTGTGACCTTTGACCCATTTTAAGCGACACATTATGTTTACATATTTTATTTTGTCAGCACTTTAATCTGTAAAGGTTTGCCTTTAATTAAAAACAATTCATGTGAGATTTGTGTTCCCTTGTCCTATTTGCACGATACAAGAAAGAACCTATACATATATACATATATACACATACTGTATGTATAGGTTCTTTCTTGTGTACATATATGTATATATGTATAGGTTCTTTCTTATGTATGTGTATATGTATATATATATATATATATATATACATATATATAAATGTATATATGATGGTGACTCTGGCTAAGGACATGTTGTGTTAATCCGCAACAACATAGTGTTTAATGACAGTGATTCATTCAGTCATCAGACATTTGATTGGTGGTGACCTTGGATTGGTGGCCACCATCATTCTGCCTCCTAATCCGACACACAGCAGTTACATAAACTCGCTTTTCTGACTCCCCCACGTCACGCAGAGGAAGAACTCGTCCAGATCCTGGCGGTCGGTCTGCTGCCTGAGTTGCTGTCGAACTTCTCCAGCTGCGCGCATCATGATCTTTCTCGTGGACCTGGTGCTGATGCTCATAGACCTCACCTACTCCATCCTGGCTGCCATGATCCAGACTTTCCTGCGGCCGAGGCTCAAGTGCGTTGATGGAGAGCTGTGTTTGATAACGGGGGCCGGGGGCGCGCTGGGGCGCCTGTTCGCCCTGGAGTTCGCCAAAGAGGGAGCGCGCCTGGTGCTGTGGGACTGCAACACCAGTGCCAACGAGCAGACCGCCAAGCTGGCGCGGGAGCTGGGGGTTGAGGTGCACGCGTACACGGTGGACCTGTCCAAACGGCAGAGCATCTATGAGGCGGCGGACCGGGTCAGAGAGGAGGTCGGGGATGTCTCCATGCTGGTCAACAACGCGGGTGTGGTGGCCGGGCGCAGGCTGCTGGACTGTCCGGACGAGATGCTGGAGAGGACTCTGCTGGTCAACTGCCACGCGCTTTTTTGGGTGAGATCTGACGCGCACGTGCACATCACCTTTTACGCACAAACACATTTTGCAAAATCCGTCTAACTCTGCACTTGAGAGACACGGAGCTGATGCGGCCTCACTGTCTGACACGGATTATGTAACATCTGTCCACTCTGGTCCGTGGCACTGATGCGTGAAGGGACCAGAGCAGCGCGTGCCGAGGGGCAGATGTTGCATCACAGGGATGCCCCTGCGCGCGCGTCTATATATATGTGTATGTCTTTATTAGGCTGTGAGGACATATTTTGGTTCAAACCTGTCTTTGTGAGGACATATTGTCTGCTCCTCACAACTTAGGGACTTAGTTTTAGAGTTAGAACTGGGTTTGTGTTAGGTTAAGGTTTGAATAACAGGACAGGAATGCATTATTATTCTATACTGAGTCTGAGTGTCTGAGTGTCTTCACTAAGAATGCTGTAAGGAAACTCGTCCACAGAGAAAGGAGAAGCCTGCACACACACACACACACACACACACAGGCCCACCAGTAAAGAGGGCATGTGATTCTGCACTTGATCCTCTTAACATACAAAGTTAATCTCATTAGCACCAAATCTAAAGGTTTTCAGAGAGGTTTTTGTGGAGTGTGGCTTTGACGTTTAAATTCACCAACACACCTATGATGATGATGATGATGATGACGATGACGATGATCACGCTTAAATCGTAATGGCAGCCACATACACGGCCTGTACACGTATCTATATTCAAAAAGAAAGATCCATGTGTGCTTCAACAAACCGATTACCAACACTTTTAAGCAGGGGTCTCAAACTGGCGGCCTGGGGCCACATGTGGCCCTTCAAACAAGTTGTAATGAGTGATTTCTATGTTTTTATTTTTAAATTAATAGATTAATTTTGCATCAAAATATGTTTTTTTTTACTGTTGCATATTAAAACAAGCACTTATATTTTGAAATGATCCTCTCCAACTGTATTTGTAAAGCACAAAACAAACACAGTGGACCAAAGTGCTGCACAGAATAATAGATAAAAGACAGAAAAGCTCACACGAGGCAAGAATACATATACAAAAAGGAATTAATACGGCATATTGATATGTAATTTTGAGCTCATAACGTCCACCGCAACTGTTGCTTTTCCCAAAAAAGTTGGACTTTTTTTTACTTGACTGGCCCCTGACTGACGAGACGAGACAGTCAGTGGCCCACAGGTCATTTGAGTTTGAGATAATTTTCAAGAGCATTTTATTTTTTTAATGTATCACTTAAAATCATCTTTCCGCCTCGATTAACCGACTGTAATGATGTCAGTCAGACATGGAGCGGACAGGTCTGTAAAAACACCATCCAATCATACGGCGATTGATTGGATTGTGATGCATCAGTGAAACTGCCATCTGTCTGTCTGTCTGTCTGTCTCAGCTTGACTCTACTTGTTTTTGTTTTTTTTGCTTTTCCATTAGGGATAGTACCTGGTGGTTGTTTTTCTTTGCTCTGGTGAGGCTTGTAGGGGCCCATTATTGTGTGTACCTTACTCCATTAAATCTGTGAAGCACCTTTGTTGAGAAGAGTGCTCTATAAATAAAATGGATTAATTATAATTATTAGTATTACCGTCATCTCACTCAACGGTGGGTTTAACACGTCCCCATAAAAATACCACGCAGGATGAGTCAGCCACATCCACTTTGAAGGTACACGACATATGCCGGCTAAAAATGGCCGGAGGACCATTTCTGAATCATTCAGGCCATCAACGTTGTATTCATTTTAAAATATACCAACATTAACCGCATTAAATGTACTAATATCATCTTTCAACAGATGACAAAAGCCTTCCTGCCTCAGATGAAAGCGAAGAACCACGGCCACATGGTCACCATCGCCAGTGCTCTTGGACTGTTCAGCACCGCGTGTGTCGAGGTGAACGTCGTCAGACAACGATCTGAACAGACAGACAGGACAATCCATTCCATTACATACTTTATATCCGACTTCATTCTTTTAAAAGGCTGCTTGTGTTTGTGTCTCCCACATACAGGATTACTGTGCGAGTAAATTTGGAGCTGTGGGTTTTCACGAGTCTCTGACTCATGAGCTTTTAGCAGAGAACCTGGAGGGCATAAAAACGACCTTGGTGTGCCCTTACATTGTGGACACGGGGATGTTTGCAGGCTGTGAGATCAGGTGAGATGCCCTCATATGTCGTCGGTAAAGACCCTGAAAGTTCCAGCATATTCCTGACTTCTGGTTTGACGTCTCACAGGCAGGAGCTCAAGAGTCTCATTCCACCTCTGCAGCCGCTCTACACCGTACAACAGTCCATGAATGCCATTTTAGCCGAACAGCAAATGATCTGCATTCCTCGCATGATGTACATCCCCTTCCTTGCACGAGCGTAAGCACTCGTCCGGTCACTTAGGAAACATGTTCTTTATCAACCGAGGCTCAAATGAACGTCTTCTCTCTCGCTCTCCCTCTAGGTTGTTACCATGGGAGGCAAACGTGGCAACATATCGCTTCATGGGAGGAGACAAGTGCATGCTACCTTTCATCAAGAATGTTGAAATGAAGACTTCCAACGGCCATATCAAGTCTTCCTAATGCCACCGCTGACTCTTCCTCTTAAGTAATGGACCAACTTGAATAACCAAGGCTTTTACCAAATACACATTCAATTGAAGGGAGAACCCAATATCTACACTAACCTGGTATCTCACCACACCAGGTTCCCTGGAGTATATAAAAAAATGTGTTCTTAATTTATGAGAATAAAGTCGTAATATTCTAACCTGTTGTTTTAGAAGAGACTTGTTAAAATGAAGGTGGTGGAGCATATCATGGAATTGTTCACAAACAAGGAGATACTTCATCTTTTGGCACATCAGCATCACTTTGTCATAAGTAAGTTACAATATTATGTCTTTTATTGACATTTATGACTTTAATCTCATAAATTTACAACCTTATTCTCAAAGTTTGTTAATGTTTTTTCCCAATTTTAAATTCCATCCATCTACATGAGTAGATTCCAGTAGAATTCACTATAGTGGATGAATCCACAAATACCAGATATATACAAGTGCGTCTTTTTATTCACATTAACAAACAGTGCAGGAACAAGGACTAGACAAATTAATCTACAGGAAACATGCAACAGAACATATTAAGCGTTAATTTGAGCCAGATTACAGTCTTCATAAAAAGGAAGTCAAACATACAAAAAAGAAATCCCTCTCATGATTGATCCCCATCCCCTCCTGTCCATATGTTCCGTTTAAATTTGCCTCCATTGCTGCTGCTGCTGCTGTTGATTAAATAAACTGACAATTTTTTTTGTTTCGTTTGTTTGTCTTTTGCTCCACAACAAACAACGTGCCCACACACAGTGCTTCAGTTATGTCAATTTTTGGTCATGTCCTTTTTAAAAACCCTTTAAAAAATAACTTTCGTCAGAGAACACACACACACACCTTCAATTCAGGCAAAATTATGAATATCTCTGGTAAATCCATCAAATAACTGTCAAGTCAAACCAAAGCTGTAAAGACTCGGGTCTGGTCTGTCAAGTGTCATGTGACCCAGGGCCACTGTGGCTACTCCTGCCAGTGTATCATGGTCTGCTCCTACCATGTGAACACCCATCACGTCAGCTTCAAACCAGCTGCACAGAGGCTGCCTGCAGGTATCCCTGCAGATACTGGAGGGCTTCTGCATTCAGACTGGTGCTCAGCATAGAAGGAACCTGCAGTACAAGGAATGGACACAAGGGGAAACCATCACTGACTAGAGCAGGGGTGTCAAACTCATTTCAAGTTCAGAGGCCACATTAGGCACAATTTTTAGGCAAAGTAGGCCGGACCAGTCAAATAACAGCATAATAATCTATTAACAAGTTTAATGTTTTTACATTTAATTCAGTAGGCTGTATGTTTGACACCCCTGGGTTAGAGACCATTGGACTGACAACTTAAAATTTAACAGTTAATTTACTCCTGACTAAATAAAACAGTTTTAAATACAAGATAAAAGTCACTGTAATTGTCTGTCCTTTCATATTTAAACTGTTTCGTATACATAGTAAGTGCTAGGTCTCCCAACTTCCACAGATTTCTGTCTCAATGTTCTTTCTTGTAAAACTGTACACATACCCTTCCTGGACAGGCAGTAGACAGTTTGTGGAGGGACTGAGCCAGCAGGATCTTAGGATTTCCGACAGCGTCTCCAATTGGGTCGCGCTCCTTCTTCCCAGCGAAAGCCAGCTGCGAGAACGCCGTCTGGTATCCCGGTGTGTCTTCGATGTCGATGAAGTGCTCGTCGTCGGGGATGCTGTCGTCTTCTGGTAACTCAAACAGACCAATGAGAGCTTGGAGCAGGGGCGTCCTGAACGGAAACATGACAATCCAATTGATTGTCATTAGTTTAGGATAAGCAACACTGACTTTTCTAAATAGAACAGGTTTAAACAGCTTTAATATTCAAAAAAGCATTATTTGTCTCATACAGTATATTGCTGCAGTGCCTCTTTTTAAACTTAAATGCCCAGTCTGCTCTGACTGGTCAGCTGATCTACTCTTTTGTGGTCACACAGATGAATGATGTCAAAATACAGGGTTAATGGGTCTTTTCGGCAGTTAGATGTGGGTTATTCTAATTTGTAAATGAAAACATTAAACAAATAATGACATTGTTTTACCCTAATGTCTTATAAAAAAATGGATAGAAAGCTCATGGTTGTGTTTTCATTCACTTCCTCACCAGATCTTTGTGTACTCCGTGTCCATCATGGCGGGACATTCTGTGAGGACTTTGGTAATGCCAACAGCACAAATCTTCTTCTCAACTGCTCCAGAAACCTTCTGCACCTCTGGAACAACTACTTTCTCCAACACCATTCCAAACATGCTGCAAACGCAAAAAGAAAATAGGATTAATCTGCCAATTTTATTGAGTTGATTTTCCCATAAAATATCAGAAAATGTTTTCTATGTATGATCACTCTGACATCTTTGATCACAACCATGTTGTTTGGCAGTAAAACGACACTTACTTTGGCTGGATGCTGTCAAAAATCTCCTGAAGTGCAATAGCTCCATATTTGACACAATACAAGTTGATGAACACCAAGAAACCTGTGAAAACGCGGCAATATTAACACGTGATATTATATTAAAAGTTAATGAAAACGTGACAAGAACTGACACAAGTGACTAACGTCTTGTTCCTGTGTGAAATGGTGTGAACACAACAAAGATGATGGAACTCACTCTTGATGAACTTGGTGGTTTTGGAGCCTTGAAGTCTCTGGAAGAGCAAAATGAAGATCTGTTTCCTGTATCGAATAATCGATTCTCTGGCAGGACGAAAAAAAAATTGTCAACAATATGAAACATAAATAATTGAACTCATTGAACGACCATAATCAACTCACGGGGGCATGTGCTCTATGATGCTGTTGAGGAGGTAAAAACCTTGGTGGTCATTGGCCTTAGAGGCAATAAGCTTTTGGAAAACTCCAAGCAAGCCGGGCTGAGGAGATGAAATCAGATTACAGTGTCAATACTCTTTATTAAAGAGACACACAAAAAAAACATCAATCATCAGCGCAATGACTTACTATTTTATCAGCAGCAGAGCCGGCAATAGAGGCACCTCCTTTCTCCAGGTAAGCCTGAAGCAGGCGCACCAGAGGTGGGATGTTTCCTGTGCGTTCCCAAAGCACAGGCTGCAGCAGGTGAGGGAATAAAGCCATGTAGGAAGCGGGAATGGAGTTGGAGTGCATCTCCAAGAGGAGAGACATCACCTGGAACACGTATGGAAGGAACTCTGTAACAGAGGACACAGGGAGAGTTATCTATCTTACCCATCACTTTCACAGAACACTTAAATATTTAAAATATTAGGGCTGTTCATTGAAAATGTCATGTTTAAAGCCACTTTTTTTACGTGCAATAAATTTGATTTGTTTCAAGTTCAAGTCAATGAGTAATAGTTTGAAATAATGGGGATTTCATAATGGGGAAATATTAACATCTTTCACAAACCCTGGACATCATTCTGAAGGATTTCAGTGAAAACTGGGAAGAGAGCCTCCTCGAAGCTGGAGACGGTGGTGGGGTTGGCTTTGCAGGTGATGCGGACAGACAGGCACAGAGACTCAAACAGGTAGTGGTTAAAGTGAGGCTTGCTGGGGTTCTGGAAATAGGCGACACATAAAAGGTTTTCACCATTAACACCAAATAAACATCTTAGCAAAAATGTACCTGAACAAACATCCATAAATAAGAGCAATGCATGGATTACCTTGCTGACTGATAGGAGTTTATGAGTAAGCTGACCAATCAGAGTGGGGATATAGGGAACAATGGCCTCCTGCAGCAGAGAGAAGCTGCGCATGATGGCTTTAAAAATGAAAAAAATAAACAAAAAGAAAAAGGACATGAGACAGTTGAAAATAAACGGGCTAATACTGACTGAGGAGTATTTATATTAGATGACAGAGAAGGTTTGGGGTTACCTTTCATGATGTATTCATTTTCTGCAGACCCGGGGAGAGCAAGTGCTTTGAACAAATGGTTGAGCAACTGTTCAGTGAAAGGCGCCATTTCTGCAGGAGTGATACTGAAAAACATGCACAGAAATGTTGTGTCATCCCATTTTTTCCAGGTAGAACTCTTGTTGCAAAACTCTTGAAGGACTTCAGCACATCAATAGGCAAAATCCTAACATTGGATACAAGTAATTGCTTAATTTACTGGTAAACTTTATATGTTCAGTAAAAAATAACTTCATACAATGTGGTCTATATGTACAAGTCAAACTGTGAGCAGGTGAATATCATGTGCAATCATCGCTGGTATGAATTATGACTTTTTAAAAGTAAAGAACACATTTAAAACTTTATCTAATTTTCAATAATTATGATTTAAATAGGCATCATTCACCTACTTGCTTAATACTCACAGTGTGGTGTTGTTGGGGCCTCTCATAGTGAACAGCCTCTCCAAAGCATGGGCAGCATAAGTGTGCTCGACTGTGCTCTCTGCCTGCAGGTGAGCAATCAGTAGAGGAACTGCCTGCAGCAGCTGCTCCTTCGGAAGCTAAGCCACAGGAGATAAAAACAACAACTCCTCAGTAATGGATTTATTTGTTGTTGTAGTTGTTTTTCAAATTCGGGCAAAATCAAGAGTTGGTACCTGGCTTCTGAAGATCATAACATACTTAATAGCATCTGCCTTCAGCACTGGGAACTCATTAACTGCAGGAACAAAGGAGGAGCTTTGCATGAGTTTGTGCATTTACCAGGACTGTCAATCAATTAAAAAAACAACTAGTTAATGTTGGATGAATAACCACAACTACTGTTGTTCAACTTAGACTTTACTTCGCAATCGCATTTCACATGAATAACCACCGTTACCGCCATAAACACACACTCTACCCATGCGCAGTACACTTCACTTCCATCTTCACGCATGCGCAGTAGTTAACATTACAACTTAACAATCTCCCCTTTTTCTTTAAAGAACATTGTTCAAAAATTAGAACATTTAATTTTTAACAAGAGATCTAACATCAATGTTAGTTAGTATCATGCTAACCAATAACAGGTAAACAGGTTAAGTTTGTACAGTCACTTGACAAGTCCATTTAGCCTTTGAGATGCCATACACCTTCGCTGAGAGCCCTCAGTAGAGTAAGTGCAGATGTCCCAGTCTTTGTCAAGCAGTTGGCAAGCTGATCCTTGGTTGGTGACCACATAAGCTGCCGTATGGTTCCAGTGTGCATGAGCTCCTTAATACTGCTGATTTCGAGGCGGAGTCTCTTCTCCGTCACAGATTTTGTGGACTTGACAGCATCCAGAAGAGAATGATTGTCCGTTACACACACAATGGGCAAATTACAGTGTGTGCAATCACCAGTCGTAAGCTCTGAGTAGAGTGTAGCAAGAAAAACTGCACTGTCAATCCCATCTGCAAGTGCAAAAGTCTCTCCTGCTAATGTACTCCGAACAACTCTCCTGATTCGTTTTGACTGCCAGCATATAGGTGAGAATTTCCCATCCTCTCCCATAAGAATAATAAAATGTCCACCCTGCGTGCCTCCGTCTGTGAGGTTTCCCATTGAGGAATCACTGAATACCACTAGTTTGAGTGAACTGTTTTCCCCCAAGTACTGAAACCTCAAGGTCACCTCTTCTGATTTCAATTTTCGGATTAGTTTGTTTGCACCGTGCAGAGACTGAACAGTGGCATGCTTTGTGTTTGATGCCAACATGGATATGTCACACATTGCGTCAGGTCTGCTCTGTCTTGCTACCCACAATATTTGTCCAATCTTTGATTTTAGCATGTCACTTTCGATATCTGTTAAAGGAGCCTCACGCTGTGTTGCTCTGCTGGGGTCCACAAGGATGGGTTGAAGACTTTTTATGTACGTACTTTGTTGTACTTGTATTTCATCCTTCAGGGAATGAACCTGCATTCCAATATAGCTGAAGCTGTTGTGTTCTTCACGTCCAACTTGAAAAGCCGCTTTCAATTGGGGGATGACAGTTGTGGAGAACGTGTCTGAACCACCCCAGATAAAGTCATCAACATGAGAGGCAAGGACCCCCATCACCTTGCAGGAATCATCCAGCCAGTAGAATACTGCTGGATCGAGCTTTGAAACAGTGGCTCCCAACTGCTGCATAGTGTCTTTCACTCTATTGTACCAGTACAAAGAAGCATCGCTTAGGCCGTAAACACACTTTTTCAACTTCCATACAGTACCTTCGCACTGTGCTTCTTGAGGTGGGCGGATATACACATTCCGGGTCAACTCTTTACCTTGCAAAAAGGCTGCTTTGATGTCCATGGAGTTAAGCTGCCACTTATTTTGACATATAACAGCCATGATCATTTTGAGAGACTCTGAAGCACATGTAGGCGAGTCCTTAGGAAGGTCTTGAGTGTTTATCTCTTCAAAGCCCCTCGCAACTAGTCTAGCTTTTGGTACGATGCCTAGAGGTGTGTCCTTAAGTGTGCAGACCCACCTTGTTGAGATGCATTTCTGACCATCATCTTTCACCTCTTCAAATACATCATTTCGTCTCCAGGTACTGAGTTCACTGTGTTTGGCAGGTATGAAGGCCTCATCATTCACTATAAGTATGTCATCAGTGTATTCTGTGCATAACTTAGCATGCTCCGATGGAAAAACCTGAAGGTTTTCCATTTGTCCTAGGTCAACTGAACTTGTTGTACCAGCAATGTCCTCTGGTTCACTGTACTGCAAATTGTAACAGTTTTTGTATTTACCAGTTGCCTTTCCTGCCCTGCTGAGGATTTTTCCAGTATGGGCTTGGCCACTTTCATTGTCTTTGTACTTAACCATCTGCCCAGTTTTCAGCCTCATGCCTTCACAAGTCATGGTTGAGTTTGTCGTCTGCGACATGTCAGATTGATCCAGATTACTTCCTCCAGGCTGTACTGATGCATGAGGAGGTTCACTGCTAGGCTCAGCATCAAGAGGTTCATCATTTGTAGGTGTCACTTCCTCATTTTCAGTGTCATAGTTATACTCACTGTGTCCAGCTGCTGGTGTCACTCTGTAGTCACTTTTATTTTCTATTCTTTGATTGTCCTTTTCAGTTTCTTCCAGCTTTTCCAGAGGGCCATCCACTTTTCTCAGCCTAGATTGATGTACTCGAATGTAGGTTCCCCCATGTCTGACAAAGATCACCACACCATCTTGGCCGATGACCACACCTGGACCTTTCCACTCATTACAATCAACTCTTTTATAGTAGACTTTGTTCCCCGTTTCATATCTGTCATCAATAGGCCGCAGTTGTTTACGTAGAGCTCTTCTGATTCTCTCAGAGCATTCAGCTTCTGTAAAAGCTCTCCTTGTAGCATGTAACGTTGTGATGTGCTTAGCTATCCAGGTACTCACACTGGTTTCAAGAGCTGGAGGCTTATCATTGAGGATCGATGGCAGATTTGGGTTCTGCCCAAATACTAGCTGGTATGGGCTGTAACCATGTACATTGTGCATAGTGTTCTTCGCCATCAATGCCCAGTCCAAAGCTGTCTTCCAGTCACATTGGCTGTCACTCTTCACCTTCATCAAAATGTCAGTAAGGGTTTGATTATGCCTTTCCAGAAGGCCATTGCTCCATGGGCTGTATGCTGCAGTGGTTTTAACTTCAATGTTAAATTTTTCAGCCATGTCTCTCATTTCTTCGTTGTTAAATTCACCTCCATTGTCACTGAATAATTTGCGTGGAGGACCATGAATACTTATCCAGCAGTGAATGAAGTGCTTTATTATCTCCCTGGGTTTCTTCGTGGTGATAATACTGCCTGCACTGAAGCGTGTGAAGTGGTCAATCGCATGTAGATACCACACTCCCGGCTCAAGCTCATGCAAGTCCACAGCTACAGTTTCATTGTAAGTTGAAGCCATGGGCAAACCCACCACCGGCTTGCGTTTTGGTTTGCTGTACCTAATACATGTTTCACAGGTTTTTACAATGTCTGCAAGAATTCTGTTGCTTTCATCGTCATTATGACCTGAGCACACCAGTAGTTTTTTTAGCCTGTCAACTGAGGCATGTCCAAATTGCCTATGTAGTTTTAACAGGACTGTCTTTTTTTCCTTTGTTGTCATATTTTCTGTCACAGCAAGAATTTCATTCTCATCATTTTGTGTCTCGCTTACATCTGGGTAACTATTATCTCTCAAGTTGACACAATAATGTCCTGAAGATGTCAGTTCAAGCTTCACAGGTTGTCTAAACATTGTGGCTTTGTCATGTGCAATGTCCAAAACTGCACTAGCTCTCTTCAATGAAGTCTTGCTTAAAAGCATTGGTATATCTGCCGGGACAACCTCTGTTTCTATTTTGCATTTAGTCTGTCCTATCTTGGCTGGTATAATCACTTTTCTTGTTGAGTGAACAACTTTACCATCACCAAATCTGAAACGTCGTGCACTCTGTTCGTTGTTCAGGTTTAGTCTTTTACTCTGTGGCAGTTCACTTATATAATCATCAAGCCACTTCTCTCCACACACAGTCCTTGTGCAGGCTGTATCAATCACGGCTGATCCTAAAGCTTCCACCATGAAGATTGCCGTTTCAGATAAAGATTCGTTGGAAAACAAAGTAATGTTGCATTCTTCAATGTCATGTTTTAGTCCCTCATCCTTTGTTAGATTTACATGTTCCTTTTTATTGGGACAATCCTTTGCCCAGTGATATGTGCTTTGACATACTGCACATCTCGTTCTCCTCCCATGTTTGTCGAACGGGTTTGTTCCCGGAAACACAGTTTGAGATTGTTGCCAGTTTGACCTACTCTCCCGCTTGCCTGTATGTCTTGTGTAGTATGTCGCTTCACTAGTATCTCCACTCATGTGCATTGCACTTCTGCCCTCTTGTGGTGGAGTAATGTTATCGCCAAAAATTCTCTTCAAGGCTGATTTCATGTTAACAAACGAGACGCTGGGGCAAGCTGTAAGCGCCAACTGTTTGTCTTTTACATCAAGTCCCGCAGTGTCTAACAGCTTGAAAGCTAACACGGCATCTGGTAGATCCATTTTTAACTTACGTATTTTGTTGTACCGATGTTCAAATTCAATGATGTAATCCACCATAGAAACACCGCTTCCTCTAGCGATCCTGTCAAACTCCGTGTACGCCTCGTATTGCCGGTCTTTTTCTTCTTTCAAATACACGGAGTCCAATTTCGTCAGAAGTGCAGTCATTCCCGTGTCGGAATTTAAGTCGCCTGCAGCAATTTCTAATGCACTGGCCTTCGCTCTCCCCGTTAGCGACAAGGTAACCGCCAAGGCTTGCTTCTTTACGTCCAGGTCGGTGACGAGTCTCCAAATTTCGACCTCATTTTTCCAGGTTTCATAAGACGTCTTTTCGTCAAATGGTGGCGGGACTTTGTAATTCCCAGCAGCAACCATCCTCTGCTACCAATGTTGGATGAATAACCACAACTACTGTTGTTCAACTTAGACTTTACTTCGCAATCGCATTTCACATGAATAACCACCGTTACCGCCATAAACACACACTCTACCCATGCGCAGTACACTTCACTTCCATCTTCACGCATGCGCAGTAGTTAACATTACAACTTAACAGTTAATAGCATCTTTTCATACTGGTGAAGGAAGGGCTCCTCACGTCATCCTGTCATACTTATTTTAAATTTCAGGCTTTTATAAACAGGCTCTAGTCACTGTTTTTTCAGTACCAGCTCCTCCAGAAACACATTTAAAATATATAATATAACATTTAAAAGCCATGTGAGCTATCTTTCACTGACGGTTACAGTATATGCAATATAAGACGAGATTCTTACCATTGAGGGACTTTAAGTCTGAGAGGATGTGATTCACAAAGAATTCAGTCAGATTCACCAACTCATTGGCTTGTGTTATTCCATGCTAGAGTGCAAAAAAAAAAGGGTACATTTAAGCAATAAGTTGACATAATCACTCGTGCAATAAACTCAAACTAAATATGAATCTCAACCATACCTTCTGTGTCTGGGCTTTAGACGCCAGTGATGTGACTAAATAAATGGCAGCATCTTTGTGCTTCCAGTTCTGGCCAGGGTTCTTGGCATACTCTCCTAGCATTGAGTTAACATAACCAGAGAAGATTGCCGTCACTGGCCCCTCGAAGAACTTACACAGGCCTCTCACCAAGTCACAGGCTGCCCTGCGACGAGTGTCGATATCTGAGGAGTGATGAGGAAAAAGGAGTATGTTTCACTGAAAGTTCACTGGATGGAAAACAATCACATCAACCAAACTGACTAATTAACTACATCATTAATATATATGACGGACATCTTTCATGTCATGTGTTAAAACACCTTCATCTTATAAGAATAATTTGAATTTGAAAAAAGTTATCCAAATGTTTACCAGATCCTTCAAGGTCTCTTCGAATATATTCCTCAGAGTTATCTTCAAAGGCCTCTTCATCTGCACCTGATCGAGCATAACAAGCATTTTGGTTAATAACACTGCATATGTGTCCCGAGGAAAGACAGAGCCCAGAGTCAGTCTGAGGCTGTTAACAGATGGCAACTGTAAAATTGTAATGACTCAGAACAAAAAAAACTTTTACTTACTTCTGAATTCCATGTTAGGCACAATGACCTTCTCACAAATGCTAGTGAGGATATTCTGGTCCTCAAATAGATGTTTGTAGTGTGGCCTTTCACAGACAGAAGCCAAGAACTGGATAGCATTGCTAACAAGCTGCAACAAAGATGAGGTATACTGTTAGATCGGGGAAAGTTCACTTTAAAATAGAATAAAAAAAAACAAAAAAAAACAGCAGCATTCTCACCAGGTCATATTTGACTTCCTGGCCAGTTGAGACTAAAAGGTTCCAGATAGCTGTGACGAAGCGGGGAAGGTACGGCTGAAATTCCTCATCATACTTCTGAGCATAAAGAGCAGCATTGTCGCAGATCTGAGACTTCAGGTGCTCCAAAAGACCTGCTTCCTGCTCATCCTAATAACAAAAGAATTGCTTTTAAGTGAAGCAGATTTTGCAAAACGCAACGCAAAAGAAGTTAAGAAAAAACAACTCACGTCAGTTTGTAAAAGCTTATTGTCCAACGTTAATAGGCCATGGAAATTGGTCATCCAGGTTTCCATGTTGTCTTCAAAAAACTCTGGAAGGTCCTGTGAAATAATGCATAGAAGATCCTTAAATTTTGACCTTAAATTGACCTAAGCGTCTATACAGAACATATACAACATGACAATTAAAAATTATACCTAAATCACTACAGTTTATTCACATTTATCGTGACAATGTGATAATTCCACTGTTAAAAATATAAAGTGTACATTTTTAGCCAATTTTGTGTCATGAGTAAGCACAGGAGGTCGTCTATGATGGGTTGTCATATTTGATGAAAAAAGATTCAGTCAGGAAAGAGAAAACCAAACAACAGCAAACTGAGACCAAAGTCAACTTACTTGGAAGTTAAGGCTGTAAAAAAGCTTGGAGATGAGTGTGAGGGAGGAGAAGAGGACCTTCAAGGCACTGACATCTGCAGCATGAGTTTGACATAACTCAATAGTGGCCTATACCAAATAAGAGAACAAATATCATACAATGTTAAAATGCAACATTAGAAAAATTGTATTACTATTAAACTAGGATTACTTCTAGGTGTTGTGGTAAATGCACAGTCATCACAAACCTTGAACAGTTCCGTCAGAGGCAGAGCAAATGTGTCCAGTACTAATTTTATCTCTGTCCAAAGCTCATTTGATTTGAACTCATGGCGGTACCTTGAAAAGCAAAAGGGCAGAGAATATATGAAAATAGCTGCATAAAAATAATTTAGAACAATAACATTAAAACTCTTAAAATAGTGAGCTCTACCTCTTGAAAAGAGAATGTGCAGTGCGAAGCACTCCATTGATGATGTGGAAGTCTCCACTTCTGAAGCGGGTCACCATCTCCGTTAAAAGGTCGGGCCACTTTAGAGGAAAGTCTTCCCTTCCTATGATACTGATGGCATCACTCAACTGTGGAGATACATAGTATATAGTTGGGTTTAGGGATGTCACCATTATAGATTTTCTTGGTACGATTATTGTCAGAGAATTAATCACGATATTACAATTATTATGCGTTAATTGATTTCACAACACTATGAATATGTAAAATCACATGAACACTGCTTATAGGTCTTAAAGTTTCATTTATTTATATCTTTTGATGCCAACATAACAAAATAATGTAGCAAATACACTACACTATTATATAGGAACAATTATTAATCCCCCAGGGGAAATGTTTAAATTATTCAAGTCACCAATTGTCATCTATAATCAAATGTTTAAGTTTATTTTAATCATTTTAATCATTTATCTACTTGTATGTGGCCAGATACAAAATGTATCGATTATTGTAGTTTGTTCTTTTCATGTTTAAATTACAAAGACACACAAATACATTAGTAATAAATGAAACGGACCCACATTACTTATAACGTAACGTGAATTCACGTAAGTGAATGCCGTTTAACTCGTCACGTTACACTGAAAGCCGAACACGTGTCGTACACAATTAATTGCAAATGACACGCTTATCCGGCATAATCTGACGGTATTGAGGAAACATTACGATTTATATACCGTAGTGTTTAATACAGGGATTAATTGTGAAATCAAGTAATCGTGACATCCCTAGTTGGTTTGGCATCCTCCCTTGAAACGGATGCATTAACTCACTGAAATGTGAGGACCTACCTGTTTTTGAATCTGTTCAGGGCTGCTCAGCATCAAATTCACAATGTTTGCTTTGATCGCTGATCGGTCTGGATCAGAGATTTTGTTTGGTTCATCTTCAACCTGTAGTAAAACAGAACAAAACATATTAGTGTATATATTGAGTGGGACAAACTGCAATTTGACAATAATAAAGTCTTCAGCTATGAATAAACACACGTGACATAAACTGAACAGTCTGCTTGACACAGGGCTAAAAGTTTTCAAACCAAGATGACATGTGTTTTACCAAAGCTGTAGTGTTTTATCACTATTTACAATAACTTACAATAACTTTAGGTTTTCTGATAATAGAATCTTCGTAAAAAGTTGAAAAGACAAAGTGTATTCTATTGAAAGATGTGACAACTGATGACAACAATGTGGACTTAAGAAATGTGCAGAGTCAATAACATTTTAAACTAAGACTCACAATGCGCCAGTTTCTTTTGATGTAGTTCTTGAATGTAACAGCAGCGCAGACACGGATCACAGTGTCCTGGGACTTCTCCAGCAGCGTTAGTAGTAATAATGGGTAATTCTGCTGTCCCTCCACAGACTCAAGAAACTTTTCAGCTAAGGAAGGGAGATAAATAGATAAATGGAAAACACATGTTCAAGACCATCTAGTGACTGCATAAATTGGCTAGTGAGAGCATTGAGAGAATTGCATTACAGCAGTGTTTGGACTGCAGGCAAACAGGATGTTTTTTTTGTCAAACAACATTTTCAGGAAGACGGCAATCATTCAAACCAGATTTGTGTGACACAGCATAACTGACCTATCTGTATGGGTCACTTAAGAATGTAGGCAATCAAAACAAACAAGAAAACAGGTCCAGGTTCTGACTTCCTTCTTCACACAAGAAAAATCCAGCTTTAGTGTGAGCAAAGACTGGCATACACTGTATGATTCTATGTAACCAGATTCAGCATGAGTGAATATTTCCAGAATGACTCAAAACACTATTTGAAATCCAATTTCAGCAGCCAGGGTGTTCAGACTGAAAATATATTTCCATCAACTGCTGTAAATCAAATATTGGGATTTAGTTCACAGATATAAGCAGTGTTCGGCACCACAGTATAACAAAGTCCAGCTTGATGACATAAACAAACATCAACAGCTGTTGATATATGGTGGCATTTCATTGCTGCCTCAGTTTAGGTTCAAGTGAAAAATTTGATCAGTCCACAAATGTCTCTTATCACCTGCTGTATCTGCCACTTATGCTATTTTTCCAATACAGTGAAATGTGGAAGCAGGAGAAATGTCCTTTTTTTTTTAACTTGCCAAGTCTGTATCCAGTGCATTCATTTGCATCTACCTTTTATCCCCATACACCAACTTTTCCACTTCCCTCAAGCATAGCAAACATCTCAAAAACACCAGAATGTGTATTGTATGCACAAATCCAAAATGTGCATGTAAAAAAGCTGACTGAAACACACCTCCAAATATGATATGAATCAAGATTTTCACAACCCAACATCGACTTACTAACTTTTATGACAGTTAAATATTGACATGATGACAGAAAGTTACTGTTACTCCTGTTCTTCAGACAGTCTGAATTAGGCCTTTGATATGCAAGTGAGCATCATGTCTTTAGGCTGCATTACCTGGACGTCTGACATTCGGGTCTGGGTCCAGTGTTTTCCTGAGGAACTCAGTGAGGATTTGAAGGTTAGCATCGTTCAGCTCCATGCTCGTAACTGTGGGTGTAAAAAAAACAACAACAAATGGCTAAAGAACAATATTTGATTTTATTTGAACGCTGAGTAAATATGCACAAAAGCTGTGTACTACTTCATGCAACCCCACGCTCCTTAAAAGTCGTACATTTGCGCCCAATTTACTTATTCGGACATTTATCTTAGACTTTTACTACTCTATCAAACAAGTCAAAGCTATGCTCTATATTCTACGTTCATAACGCTGAGCTACTTTCACTCATTCATACATTTAGAGCATGTCATTTACGTTAGCTTGTTAGCGGCCAGCTATCATAGCTACACTGACATTAGCAGCCTCGCTTCTGCTGCCTTGCTGCATAATGCCTGAGCTAGCCGGCTAAAGTTAACACAGTCAGGAAAACACGCCAACTAAACAGTATGTAGCGTCAAAAGTTATATTAAACTGAATATATTTAATCCTCCTTTTTGTTTAGAACGAGCAACAGGACACATTAAACTTCCTAACGTAGAATGGAAAGCAATAACCCAGGTGCCAGTGCTTAGTCCGATCCAGAGCCGAGCTCCCATCAAGCCCGGTTGCTACTGTTAGCACTAGCTTGCATATTTGCTAACCATAAACTTAGCTAATACACCAGCACTGCGTGTTTAAGTGACACAGCACGAGACCGCGATTCATTCAAAAAGTCTAAATATCGGATTCTACTCTTGAAAAGACAACGATGTTATCTTATTCTTACCGACGCAGGGACTTTGAGTCGCGGTCGGATGGGAAGGCACTACAGACCTAACAGACGTGCTCACGGTGCCAGCTTTCAAAAATCCAGAGCAAACGGAACTGCGCGGTCACTACACTGCGCATGCGTAGATGTAAAGTGAACGCTGGAAGACACACCCCTTGCCAAACACTCACCGGTCACTTTATTAGGTACATCTGTTTCAACTGACACAGTGATTATTAATAAGAACCAGCTAATCATTCCTGCCGCGTTCTCCGCCTGTAATATTTCGTCCTCTAATAAGAATCTGAGAGGTGTAATGTTGCCCCCCACTGTTCAAAATTCTTTCTCATCCTCCCATCTCCATCTCAGATACTGTTTCCTGTTGTTATTTGAATTGATTTGAATTTCATGATGGAAAGGTAACAGTAACTCAAACTAAGACGTTTTCCCATTAGTGTATAGTTGAGAATGCTGAGCCATCATGCAGTTGTCTTTAGTGGTGTGTTCTGTACCATGATTGCCTTTGACCTGCCTTCTCAATTTATATCCTCACTCACTCATTTTCTGCTGCTTTATCCTCCACATGAGGGTTGTGGAGGTGCTGGTGCCAATCCCCCAGCACAGAGTGTCCAATTTGCCTAATCCCCAAATCTGCATGTCTGGAAAACCCGGAGAAAACCCACGCACACACGGGAGGATATGCAAACTCCATGCAGAAAGGCCGTTGTTCCAATTGGGTCACAAACCCCTAGTGCTAACCACTATAGCAACTGTGTGGCCACAATGTATTCCTTATTGTTCTTTACAGGTCGCAGTATCCTAAATAAGTGAATAAAAAGACAAATTGAACTGTTCACATTTTAATTGTGAAAGTATGAGTGCATCCATCACAGAATGACAGTCTTAACAAGAGCATATTTGGAACAGCGTATCTGAAATGTTAAACAAAAAAACAGCTTCAACACTGAAGGCACCTTACTACAAACACATATCAAATGACAATACAAAGTGGACACTTTTAGTGAGCTTAACCCGTCTTCCTGTCTCACAGGTTTGGGAACAGAGGCTCAGAATGTGAACATGCTACAGGTTGTGCGTCTGACGGATGTTTAGAGTATCTCGCAGCATCAGGTCACGGAGTCGCCAAAGTGCATCGGCCATAGTCTTGTGTGCCCCCTTACTCTTCAGCCAGTGGGACGGTAGTCTGCTCTCTTGCTCTTTTGTCAGGCGCACATCTTGTTTTTTAACTGAAAGAGTTCAAAAAAAAAAAATTTTCACGGTGCAATATGCAACAAACTACATCATATCAAGAAAAATACAATTGAAATACTCTATATAGTCCAATACAAATGTCTTTCATACTTTGTGTTTCTATCAGGCCTCCTTGTTAGAAGTTTACTATATTTCAATGGGGTTGTTTGCCACAGACCTGATGACAAGAATGTAGTGTATATAATGTGCATATCTCACAATATGAGCATGAGTTCCCCTTGCATACACCATTATACACGAGACAAGCCACTCAATATCGGCCGTAAGTAGCTTGTTTCTCTGTGGTCAAACTATCCATCACAGAATTTTAACGCCCTCCTTACAAAGGCTTTTATGGTAAAATACCTGTGATCCAATGATTCAGGCTAATTTGTAAGGACATTGACATCCACTTTTCAAAATAAAACATCTTTAATACTTCCATTATCTTCATACTATTTGATCACAGTCATCCCTGCTGGCTTAGAAGTAAAAAAAAACAACAATATGGCACTTTAAATTTGAAATCCCTCAAAAACTGTACAGTAGAAATGATTTGCAGTATGCTAGTAATCATAGATGTCCTGAACACAACCTAGTCAGTATTGTCCAGAACTTATGGAAATTTGAGTTTTTATTACATCTCAACCTTGATACTTTAAATAAGGGACTTTCAACTTGAAATGTCTCTATAACTGTACAGTAATAATGCCTGATATCCAGTAAACTAGTAGATATCAACGTGCTGAACACAACTTTTTCATTCTTATTCAGAACTTTTAGAGAACTCGCTTTATACAGTTGCTCAAAGTCCAGTTATTACGGCTCTATAAACATAGCTGTGAGGATTTTCATTATTTTTCCCATTCAAAGATGTGTCCTCAAACGTGCACTCAGAGACACGGTGCTCTGTGTTTTATTTTGAAAAGTGAATTTAAATGTCCTTACAAATCGAGTCATTGGATCACAGCTGTTTTACCGTAAAAGCCTTTGTAAGGAGGGCGTTAAAATTCAGTGTCAGATAGTTTGACCACAGCAGTTCAAAGTCTAGTCAAGGTTTCGTCAAGGGGAGACACATGATGAAGATTAATAGTGGTCTGGCATTCCCTTCATAGGGTGTTTTAATCAACTTGTTAACAAACGATCAACAAGTGAAATGGATACTAGCTAATTACACTAAAAGCATTCCATTGCATATGTCTCGCCCTTCTGAGATCATCACATAGAGCAAAATGTAGCAAAAGAAAAATCTGGCCATCAAAGCACTTTAAATTCACCTGAGAGAGCTTGGTCCCACTTGCTAACGGTAGACGATTCTGCAGAAAGACCCTCAATGTATCTGAGATATGCCTCAGAGTGCAGCAGCCGCTGAGTCTTGGCTGGTGGGGACACAAACAGCGGGGTGGACGGCTGCTGGAGCGCAGGTTGTCCCATCAGGCCTTGTCCTGGATATGGTGGTGGAGCTTGCTGTCCCGAACCAATCAAACCAATCTATTAATAATCATATCAAATAGTTATATTTTTTGCACAACCCCATATTTGCACACTGTTGTGTACGCCCTCAAGAGTTGAACATGGTCTGTGGATTAGGGCTTTAAGGACCAGGTTTGAATGGATTACCTGTGAACCATGAATATTTCCTTGTCCAGGACTTCCCATGCCGTTGACACCTGTGGCATTCAACATCGAGACACAGTCAAACAGTGCAGCAGTCAATTTCATTCTCATTTACACTACGAATACTAAATTCCAAGGTCCAGTTAATCTACATGTCACACAATTAGGAATGCCAATATGGGTATTTAAATTTAAATATCAGGTTTTGCTCATTCACTTCAGTGCCACCGTTGAGGTTATAGTTCCTCAACTGAGTGGTTATCAACTTAAGGGCTAAGCCTACAGGTACAGGTATCCCCTCCAGCAAGTCAGATTGGTAGACAGGAAGCAACTGCGAGGCGGGTGGAGTGGCAGTGGTAGCACTCTTACCAAAGGATGGCATTCCATGGAACCCAGGCATAACGGGAAGAAGATGTTGGGGAAAGACAGGCACCCCCATGAGATGTGGTGGTATGCCAGTCATACTAACCATGCCTTCAACATGGCTCTGCTGGGGCATCATAGCTGATCTATATGCACCCATCATATCTTCTATGGAGGGGACAGTAGTCACACAAAACAGCAACATGCATCGGTCAAACATGCATCGCTACCACGCTACCAGGCATGCATTGGTATGTTAGATATACTATCAACAGATCATGTTGTGGAAGGTTAATGGGAATAAAAGCCAAAACAGAACCAAAACATACGATGAAAACAATATGGTGCACATGCACTACGCTCAAGCATCAAATACTGACTCGTGGAGTCAGTAATAAGATGTTAAAGTTTAGGAATAAATAGTAATAAACAACAAAGAGGAAACAAAATCAAATCACAATGCTGCAACATTACATACATGCTGCCATGAGGGTGATTAGAAATGAACAAATCTAGCAGTTCAGCTTCTTATTTCCAGCCGTCTACTGCAAACTGGACAGCCACCTGCATCTATGAGGGGTTACCTGACACAGGCGTCATGCTGGGATTTAGCATCCCCATGGGGGTTGGGGGAGGCACCACCCCCATCAGTGCCCCTACTGGGGTACCTGCTCTAGGGGACGTCTGATGATGGGCCCGCTCACGCTCCTGCTGCTCTGCCACTTTTGCTGCTCGCTCTGCAACCAAAGGTACAACGTTAAACTTTGCACAATATTGATACGCATATATATATATATATATATATATATATATATATATATTATTTTATTTTTTTTGTAAAAAATGAGTTTAACTAAGGTTCTTCTCACCTTCATACTCTGCTTTCCTGGTACTCTCCAGGTTCCTCCACTCTGTGCCAACGAGGCGGCTCAGGTCCCCGAAGGAGAAGTCTGGGTGCTGGGCTTTGATGACAGCACGCATCTCACTGCTGAACAGGATATAGCCACTCATGTTGATCTTCCGCTTTGAGCCTTCCTTCTTTGTGAGGCCTTTTATGGATTTTGGTGTGGACTGCAAAAACACACACACACATACAGGGATAGCCATTTAGAAAATGCTATCATGTACAAACTCACTTATTAGTTTAAGGCAGAATTTTACATTTGCAGTTAAATGCGTCCACCCAGACCTGTGGAGCAGTGTAAGGCATGATATCCATGTCACCAGACATGGAAGACTGCATCTGCGGGAGAGAGTGGTCCCCGAGCTCGCCATCATCATCCCCAAGGTCCTCTAGTTCCTCATCCGTCATGTCAGCAAACTTAGCCTCCAGTTCCTCAATCTTTTTGTCCAGCAGTGGTGATGGCTCCTTCTGAGGCACTATGAGCTTTCTGTAAGATTATAATGGGCTAATTTCTCTGAAGTTTCAAAACAAATATTTTGGAAATAAGGTACAAACAAACTAAATGTGCAGGTCGCTCACCTGAAGTAGTAGATTTCATCCTCCACAACCTTCCCAGAGAGTGAAAAGCGCTTAAGCCCCTTGAATTTCTTCATCTGCTTCTCACTGTCAATGTAGCGACTCTCGCAGAGGAGAACGTTCTCTTCAGGGACTTCAGTCGGTCGGCATGACAGGTACTCTTTGAAGCATGACACTACACACTTTCCTATTGAACAAATTTGTTTCCATGAACAAAAAAAACAAACAGTAATTGCATTGTGGGGATATCAGTTTTCGGTATTCAGTTCAACCTGACATAATTCAAGGAGGGTACCAATGATGCAGGTCATGGGACACGTCTCCTCCAGGTTGCTGAGGAACACTTCCTTCTTGTAGAACATCTTTGTGGGCTCATGCTCTGTTTCCTCTGGATGGATGAATATGGGGCCAAAGAAGTAGCCTGCTCCGTCACGCATCCACATTTTCTCAATCCTGTTCAACCCCAACCAACACACAACAACAGACTTATATGCCCCTGTTCAAAGGTGTTTGTATGCCATCATTTCCAGAGATGATTCATGGGAAAACGTCGTTTCCCATAGTCTTTTGTATTTTCTTTTGCATTTAACATGCTTATAAAAAAGTAAGCTTTAACATGCTCCAAATATGTTCAGAATTTGAAAGCAGTAGCTCTACCTGCCCACTCGGTGGCGCACTAGTCCATGAGAACCAATGTAGACAAAGTCTCCCATTTTGAGCCAGTGGTTGTTGTAGCAGAGCTGCTCATAGTACTGACATCCAGGGTCTGCATTGGCCATATCCATTGGAACGTCCTCCCTCTCCTACAGACACAAGTTGTTTTCCTAAAAGTAATCTGCAATTTTAAATGTATTAATTCAATTTAGTGGAAATGACCAAGTGGCATTTACCTTGTCCACTATACCATCAATCATTTTGCTTTCATCAACAATCTCGAGTGGTTTCTCCTCTTGTTTGGGGGCAAACATGGATGCCACGCGGACCACAGGTAGGGGCACCTCTCTGGGAACCAGCCGGACAGAGCTCAGGGGCATGGTCCACAACTTGATCTTCTTGAAGGATTTGGATTTGGCAGAGTAGCGGGATTCACACACATATACGTCCTCCGCTCTAAAGCCGTCTGGGTGAAGTTTGAAATATTCCTTTGACAGAATCAATCATAAAAACCTGGTCAGCGTTCACTCCAAACTGCTATGGCTAACACATTATACACTGCAGATGGCGAATCAGGCGTTTACCTTCACAAACATGACCACACATTTCCCCAGGATCTTGCTGACGGGAGCTTTGTTGTAATAGTCACCCTTAAAGACTTCCTTCTCCAGGAACTTTCTCGTAGCAAGGTGAAATGTTTCATTTGGTCTGTAGAACCAGCAGCCGTATAGCCATTTCTCACCTGCATGTATGAGACATGGGAGGGAAAACTGACCTAATTAGATCCAATCTTCATAAAGATGATGTCTTACTAGAGCAAACACAGTATATTATTTAATATAAAAAACAAAACTGCAGAAAATACATAAAAAAACATTGATGTAGTCTTCTACTGTAGTTTCCTCCCTGAAGCCAACTTGGAAGCAACAATATACTGACTAGTTAACTAGGGAGTTAACGGTCTCAATTGCTAGTTTTGGGTCCCCTTCACTAGCACACGGTGTAGATTTTGTTAAACATGTTCCCATCTAGTGTAAAATAGACAATAAAGTACAGCACATAAGAGTGTGATTGACAGCTGCTATTGTTTAATCAGAGCCTGGGTCTGGACTTCAACATGGCACTAGCTAAATTGCAAATCTCGAGGCTTATAAACAGGACTTCAAATGTCTGGTTACCACTTGTACAAACACATTAAGATTCGTTCTATGAACTGACCAACATCATCTTCCCAAAGGCGTTCAATGTGGATGACATGGGGCTGGAGGTTGGGCTCCGCAGGCTCCACATACACGTAGTCTCCCACATGGTACATACTGTCCTTGAAGCTGCAGTCCTGGCTGTATGTGCGTTGTAGGTTAGACTGCCACGATCCACCGGCCGAGTCCTCCCTCTTCTCAGCTTCTAGGGATTCACAATGTACTCAAGTAAGTACATTTGCACTATATACAATACATAACAGCACAATGCATGGTAGGAGATTTAACATTTAAGCGCATACCCCTCTTCTCCTCTTCCCTCTTAATATTGTCCTCCTCAAACTCCTTGGGTAGCTTCTCTTTCTTCTCCTTCTCCACATCACTATGCAAGTGTTTGGAGGTATAGCTGAGAGCTGGAGACATCAAGATCTCCCCATTCTTACACAGCTCATCTCTGATGCGGATGAAGAACTGCTGCAGCTCCACAGCATCTTCAAAGATCTCAGAGTCGGTCCTGAAATAAGCAAAAGGTGTGACACTAACTCCATCTTTCTTTTATGATGATAATCGTGCAATATCAATGCTCTGATGTGATGCTCACCAGTACCTCACCTATTCAATCGTCTGGCCTTTTCCAGCACTTCAAACATGTGGTCCTGAAATACATCCAACCTCTTATAATGTCCCCGGTCCACATGCCTACGGATTATCTCGAAATTAAGCTGTGGCTTCTCAGGATTTGCAGGATCTAGAGCAGGAATCTCAGCAAGTGAATCACTGTAGCAACGGCCCTCGTCATCTTGGTGACTGTGCACAGAAACAAAGAGGCTGCGGATGAGTTCCTGGATGAGGCGAGGCACATCGGGCACATGAGCATCATCTCCTCCCTCCAGGTCACGCCTCCTCTCTAAAAGCACCCTGTGCAGCATCAGAGCGTCTCGGTAAATTAGAGACTCGGGTTCATTGTAAGTACAGGCATTGTTGAACATGAGCACAAAGTCCTCCACTAGTGCATCCACATCTTGGTACTTATTAGCCAACATGTGGTTCTTGATCTTCTCCATGTCCACAGGTTTCTTGATAGCTATGTAATAGTCGGGCAGCTCGGCGCGAGACGGCAGCCGCAGGAAGATTGTGCTGAGACGGCGGCCTCGTTTATCTGTGTAGTTCTTGACAGCCTCGTAAAGCTCATTCAGCTTTTGCTGTAAGGGTGTTAGATACTTGGACTTCTTCAGTGTAATACTATTCTTTCCTGCAGTCAGATAAAGTGTACGTGTGTGATTAGTAACCAACATCTCTGAGTATTGACAGGGAAAAACATCCAATCATTTGTTTGCATTCAATTTAAAATGAAGTAAAAACCGAGTGGCGTACTTATTTTCAACTTGGGGGACATGATGTCATCATCATCAGTCGCTGGTCCAAGGTCCCTGCGTCTGTCTTCCATTATCTTCTCTAGGATGTCTGCGTCATTGTACACCTTGAACGAAAAAAAAAGTTTTATACCAGGCTTCATTTAATCCAAATGCCATTGTAACCGCATCAAATATACCAAGAAACACTGAGGATTGAAAAAGTCGACCTCACCTGTGAACCTTCCTCGTTGTAATGTCGTGCGTTGCGGAACATCAGCTTCATATGTTCCAACATTGAATCTTCGGTCATGTACTTGTCTGAGCGGATGTTGTACTCAATGGTCCTGAGGTCCATTGGCTCCAGGATGACCTTGTAGTAGTCGGGGTAGTCCTTCTTCGAGGGCTTGACCATGAAAAGGTCACACAGTCTCCGACCGGTGCCAGCTTGTCGTGCCTCAGTCACCGCAGCCAGGAGAGCTTTCATTCGGTTTTTCTTCGTATTCTTTTTGTGGCTGGGAGAAACACAGCAAGTCCACGGTCATTCTCCTTCCCGAGGATTTAAAAAAAACAAACACAACTAACGACCAAGAGTTTAGTGAGTAAAAAATGTGACAAAGTGCACCTTTTCCTTTTTGTACTACTGGTGTCAGACGTGGCAGATGAGAGCATGCTGTCTCCATCATCATCATCTCTGTGTAAAAGCTCCTTTCTCTTCATCTAGACAAAATAACAGGCAACTCTATTCATTACACTGGCATCAGGAAAAACACGTCGTTTGATCTCATAAACATGTGCACAATCTAGAGTCATCAGCTCGTGTACAAAAGCAGAACTAACACAGAAGTGCAGGTGGAGGTTGGCACTGACCTGCTGAATGTGCTGGAGCTTGAGCGCACGCTTGTAGATGGAGGAGTGAGGGACATTGTAACGTTTGGCATTCTCTAACATGAGCGTCAGGTCAGAGTCGATGTGCTCGACATTCTCATATTCATTGTTCTTCATCTTGTTCCTGTGGGGAATTTACGGGCTCTCACATTTGGATAGGAGAGCACAGAAATACTGTACTGTACAGTGAAAGTGTGTGATGCCGTAGGGGTAGAAAATAAGAAGAGAGAATGTTGGTGAAAGGAAAAACAAAACAAAACAAAACAATGATGAAAACGAGAGCAAATTCTTGTCTTTTCCCGTTGGACAACCACATCTCTAAACGACGTATGTCAGAAATTAGAGTTTTAGAAATATCCATTCATCTCCTGAGTCAATTCAATACTAAATAGGTTTTTAAAGATTGAAAGTCCCTGTAAAGCAGTGGCAATTGCTCTAAGACAGCAAGGGAAAATGTCGTCTAATATGTACTGTGTTGTATTGTAATTACATTTCAAAACTACACATGCGCTACAACGCGCTTTGATCTAGTTCGTTCAGTATCAGCTGTTCATCATGGATCGTCTAACGTGATTTTCGTATCCCGTAGCAGCCGCCACATTAAAACCACTTGAAGCTCAGAGTCAACTGTTCTCTATGGGACGACACAGAATAGATTTGTTTCACTGCGGTGAGCTCGGCGGCGATTGGACAAATGTTACAAAAACGCCACTTCCAGGGAAGCTCAGCTTCTCTTGGAGTCAATGGAGCAGTGGGCGGGTGGGACGCTGGGCTTCTGCATGATGATTGGAGGATTCTGTCTGAAAGGCAGAACCAGTTTTTGATTGACAGTGTTGCAGAAACACACACGACAGCCTCTTCCGCCTCGGTCCTGTCCAGAGAGCGAAGTCTGTAGACGAATAGCTGGTCGTTGTGTTTTATCTGCTCGCAGATATAGACCATTTTCATTTGTACAATTTAAACTGTGAACAGAAACACTATCACAGCATTTCAGTTTTACATAATTATCGTTTTTCCTTGTTCTAGTTGTTCATTTGCAGAATTTGTGTAAGAATGTATGTATAAATAACTGGGCCTGAAATGAGCTTCCCCTGATTCAAAGACCAGCAACCGCCACTGCTGTAAAGTGATGTCTTGTGACAATTATGAATGTGTTAATGTCTCGCAACGCGAAAGGCAAACATCTCTGTTTGTACAGAGATGTTTGTACTGTTTGTACAGAGATGTGTTTGTTCTTTTTTTATTCTTACATAAAGAGGCAGAGCTTTTCTGTGTGTTTTTGCATCGACGGAAGACATTTCCAGGACAAAGACGTCTCAGCTCAGAAAATCAAAGGCAGTCGTGTGGGAGCAGGTGCAGTAACTCACGAGTGAACCGTGCTCACTGAGGGCTTTTATATCCTGATAATGAGGAGGAGTTACGTGAATATGGCTCTGATGTATTTTATTTCCACGTGTTCTCAGCCACTGTTTTCTAACATGCTCTGCATTTGCTTTACAGGGACTTATGAAACCATATGATTGCTAATGGTGACAATGACACTGGTACGGCACAAACAATAATACAATCAGGACAGCTGTATTTGTGCCCTACTTGATCTGATGGAGGCAAAGGGGTTGGCTAATCCGGTGGTAGTAGTCGGGGTAGTCCTTCCTGGAGGGCAGCTGCAGAAAAGGCTCAGAGATCAGCTGGCCCTGGCTGTTCCTGGCACCTCGCACAGCTTCGTACAGCTGGAAGATGGGGTTACTCATGTCCATGTTCGACGTCATGCTCTCTGCCTCAGACTCGCCCTCATCATAGTGAACAGACCCTGAGGAAATATGGGACACCTCAATCACAAAAGTATTGCACGGTGGAAGCACATGTGTTTTATACTGAGGTAAAGATGTACCAGAGAGTATGCCCTCCTCATCACTTTCATACTGAAGAGCCATAGTGATTGCTGAGAGGCGGTCTCCCTGGGCAGACCTCCTATTCCTGGCCCAAACAGGCAGAACAATATGAGGAACAGTTTAAAAAACATATTCCACATTACTTTTGCTGTTGGTTCCACTTTACCTGATGCGAATGCTGGACTTGATCGGCTCTCCATGTTCCATCTCAGACTTCTTCTGTGTAAAAATCTTTTTAATGGTGTTTGCATCCTGAAACATGTACATTTGTCAAAAGGTATGCATTTCAAACATACTATGCTATGTACTAGTATCTTATGCTATGTACTAGTATCTTATTCTCAATCACACACTCACCTTAAACACCTGCGATCCAGGCTCATTGTAAGTTTTGGCATTTTTGACCAGCAAATCTATGTCTTTGGCCATGACATTGACACTCCTGTATTGGCCCAACTAACAGAAAATACATCCATTTAAAAATGGCAAATGATGTAAAGTTAATGAATATATGAAGCGTAATAGCATACCTGGATTTTTTGAGCAATAATTTTCAGATCAATCGGTTCCTTAATGATGGCATAATAGTCGGGGTATTGCTTTAAAGGAAAAAAGGCAAACTACGCATCAAAACCCACGTCAGACGGTTCACTGACGACGTCAAATGTCTGATACTGAACATGCTCGTACCATTTTGGAGGGAAGCTTCTGGAACAGCTCGCTCACCAGGTGACCACTGGGCTCGGTGTAAGCTACCACAGCATCGAGGAGCTGCTCAAGAACCTCTTTCAGGCAGGTAGGTGCACTCTGCTATACACAGTACAAGCACAGACACCAAAAATCAAAATTCAGCTTTCAACTGAATTATGTTAATGCACTTGAGCTGCACCAATGTCCACTTTTAAGGTCCAGTGCGTAACATTCAGGACGGTTTATTGGCATATACTTGTATAGGGGTATAATCACTCTAAAAAATAATAATATGCTAGTTTTTGTAGCATTAGAATAAGCATTATATATATACTTTAGGCAAAAGCCTTGCTTCATGAAGGCCACCATCTTGTGCCATCATGTTTTGAAGCAGCAGCTTACGACACAAACGAAAGAATAAGGCCACCATAGTTCCACTGGGAAAGAGAGGGATGATCCGAGTCCTCCATCGTCAAACCTCACCAATTCTTACACACTGGACCTTTAAAGTAGACTTGATGTTAACATAAATTCCTGCGTTGATGAACATTTCTTAACACTGTAAACCTAAACCACTTCTAACACAAGGACGGACGGATCTTAGAAGCACTATGTGCTAAATGATGAAACAAAAAAATCACCTCATCTTCAGTGGTCCCCACAGGATTGTCTTGTGCATCGTACCCGTCATCATCGTCATCGTCATCATATTCCCCTCGCTGGATAAATTCATTTTTGGTCCGCAGGTAAAGGTCCCACAGTTTACAGGCGGCCCTGTACTCGGGACTCTCGGACTACACACAAGCAACATACAGTATCATCATTTTCTGTGTCATGCAAACAAAGAACCCTGTATATTGTTTATTTCCCCTCACACAGACATTTAAATATGTTAACTATTACCTTGTAATACACTTTAGCATTATTAAATAACAGCTGAAAGTCAGCGGTGAGTTGATCGACGTCGTCGTACTCCTCCATCTTCAATTTCTGCTGGATTTTCATCATGTCGATGGGCTGAGACACCACGTGGTAGTAGTCTGGTTGATTCCTGTGAGAATTGTAGACCTGTGAGTTTTCTGTGCCAATATTACAGGAATTTCTGGATGCATTAATATGCACATATCCAATAATCACTCGTCACTCTCCTCACCTGCGTTTAGGAGCTCTGATGAACAGCTCACACAACATCCTGCCCTGGTCGTCCTTATAATCTCGGATTGTGTTGTACAGTTCGTGACAAACAGCGATCTACAAAGCAAGGAATCAAACACTGAAAAATATCCACATCCACTCCCTCATCAACAATCAGGCTACATTGACAGCATAAATCTGGCAGCATGGTTTAAAAAGAGGGTAACTTAAATTTGTAAAATTACAGGATCCACAGTCGGTATGTTTGAGGTCCTTCTCCTCTTTCTCCCAATTGAAGACACTAACGACGAAGTTTGGTTATCGTCAAAATCTCCTCCACTCACACTGCTAGAGGGGGAGGTCGTCCGTCTCCTTTTCAAGGCCATGACGAACCCTTGAGGTAAAGATGAAGTCTGATCAATTAGCAGTTCAAAGAGTACATTAACAGTGGCACTACAACAATATTTGTTACACAGTTGGACAATTATATCTTTGAGATGACTCAGCACAAATGTGTTGTAAACAGCTTCATACGTTCATAAATGGTCTAAAATGACTGTATCAGACTAATATCGGTGTCAGTAGATACTTGAGGTTGTGATATCGGCACCGTGTTGGACACAAAAAAAGTGGTATTATCCCCATCACTGTCTACAATCTAAGACCAGATATGTCACTTTTGAAAGACAATGTAAGCAGGTCGTCCAAAAAACTGATCAGATATAGGCAAGGTATCAGATTTGAGCATCAAGACCTGCAGCGTAATATCAGCCATTGAGACAACTGGTGCAATATGATACAGAGTTGATCCCGATTTTAAACTTTGATTGTAAAATCAAAATAGTGGAAAGCATGGGCTTCAATCTCAAAATGACCTGGGAGCCCGTGAACTTCTAGTCTGGTCAGGAGGGGGCAAGTTAAGTGAAAAAGGTCCAACAGTTAAAAAATTAACCATTTAGTAATTAGAAATTAAACATATATTGATAATCCATCATGCTATGTATTAAGCTATGTGTTTTCAATAGTACTGCATTGTATGTCAATTAAAAATATTTTGTTCATACATTTCAGAAACTATTTATATCCTAAAGTTCTCATCCTTGCACATTTATGCTCCATCTTGTTCTAAAACTATAACAGTAATAATCCTTCCAGTTTCAAGAGGGTTCTTGCAACCTTGTTGCTCGAACCCTAATTATTAACCAGAAGCTTTAATATTGAAACTTCATGTCAGAGAAACTGCAATTCAATATTTTACCCAAATCTTAATCACACCTAATAAATATATTACATTTGCATTATATTTTGTTAGACAAAATGGTAAAAGTTGTCTTTGTGATATTTATATTCTATAATCTATTTGTTAGATTTAACATTTATATTTCTGCATATGGACATTGACAACAGTTGTGTATAAACACATTTTCCACATTAATGTCAGTCTTAAATCACAGCACAGGGTGAGCTAAATGGTCAAAAAAGCAGTATCAACAAAACCACATTTTTTACAGTGACACCCCCAAACGGCAGGGCCAGTGAACTTCTAGTCTGGTCAGGAGGGGGCGGGTCAAATGAAAAACAGTTAAAAAAAAATGCATTAATAATCTTATTAGTAATTAAATGTACATCTTGATAATCCATCATGATGTTGTAATTAAAAATATTTAGGACACCATTGCAAAGCAAAATGATTATGATGATAACAAAAAAAACATAAACAGAAATAAAGTAAAATCATCATAATGTCCACTGGGACAACAGGGATGGAACATTCCCACATTAAGCAAGGAAATATTGTACTGTGGAAAATGTTAATCGTGACAACACCACCAGCTGACGCAGAACACCTGAGGTGACATTTCCAGACACAGACTAAATTAACGCTGTCATGTCTGGGTGAGAAATGTCTCCCACACCGCGGCAGCAGCAGCAGCAGCTCCAGTGGACACAGTCAGTCTGTCCCTCAGTGGAGACAGTCAGACACATACCGCGGCGCGGCTAACGTTAGCCACCGTTAGCCTTCAGCATCAGTTAACGTCCCAGACAAAGGCATCACCGCAGCGGCGACCGTGACGCTACAGCGCTGCCGATAACATCGACGACAGTCGGCGGAAAACATTTCACTTTGACCTGCAGTCGTTAACGTGCGCTTACCTTCTGTCACCGCGCGCACCGCAGTTTTACGACCAGTAAAAGCCAATCACTTATCGATTTCAGACAGAAAGATACAAGTGTGAAGTCAGCGACAACTCAACGGCCTCACTTCCGACTTCACAATAAAAGCATGTAATCGTTTTTATTTTTTTTGACGTAGTTAAAAGTCTCGTTCAGTGATTCTTAAAGTGTGGGCTGCGGCCCCTTTATGGTACTGCAGGTGGGCCGTGAAAGGTCATTAACCCTTCTGTTAATTTTAGTTTTGTTTAGTTTAATTTATTTCACTTACAAATAATATTAAAAACATATAGATGATAACGCAGAAACTTGTAAAGGCTTATATGAAAACCACACCAAAAAAACTTTTGATTACGAAACAACACAATGTCTGGGTACGTCTCATTACCGTAACTCCTAGACCGTTTGTAAAATCTCGAAAATTCAAAAACTATGGATGGTGATCTGTGCAGGGTGTGACCCTGCCTTTCACCCTATGTCAGCTGAGATTGGCACAGCACCCTGCTGGAGAATAAAGCTGTAGAAGATGGATGGATGGGAAAAAAGCAGAGAAATAGAGCTTTGCACACATATACTTGTCATTACGGTAGCCCTCAGGACTAGAGTGCCACATGTTTATGACATCAGCTTCTCACTACCGTAATTCCTAAATGGTTGAATATTGAAAGTGAAAGTTATCTTGGAAAAAGGGGCAAAGCACTCATTCATTGAACATTTTTTGACAATTCCACTGCCATAAAATCAAAATAAATACAGGCAACCTGGATATCATGATGATCATACATGTTAAAAAGAAATTGATAAATATGTTTTTATTTTTACAGTTTTTCAATTGCTGTAAAATATATACAATAGATTTTAAGAAGTGTTTATCAGAAATAAAACAAAGCAGAGGTGTTTAAATTATGTGTTATTTTACAGTGATCTTTTCTGCCTGTTAAAGGCTTCTTCATGTTGATGTTGGGTTTATTATTGGTCAGCCATAGGCCTAACAAGCAAGTGTGTAACTTTTCAGTATTTGCACTCAACGTTACTTCTTATTTATGTTGATGGAGTGAGAGTCAGCACTTTGTTGTTGACACACTTCAGAAAGGAAGGGGTGAATGAAGGAGTCTGCCATTTAATCTGCACCGTCACCATGAGATTGCACTAATTCTTGCACACTGGACCTTTAAAATGTACAAATGCAACAGTCATTTTCTACTCTTCTTTGTTTTAATCCACCAACGCACAGTTATGACATAAATAACCCCATAACACCACTGATAATACAATGACTGCAAAGTTGAACTTTGTCTACTACAGTGAGGATAGAGGGGAAAAGAAGAACTTCTATAGCAGCTATAGTGTATCCCACAGTGGGAATTATTCCATTTAAAATTTAGAATTGGTTGATGTTTTACTTCAAACAGCAAAAGTTCCTGTAGGCCTAGCTAGTTTCTAGTTTTCTTTTTGTTTCTTCTTCTTTTAATTGTCGGGCGGAATTCTATGTTTTGGTGTGTAAAGTAATGAAATAAAATAAATAAAAAATAATTTGAATTATTACATGTTTAGTTTAAACAAGTAATAATTCAAATTATTTTATTATATTAGTAATATTCCTATTATAAAATTATACATATATCTCATGTTGCCATTCCGTATGCTGAGTTTTATATATGCCAATATATTGAGTTAACATAAATACCTTGTGCGTTTTTATATACATTACCTATCTGTTCTGTTTAATGTTATTTAAAGACCATGGTTATAATTGTGTCATAATAACTACATCTCTGTACAGGGTGGGGATTTCAACTAGCAGCATTTATTGATGTATATTTGTAAAGGGAAATCTTATTTTAGGACATTATTCTATTTTCTTTTAAGAACATAACATAATTAATCATAAGTATGCTTTGTCACACCAGGGTGTTGTTCAATACAGACAGATGTGATCACTGTGGGCAGGAAGAATCCATTCATCATGTTATTACACAATGTCAGAAATATCAACGGGAGAGAGAAGTGATGATTAGAAAGCTGAGAGACATTGATGAGGAATGGGAGTTGGTGGAGGTAGTATTGAGCAAGAACCGGAGTGAGTGCTACAAAATATTAATGCAGTTTCTTAAGACTACAAGGTTGATTGGGAGGATATAGGATGTGTGAGTGTGTGTATGAATAGGTGTATTTATATGTAAATAGGTGTTTGTTTTTTGTGTGTTTTGTAGTGTGTATATCTGTATATATATAGCAATATATAGATATGGATATAATTATTAGTAGTATATATATATATATATATTATTTATTATTTATTTATTATTATTTCTTTTTTCTTTTTTTTTCTTTCAAGAAATAGTTCAGTTGGATTAACATTTCGAACCACACTCCATACCAGATGGTGGCGGTAATGCACCAAATCGTTGTTTGCCAACCGCCATTAAACCTCAGAAAAGAAGAAGAAGGGTGTTGTTCTCCGGGGCTGCAGCTGCAGCTACAGCTGGACTCAGGTCTATTTAACACTAGGGGGCAGCAACACGAGGTCGCTGCGTCTCATCTGCCAAACGGGACCCGGAACAGGAAGCGCGTGTGTGACCACAGGTCGGTCCCATGCTTCGCTGTTGTTTGCTGCTCCATTCATTTATGAAACAGCAACTTTAGCAGCACATTTCACTCCTTATTCTCAGACGTGTCTGTGTTGGTTTGTTTTTTAAAGAACAACCAGTCACTTCTTAAAGCTCACACAAAGGCACTCAAGCGGTGACGGTAGTTACGGCGGCGACGAAAGAAGCGCGCCGAAGTTATTTACCGAGCCACAAGTCGAGTGCAATCTCTGAATGAACAGCGCAGTGGAGTCAAACATGGTGAAGGAAAACCCCTGGAACATTCCCCCCAACGCCCCCACCTGCATGGAGAAGCATCTGTGCGCAGCGCAATACAGAGCAGGTAAGAAACCAGCGCAACGAGCACTCTGCTCTCAGTAGACCTCACGTGCAATATACTGTACGTTTACATAAGTGTAATATCAGTAATTACATTTACTCGCGTTATTTAACGCCCCGAGTAAGTACTGTGCTAAACTACATTTTAAATCACATCCGTTAGTGAGTACAAAAATTAAATCAAGCACTGGATGCCTGGACAGGTGAGTGATGATGAGGAGGACAGGTGAGTGATGAGGACAGATGAACTGGTGCTAATAAGGTCCCTGAGTGAGTGACCTTTGACCCATTTTGACTGACACATTATATGGTTACATATTTTATTTTGTCAGCACTTTAATATGTAAAGTTTTGCCTTTAATTAAAAACAATTCATGTGAGATTAGTGTCCCCTTGTCCCTTTTGTACGACACAAGAAAGAACCCAAACCGTTAAAAGGTAACTAATTAACTTTTACTCTGAGTTCATTTTAAACAAGAAACCTTTTAGACTAGTACTTTTACTTGTACTTAAACTGTAAAATTGTATCAGAATAGTGGTACTTTTACTTGAGTAGAATATTTCAGTACTCTTTCCACCTCTGTGCAATATAATATCTCATGTTCAATCTTTGTTTATTCTTCATACAGTTAATATCAAGCTCATACTGTATATATTCAGGAAAATGTATATAATGTACTTTCTATTTTAACCTTTTATAGTTGTATTGTTTATATCTTTCTATATTGTACTTTTTTGGAAGTGCATGTTTCTTATTTATTATCTTTACTGTCTTTGCTGCTGTGACAATGTAAATGGTCCCCACTGTGGGACTAATAAAGGACTATCCTATCTTATAAATAATAATAGTAATAATGATAACGATAACCAGGCAGGCAGTTGTTGACATAGCTCAAGGATTGAAATTACGATGATGACTGAACTGTAAACATGATTGTGCTTACGTGTTGTTTCTTCCCCGATTGTCTTTGAACTCAGATGGCAGTCTGATGCTTGGTGCCTCCAGCCTCTCTGGCAGGAGCTGGCAGGGATCAGTGTGGATCTACAGTGACCCTGAGCAGGCCCCCAGTGAGGGATTCTGCAAAGCTGGTGTGCAAACTGAGGCTGGCATTACCGATGCCAAATGGGTGACAGAGAAGGGTGTTGCTGTTGCATCAGACTCAGGTTAAAACACTTTCACAGCAGGTACTGTGTGAACCAGACAGTGGACTGGCTGGAGTGTTATTAAAACTGGCTTTTTTTTGACTGCGCAGGTGCCCTGGAGCTCTGGGAACTGGCAGAGGACGAGGCCCTGCTCGTGAACCGCTTCACCAAGCAGGAGCATGACGACATCGCCACCACAGTGAGCCCCATAACTGGAGGGACCGGTGCCGTCACTGGTAGCATGGACTGCAGGTTTGATGATGTTCTAACCATCTCACAATCACACAGAGAGTGGATGGGTTTAAACAAAAAGAACAGAACCTTTTTAAAACCAAACATACCTGAGAGAAGGGCCAGGAATGATCATTTTTAATGAGACAGATACTCTTTGACAGATACGTACTGTTACTTTAACAGCATCTCTTTTCTCTTTCCCTTCCTTCACTACAGAATCAAAGTATGGGATCTCAGTCAGGAGACGGTTCTCACTACCTACGGTGGTAAGACAATATCTTTAACTTTGATCCATTTTATGGAAATCCATTTGACTAAGATGACGTTTAAAAAGAATCACCCCCTGTTTGCCCCCTGTTTATTTGGAAGGATATCTTAACAACTGTTATATTTTGGTACAGCTTTACTTTTTTGTACAAATTGTTTGCTAAAATTGTGACATGGACCTTTTTAATTATCTAAAATAATGTTTTTTCTATTTAAATAGATGTTCAGTGTGCAGGGTTTGCACATAGAGACATTCCAGCCTCCAGGTGCTGCTCTCACAATTTTTGGAACAGTTTTATTGGTGTTCCAAACTGATCTTGGACAGACTCTAAGCGGGAATAGACAAGCGCATGCTGTCCGCAGTTTTTCATGCATGCGTCATCACAACGTCCTGTTCCGGTGGTTTTGTTTTGGCCGAAAATGCCTTTTTTTTGGCAATTTTCGGTCCATATTTTTCGGTGGCCGGATTTTCAGTGCATCTAATTTTGATTTATTAATAATCTATGAATTACATAAAAATCATCAGTTGCTTAATTTGCTTTTTCCTCCAGCGCACACACAGCCGATCGTATGCGTTGCCTGCAGTCCCACAGACGAGGCTCTCTTCATCTCCTGTGGTCAAGTAAGATACTGATTGTTCTGTATTGTTACGAAGCAGTCTGTCATTAATAGGGATGGGTATCGAAAACCGGTTCTTGTTGAGAACCGGTTCCGACTGTTTTGATTCCTTGGAATCGTTTGCCAGTTTTGCAAACGATTCCCTTATCGATTCCGAGCGGGCGCGAATGACGTCACCACGCACGTTGCGTAGCTTACGCAAGATAGGTACGCAACGTGCGTAGCGACGTCCAGTGCAGTGCAGCCGGCAACATGGCACCCAAGCGGTACAAACGCTCGAAAGTGTGGTTACATTTCACGAGAAAGGGTGACAACAGGGTAACTTGCAATATTTGCAAAGTGGAGATTTCATCAACGGGAGGAAATACTACCAATATGCAGAAACATTTGCGCACACAGCATGCGATAACTTTGAATGAATGTCGCGTTTTCGATACGCTCCGGAGTGATTCTCAACCCAGCAGCAGCAGCAGCAACGTTAGCATGTCCTCCTCTGCTGTTAATACCGCAGGTAACAACACTGCCTATCATGTTAGCGCCATTTGCCTCGTTGTAAAACCTGCTATTACTAACAGTTAACATTAAATGAATGCCTTCTGCATTTAATTTAGAAAATGACCGTGACAAGGGGCTGACTGGCTCAGAGGCTGGCAGTGCATGTCTACCTGTAGCCCCTCTTTTCACGGAGGCAGGGAAAGCTATGACCCAGGCGAGGGTAGATGAATGTCACCGAACAGTGACAAAGTTTGTTGTACGTCATAGCTGTAATAATGCACAGTTCCATTGAGTTTGACTGAATTCGTCACTGGCTATTAGAAAAATGTTACTGGATGTTACTGGCCATTCTTGTATTTGCCACAGAATAACTTATCTTGTATTGTATGTTGTTAATTTCTACATACAAGAATATTTATTTTATTATTATTATACCTCAAGACAGTTTGTAAAGTCATGTTACTTCTAACTGAACTAAAGTTGATTCTAATTGACCTGTTTGTTCTCCTTTTTTCCAAATGAGAATCGATAAGAGAATCGATAAAGAACCGAATCGTTTAGCAGAACCGAAAATGGAATCGGAATCGCAAAAATCTTATCAATACCCATCCCTAGTCATTAATGAAGTGTGAGACGTTCAGGCGGGAAAGCTGTATACACTCACCGTTTGTTTCCCCATGTGTTTGTTTACATTCAGTATTGAGTACTATATTATACTATACTACTACTATATTGAGTAGTGTATGTGTGTGTGTGTGTATGTATGTGTATGTATATGTATATATATATGTATATATATATATATATATATATATGTGTGTATATATATATATATATATATATATATACATACATACATACATACATACATACATACACACATAAAAGCAAAAAACCAAAACTCACTTTCACTCAGACTCAGCTTGTTGTTGTTCACCACCGCTCAGGATGGCCGTGTGCTGCTGTGGGACAAGAGGAAGCCAAACAAACCAGCATCAAGGATAGGTGAGCACAGAGCTCAGGCCTTCTTTGCCACATTAATGTCACATCATATCATTTCCCTGATTATGGATCTCTACACTGCCTCTTCTGTCTCAGGTGTGGAGGCTCCCACCTGCTCGGCTACAACCATAGCTTGGCACCCCCACCACAGAAGCACCATTGCAATTGGTAAAAATCATCATCCAGCAGATTCACTGGTAGACATAGTGATTACAGGATTCTTTTTTTAATGGTGATTATTGTGCCTTAGGCGATGAGCTGGGTAGAGTGAGTGTGAAGGATTTCCTGGGAACAGAGGTCGCCCGGGTGGAGAGCGTTCACAGCCGCAGAGTCAGTGGACTTGCCTTCTCCACACATAGGTAAAACAACTGTACTCATTCACTGCACTCTCACTCTGCTCTTTCTCTTCTTCTCTATATGATGTTTTCTTTTCGTTCCAGTGCCCCGTTGCTCGCTACAGTCAGTGATGACTGCTCCGTTGCCGTTTTGAACTCTGAACTCCATGAAATGTGAGTCTTTGCACTTCATACTAAGAGCCCGTTTTACACTGGACACTTTAGCCTCTGTGGTTTAGGCGCACACATGTTATATATTTTTTTACGGTCAGCTGTGTGCTACTCACAGCAAAAACATAAAGTAAAAATCATCTTAACAATTTAAGCAGACGTCTGTCACATATATCACAAACACAGCACGTCCTCTTCGGTTTTATTGTGAAATACGTGCAGGACCAACATGCACCGCTTCATATTGAAGACTCCTCGCATTTAGTGGAGTACATTTTAGATATTTTTTTATGACTTTTAAAAGGCAAACATTATGTAAAACATAGCCGAGGCTCCACAGCAGCCCCTGAGCAAGGAGACGCTCTCCAAGAGACGGGGCCACAGCTGCAACACTCTGCTCACGCATCCAGTTTGAGAGCACTCTTAAAGACATTGTCTCGGTCTCCTAGCACCGTGTTTTAAAAAGTCTAACTGTGTATATGCATCTCCTGCAGAATGAGAGATCGGCGACACCAGGACTACGTCAGAGGTGTTTGCTGGCGCCACGGTGGCTCCAACACCCTCACGACTGTAGGCTGGGATCACCTTGTTCTTCACCATACAGTGAGTGCGGCTTCTGGAGCTCCCAACTCGTCCTCTTAGATCCACACACAGATGGCCACTCCGTGTGGCTGTTTTTGTGGCATGTATATTAAAAAAAAAAAAAAAATATCAGTGAGAAGAGGTGGATTGAAAAGGTGGATTCATAGCTTCATGTGTGCAGTTATTTGGGCCTCATCCACATCTCTCTCTTTCTCTCGCTCTCTCTCTTTCTGTCTCCTCTAACACACTGCAGCGTTTCCATTCACGTGTAATTAAATCTGAGGCAGTTTCATATTAAAGTTAATTGAATGTTGCGATAGCAAGAGCATTTGGACATCTGGTTTTTGTCTCGTGGACTCTTGAAAGAACTGGGGAAGAGAAGGAGAGGACAGTGTGTTATATACTCGACGGCTCAGACGTTAACAAGGTTACACGTGTGATTTGCATATTCAGTGGCAGGTAAAGTGTCACTGAGCAGCAGCTATGTCACACTGTTGACCAGACTCAAGTTCCATAATAAGTAATCTAATGCATTTTCACATAGCACTGACACAATGCATTGAGTGACTCCTAAGGAAACCAATGTCCTTGGTCGTGTACTGAAATGATTGGAAGACGGACAGTGAGGACCACAGTGTTGAAGACATTTGTTGCCGTCAGAAAGAAAACATGGTCAAACATGAGATCTGACCAAAAATCCTCACAGGAATTGGCTCGTAAAAGCTCAGTAGAAGGTCAGCATATTTGCTGCCGCTGGTTCACAGCAGCTTTACTGATTACACTGGACATGAAATGGGGATGCTCAGTATTTGTAAAACACAATATTACATTATTGCGATTGTAGTTTCAGTCCCATTAAAAGTACATTACTACTTGGAGGGAAAAAAACAAGGACCCTTATTTTGACGTAGTCACAGGAAGTGCAATAATTAGTGCTTCTGCCATTTACCACCAACAAATGTCCCAGTTTCTTCCTGCTCTGTCTTTTCATCTTGGATGTGGATGTTTTTATTACGGACGGTTATTATGTAGAGCTTTGATTGATTTCAGTTTGATTGCACCATTCTAGCTTTTTTTTTTTTTTTCCCTCCACTCTTAAAAATGAAAAATGTAATGTCATATTAGGAATTGTGAATTAGACTTTAACATCTACCTGAAGATTAAAACATTCATGTCTTGTCAGTTCCACGTGTGGCTCGTCACTTGTCACTCACCCATGTTACAGTCATCGTGTTATTTTGGTTGTATGATGGGATGCATGTTTTACAGTGTACTCACAAGGTCATTTTAACTCTAATCTATCTCATGGTAAAGGTGTAACAGTAAGTTTCTGTCCGTCTATTCATGTGTGTGACACACTGTATATACAGTTAGGTACATACATATTATTTATATATATATTTGTATATATATATATATATATATATATATATATATATATATATATATATATATATATATATATATATATATATATATATATATATATATGTGTATGTGTGTGTATATATATACACATATATATATATATATTAAATTAAATTAAATTAATTTACCTGATCTAATAACCCAGTAGAGCATGCTTGACACTTACTGACGGCAGAAATACCAGCAAACGAGCAGCAACTAAAGGTGGCTGCGGTATATCCTGCGAGGAAACGCGATCTGAGCTCGTCCTATTATTTTGGAGCCCCTCAAAATGTCTAAAACATTAACGCTTCATGCGACTCTTTACTTCAATCCCTGAATTTAAAACTGACAGTCCACAACTTTAATTACAAGTCTGTGGTGGTGGTTGTGTACAGAGGCAGAATGACAAAATGTGCCTCTTTGTTCAAATCAAAGCCCAATGAGTCATTGGGCTTTGATTTTTACTTTTAAATAAGGCTTCTGTTGTAATACAGGATAAAAGACATGTGCATTAAGGCAGAAATGGCAAAACTGGCAAAAAAAACAACACATACACAGAAACTTTACTGATCAAAGCGTCTTCATATTAAAACCAACATTTGATACTTCAGACAAAACGTGACTGCTTGAATTCAAATGAACGAGTTGCTGTACAACAACAACTCTAACTTACTTCATGGAGAGTGTGTTTGACATATTTTAATTGTATAATAGGGTGAGGCGATGTCAATAATAGTGATTGAATGTCCTAATTGAGCTCTTGAGGGAAAGTTGAAGAAACCAGTTAATTGCATTATTAAACATCTTAACAGTGAAACATTCAAAGCACTTACATGAGTTATCATAATCTATAAACATTAATTTACTGTATATTGAACTCTGTTCTATAGCTGTTGGCGAAAAAAAAAGGTATTGCGATAGTTTAACGTTGCAGTTTTATTGCCCAGCCGTATCACGATAACTCGACATGTACCATGAAGTTTAAAAGATTTTGGACCTTATTGTTTCAAAACATTACAAAATCTAAGTTATTATAAGTTCTTATACAAACATATGTACATCTATAACTACAAGGGGTCTATTAGTCTGACAATAAATGTAGAAGCATTTATTTAATGAGAAACAATCCTCATGAGAGATCAGCCTCGACTAAATGAACGGTTTGGCTCCGCTCCAGTGGATCTAGTACATATTTTACATGTAACAGCGAACATTATAAACAATGCAGTCGAGCACGTGTCGCCATAATTTTAACGTACATTATGTTAGCATCAGGATTACACTTTGCAGCTATGGATAACAGAAGCATTAAGTAGCATTCCATTAATAGATTTTCCCTTACACTATGAATATTACCCACAAGGCATTTAGACGGTGACATTTCTGACTTCTCGTGTGATGAGACATTCTCGATGTCCTCGTTGTCCAAATTCCCTCTAATGTAAACCACACAACACTGTACAGACACACGTGTGTGTGTCTTCATTTCCACACATTTTAAGAGTCCAGTCTATTAATAGGGGTAATCGGCTGCTTGGTTCCAGGCCGGATTGTAAAGCTCATACCATACTGATGCTTTGATGGTCCATTGCTGAAAGAAGAAGAAGAAGGCATTTGGGATTAGGATTAGGAGGATACTGCACCCCAAACACTGGGCTCACAGAGTTGGTAAATGCATCGGGATTGAGCAGTGGACGTCTTACCTGGTGGCAGCCTTTGTTGAGGAGGTCCCCTGGTTCTTTTTGGCCACCTTATCCTCCAGTTCCCGCATGTCCAGCGATGTTTTGTTGAACACAGGGTAATTCCTGCTCTGCGACGAGGTTTTGGGAACGAAGGGGATCTTGTTGTCCTCATCGGACAGGGGGCTACCCCAGTCATCAGAACTGGTCTCTGTATCTTTTACTGGGGCCATTTTGTGGTCCATTTCCAGCATCTTCTTCTGTAAGATGCTCAGAAGCGTGGCCTGGTTTGGAGAGAGAGGGGTCGGCAGTTGAGTCGGGGCCTTCTGAGGCTTCGGTTTGGTGTCTATGACGAGAGTAGGTGGAAATTTTGGAGCGGGTGGGGGTTTATGTTTGGGTGGGGGCGGCCCTGGAGGTGGAAGGCTGACGGCTGGTTTTGGTGCCTTCTTCACAGGAGGGTCAGGTGGACGGATCGACGGAGGAGGATCCATAAACTCATCTAAATCGTCAAACTCTGGAGGAGGAGGAAGCAACGGCACACTTACCTCCTCTTTATTATCCCAGGGCTGTGCAGATTTTGGGAGGCTTTGCTCTGTGTTGTGGTTTGTTCCAACAAGGTGTTTCGCATGCACCGGTGCAGCTGCTGAGATCCCACTGTGAGCTGGACTGGTAGACTGCATGTGATCGCTTACCAGGGAATGGCTGATGGATTTTTCTGGAGTCTGAATTACTTGCCTATGTTCAGAATTTAAATTGAGATTTTTTCTCTCTTGAGACGGAGGCGAAGCCGACGAGTTTGACCTTGACCTTGGGACAACGACAAAGGAACTGGGACTTGAGTCACTTGCATAAATGCTCGCACTCTGCTGCTCATCCCTCTTGCTGCTGTTTTCCCGTGACAGTGACTGTGTAGGTCTGTGTTTCTCTCTTTCCTTAGCCGCCATTAAAAGAGCCAGTGGAGACGCAGCGGGCGCCTCTCGTGCCCCGGTGGTTTCACTATTCTTCAGATTGCGTAGTTTCCGATCTAATAATGGACTAAATTTATAACTTTGTCTTGAAGGTTCGTCAAGTTCATCCTTGTTAGGTTCTGAATTTGAACGAGGACTAATTATTTTCTGGATGTGTGGTGACCTCTGAGGTGGAGTCTTAGGTGGAGTCTGAGGTGGTTTAGTCACTACTCGCTGTGCAGAAACTGTACCTGTTTTAGCCTCCTTGTTTGGCTCAGGTAGGGAAGGCGGGGAGGGCTTGGTTACGTGTAAGTTTTCCTTGAGTTCCTGCGTGTCTCTGGGAACAGGTTTAGTTGGCGTGGCGACCTTAGAGGCTTTCCCATCTACCGGGGCGATCACTGGGACAGAGTCTTCCAGGAGTAACATCTGCTTGGGTTTTGTCTCATGATTCTCATACCTGCTGAGAAGTGATATTTTAGGAGTATTGTAAAGCTTTGCCGTGTTCTGGGGGTTGAAGGTGGAGCGTGTAGGTGTCTGCACAGGGGGAGGTGGGGCTGGAGTCTGTGGTGGCAAGTCAAAGTTGGAAATAGAGGACAGTCTAACAGGCTTTGGAGGTGGTGTCTTAACGTTTTTCTGTTGCTTTTCAGTGGGTGGTTGTGGCGCGGCAAATCTTGGATGGGCGGGAACACTGGCTGGTGGAGAACTAGTGATGGGTATGGATGATCCAGAGCCAGTAGAGCAAGTAGATGGCGGTTTCGGTGGTGCCATTGGTGGCGGTTTTAGGGAAGCTACATCAACCTCTTCCATGGACAGGGCCAGGGGAGAGACTTTTGAAGCGGGAGCCTGAAGGCTCGCTAGAGCCGGGCTGTTCAGGTCGCCTATGAAGTCTGGTGGAGGAAGGATGAAAGTCCCTGGCGGAGGTGGTGGTGGTGGTGCCATTGATGGAGGCGGAGGGATAAATATCTCCCCTTCCACGTCGTCAGGCACGGATATAACGGATCCGTTGGAAAAATTATCTCCATCGACTGTGAAAGAAGAGGGAGTTCAGTATTTAGTATATCAATAACAAAAACAATCAGATATGATCCAGACTTTTTGAATTATAAAGAGTGAAACATTCAAGGCAGCAAAATTGCTCACAACTATAATTAGACCAAAGCTTTTCCACCTTTTCCCCAGAAACTCAAACACTCCCATTCTGATAATATGCCAGCTGGCCCTGGCTGTTTGGATCATTTCTGGAGAGTTATTGAGAAATTTTCTTGGTCAAATATTTACCAGCTCCACTTTTCAACTCTTTTTTTCTTTGACATATTAAAAAGTAAAGTGTGTATCTCATAGATGGATGTTTACCTGAACCGTTGACCTTTGGACCACCGACGGGGGGAAGAATGGGGACTTTGGGTGTTGGGACAGCAAACGCTTGAAAATTATCGGACGACTGTTAGGAAAAAAATTAAAATAAAATAAAAACATGTTAAATTGTTTATCTGTGAAACACAAAGCATGGCTGAAGAACAGTGACGATTAGACACACACTCCTTTTCATGAAAGACGTATATTCACTCCCTGAAGTGAACAAACCAGTTCTCAGCTATGTTCCTTGAAAGGGAGTCTAACTTAAGAACATTGGTGTATGTAACACGTGTTACATAATCATTATTAAGGCAACTACAGTTGCTTCTGTAGTGTTTTATTGTATGTAAAGTCATTTTATCTCCGTGTTTGACTCTGTCTCGAAAGAGTGCATATTTAAGATGTGATACAATGTGATACCATCGCAGTGGTGACATGTTGTTCAGGAATCATTTTTGCATCACTTCACGCACGGTGAAGACGTGATGAATCAGTGGATACACCTTTGATTCATGAGATTGTCTGGTATTTAAAAAAAAAAAGGCTGGGCAGTCATTTAAATAATTGTCTGAGTGCATACGCCGTCAAACATCCAAGATAAACACAGACCGTGTTGACACAATAAACGTCTGTGTGATGTTACGGGGTGGATGCCCTTAAAAAGCCCTTCAACGGCACATCGTTGTTCATTTGCCACGGTTGATTATATTCCTCAGACACTCTTGTTGCCTTGTTTCTAAACATATCAATAAATTACTGAAATTCTGGATAAATAACAATGTTATAACTCTTTTTGTGCAAACTCAGTCGGCATAGACATGCCGAAAAAGTCAATAATATTATGTGTTTAATTGGGATGGGACGATACCACTTTTTTAAAGTCTGAATTCTAAGAATAAAGTCTGAATTCTGAGTTTAAAGTCTGAATTCTGAGAAGTTTAAAGTCTGAATTCTGAGTTTAAAGTCTGAATTCTGAGAATAAAGTCAGAACTCAAATGTGTTTTTTTCCTGTGTGGCCCTAATCCTCTTCTGTAGTACTTTCCAATCACTTTTCCTCATAGTTGGGTGAATGCTAATCTCTGTATTGTACTGAATGTGCAAAAACACACTTCCTTTTTCCTCTAAATCAAATCCTTTTATTCCCCTTGAAAACCCCGTCCATGTGGCCAAGACAATAACACAGTAAGGCCTTACAGGAGAATCAATAAACATGCAGAGGCCATTGTTCTTCCACTCAAATTTCATGTGGTAAGCAGTCATATTTGAGACATGAAGTGAAAGACGAAAAGTTAATCAATTCTCCCAAAAACCAGTTGGGTGTCGTCCATCTGATGCCGCTGTCTCTCTTTGCTCATGATCACAGGACACTTTTGTAACTTCTTGTAAGGCTAAGGGCGTGTCGCTACACATGGCGTGTATCCAGTTTGCTATACGCCACCATCATCATTATTATGACTCACTTTCATCCGTCGCAGGCAGTCTGAGCCGTCCTGCCCGTGTGCTGCTGGGTGTGTCGCATCCGAAAACATGCCACAGACTCACTCACTCACTCACAGAACACTCCCAATCACTAAGGTGTGGAAACCAAAGCAAAGGAGAGCTTTCTTTTTATTTATATATGCATCATGGGGATAAACTGGAAGGCCTGACAGTGCTAACGCTGCTAATGCACTGCTGGGAGTTAAAGTTTATCTACTCAAAGAAAAACGTCCATGTTCCGAACTTCCCAGTTTCAGAAATACTCACTTACTCACTTTCAGCATGTTATCTCTATCATGTCTTACATGCATTTGCTGCCATGTGATTGGCTGATCAGGCATTTGGTGGATTGCCACTCCTGACTGGATTAAGTTCTTGAGGGATAGAAATGTATCTCCTAGATTTACTGTCAGAGTCCTGAGTCAGAGAGACAATAGTAGCTTTAGAGCTATTTACACATGCTGTAACTACAGTGTTTTACCAATGACGGCAGCTTAAATATGTTTAACTCAACTTAGACTACTTTTTGAGTTAGGTTTAGTCTGTCACTTCATTTACATCACTGAAAGGTTAAAGGTCCATTATATATATAGAAATAAGTGAGACTGTGAAACAAGTGAAGGACATCCGTAGGGAACTACAGTAGACTTTTCTTCATTTGTGGCGTAAGTTTCCGATTCAAAATGCAAAAAAACTCTGGCTGATTTTTTGCTGCTGTAGAAACACGGCAGCACAAGGTGGCGGCCTCCATAAAAGCCTGAAGTACACATAAAAGGCTTATTCTAATAATATTTGTTTATTTTAAAGCTATTGTACACTTACAAAACAAACATACTTGTAGATATTATATTCAATTTCTGCCTATTAAACCTCATAAAAGATCAGTAACCGCGACATTGCAGGTAGCCAAATGTTTCGAGGCTGTTTTTGTCTCGTGTTACTTCACCATAAAAGACTAAATGTGAGGGATGTGAATATTTACAGTACATGCATCACGGCGTCGCTTCACTCTCATACTCACAGCGTGATGTTTGACCGTGGGTCTCGCCCGCACACTGGCCGTCCCCGACTCAAGGATCGCCGGTGAACCCAACACCAACTCCACGTTGTCTGGGGAAATTAAAAGCATAGGGTTATTATTATTATTTTTATCATCCTATTTTTGGGTTTTGTTAAGTTTAGCAAGTTAGCCATTCACTTTCAAAGCTGCATGAATAATGTGGTGAGAAAGGACAAAATGCTGGGGACACGGTTACCCTTGGTAATGGCACCTAAATGGCATTACTTTCCCAACTGTCAATTCTTCGTCTTGGATTAGCACATTCTGGCCATTGTGCAGGTAACGAGATACTGAATACACCACAGTGACCTTTGAGCACCCGTCAGTCAGGCTGCCCTGCCAGTATATCCCATAGTTTTTGTTGTTAAACATTTAAATCTATATATGCAGCTGAAACAACACCTGTAATCCTTATTTATGTTTCACCGTTGTGTTGATTGAAAGCTCAAGTGCGGTCAACGCCAATTCACCTAATTACAGAAACAAAAACATCCAAATAGAAATAAACAGCTTGTTACAAATTTGACCTAGACACACAAATGTTGTGTTTAATAAGTTCATTGTAAACGATATTAACTAAAAATACTCACACTAACACACCTTACGCCAAAAAATGTCCTCATTGAAACACGTTCAAATCATTATGTCTGAGACACCGTGACTAAAACTTTAAAAATGCATTCATGTTTGATATGTATGACGAGGACTGATAATAAATAATGTCAGTAATTATTTATACAATTTTTATAGGTTCCTTTTTTTTTTTACAAGCACATTTTTGGTGCTCTAGGTATGTTCCCGTGTGTCATTTATGAAGTATAACAAATAATGCATATAAACAAATGTTTCTGCTAATCGTTCACATATACCAGGCTGCAATAATGAAACCAAAAAAAATTGCATGAAGTATATTGAAAATAATTTTATTGTGTTTTTGTTTGTTTTTTTTAACCATAAAATGAAGGTTCATCATGACAAAAACTTGGCAATTTAACGGTTGAACATAATTGTTTTATTATTAATATTTGATATGTATGGAAAGGACTGATGTTGTTTCAAAACAATAATAAAAAACAACATTTTGGTACTCGAGGCGTGTTAATGTCACTTTTTTGAAGGCTTATCTAAGGGTTAAGTTAAATTACGAGTCAGCGTAAAAGAAACATATAACGGTGAAACTCAGATGAGTTTGTTTTGATGCAGCACATGCGTCGTTTAAAAGCTTCAAGATACAAGACAGAGGTCTAACTTAATTCCATGTAAATGAAGGTGCAGAAGAGGAAAGTATGAACAAAGTGAGGAAGCGTTCTGCTGAACCACGTTGTCACTGATAAAATCAGAGGTTGACTTGGTTCGGCCGGAGAGCAGAAATTCAGGAGTCTCTCGTTCCTTTTTGCCTTTCATTCCACTGTCAATCATGTTGTTTGTCTAATAAGTGATTGATGCTGATGAGAGACTTTTGTCAGTGAGAGCCACTTAGACTACGTGTCCTGTCAGCTCTTACTTTTCACTGAGGCCCGAGATGGAGCAACCAGAAGGCAAGAGACGCACGAAACTTAACAATTACCTTGTACCTTTGATGTTTAGAATATACCAAATTGAACATAACATGACAAGAGATAATAACCAGTGTCCTGCATTGCACACTTGTCTGATTTAAATAGACAAATGATCTCTCTCATAGATGTTGCAGCTTTGCATAGCCCTTGCTTTCATTTCCTGATAAATCACCGCAGAAATGGAAAACCGTGCTGAGGATCTCGTGAGAGTGGGAAACTGTAGTGCTGCAACTTACGATTATTCGCATATTTTAGGTCCAGAAGATGTTCAAAAGTATTGTTTTTTTTTTGCCCACAAATCAAAACGATTCAGTTTTAATGGTTTCTTTGTTACGTGGAGCAAAGAAAGCAGGAAAATATTGACATTTGAGGAGCTGCAAATTTAGTTTTAACTCCTTACAAAACCCTCACTTTTCTGTTTTCATTTCCCGTCTTTAAAGTCAGTTCATTTCAAAGATTCCTGCTGCGTATGTCACGCTCCAACAGTTCTCACCCACATGCTCAGGTGTCACAGTGGATACAGGGTGTGTGCAGGTGTGTTATATCGACAGCATAGTTCACATATGACACTGGCTCATTTTCATTGTCCTAAAAAATTTATTCATTAATGAAAATGAGAAAGATTCACTCCTGAGAATTGAGAAGTAGGATGGGGGGCTTTTATTTTGAAGAGTTACGGCAATCTTTGTTTTGACTAATAGGAGAATTAGGATTAAGTTGTTTATGGTTTGCTGAACGGTTTTGGTTTTGGTTTGGTTTGCTTATTTCTTTTTCTTTTTTTTCTGTTTCTTTTTATATATCATATATATATATATACATATGTATATTAATATTTCTATTACATTTCTCATCAAATAGCATGTTTATATTTACATAATTCTCTGTAAACAGCCTGAATCCAACATCTAATGAACCAAAAGCATGTATTTTTACTTTATTTTTTCACTATTATATGTTTTTGAATTTTTTTAGGCAGAGACACGTTGAGGGCGGACGTAGCGGCCACCCTGATTTAGGCACAGCATTACCATTAAAAACAGGTTTGGAGACTATTGTTCCATGCACCAGCACATGTCATTTGCTGAGATTTGCATTGTGAGCCATTACAGCCTTCAATCACACACACACAGGGTGTCAGGTTTGAAGTGAAGTGAGTCAGATTCAAGTTTATGTCATGCATGTGAGTGCAGCCCATGAGAGGAACTGCCAATCTGCAACTAACCAACTCTTTTCATAATTGATTCATCTGTCGATTATTTCGAGTCGTGGTTTGGTCAATAAAATGTCAGAAACTGTTGATCAGTGTTCATCAAACTTGGAAATAAAGTTGTTTTTTTTGTCCACAAACCAAAAATGATTCAGTTTTTAATGATTTCTTTGTCAAGTGGAGCAAAGAAACTAGAAAATATTCACATTTAAGAGGCTGAAACAATCTGAAATCTTGTTTCAATCGTGAAAAAAAGTTTCAAACCGAACCAAAATAGATGACGATTTATTTAATAATTGACTAATAATTGATTAATCGAGTAATTGTTTAAGCTCTATGTTACTGGGTTGTGATTTTAATTTGTTTTTGCAGAGGTATTTAAGGGTTTTAGTCTTAGCTTTCTTTATATTTATTATTATTATTATTATTATTATTATTATTATTACTATACCGTGTTATCTTGCTCTGTCAGACACTGGTGAGACAAATATGACAAATACCATGTGACAAATGACCAAATAAAGGATCTTGACTAGAACATGTCATTGTACAGTCACTACAGTGTCTGGTATAAATCTGGTAAATCAGCTCCATAAAGACAAAAAAGAGTCATTTAGACGTGGTCACTGTGTTGTGAGGCGTCTTCAAACACAAGTGAAGTTATTATGCCAACAACACCAGGTACAAAGGTCATGTTAGTCTCCAGCTGAACGTTTGTGTCAATAACTGTTAAAGTAGGCCAGTGAACTCACCCATGTCCTTGTGTCTGATGTTGGTGTCGAACAGAGACTGGTTCTTTCGACCCAAAAAGTGCAGAGCTCCCTTCTTCATGGTGACTGGTGAGTGTTTCTCTCTTTCTTTGTGAGTGAGTGAGGATAAGACTGGAGCCTACAACTGAGGCATTTTTGGTCAGCAGGTAAATCCGAAGTGAGGTGAGCTACACTTTCTTTCACCACAGGTGCAGCAGCAGCAGGAGCAGCAGCAGCAGGAGCAGCAGCAGCAGCAGCAGCAGCAGTGCTGTGGCTCCAGGAACAGTAAAGTGAACCTGACTCCTCCACTGATTTGGTGCAATCTTTGCAAGACACTGAGAGAGAGAGAGAAAATCTGAGCTATGACTATGACTCCGCCTCCTGTCCTTTCACTGTGTGCGCCTCCTCCCTGCTTTTGAGCAACTCCCAACAAACAGGTGAGGCCTCACATTCCAGCACGAACTTCACCTGTGCGTGTGTGTGTGTGTGTGTGTGACGCGCCGCTCACGCCTCTCATTGACTCAGTCACTCGATCTTTCTGCTCAGATTCAATGATTCTGTCATTTTCAAGACGATTAATGGGGTGGAGAGAGTACTGAAATATTCTACTCAAGTAAAAGTACCACTATTTTCATAAAATTTTTACTTAAGTACAAGTAAAAGTACTGGTCTAAAAATGTACTCAAGTTAAAGTAAAAAAGTATCTTGTTTAAAATGTACTCTGAGTAAAAGTTACTTAGTTACTTTTTTAACAAGGTTGGGGTTCTTTCTTGTGTCGTACAAAAAGGACACTCATCAGGAAAACCTTTAGAAATGAAAGTGCTGACAAAATAAAACATGTAAACACATAATAATTATAAGGTCACAAATGTTTCAACTTTCTCACTCACTCAGGGACCTTAATTAACACCAATTCACCTGTCGTCATCATTCAAGTACACAGAAAACCTACTCAGTTACAGTAACGTGAGTAAATGGAATTCATTACTTTCCACCTCTGGTTATGGCCACGTAAAAAAAGAGAAAGAAATTGGAAACACAATTAAAAACGAAACAGATTAAAGTCAGAATTCAAGAGAAAAGTTTGAATTCTGTGGGAAAAAAAAGTCTGTGATTTTCTTTCGATCATACGTAAGAGGATTTATTTCTTTTATTTATATGTTTATTTCATATAAATAAATGTCATGTCAGTTAGATCAATCATCATCACACATCATCTTAGTGTAGTTCACACAATACACATAAACGAAAGGGAAAGCGGGAGAAGCAAAAGCTTATCTAGTCCCGCCCCCATTACCCACATAATACATATTTTCATCAAACAATACAAAATTTCATCATACTCATTTTTTTTTTCTTATGACAGTTTGACAAAACTGAGTGTAGCAGCAGCAGGTAGCACTAGGATTAGAGAATAAACCAGACTCAGAATTCTGACTTCAATCTCAGGATTCAGATTAGATTTCTGATTTATCTCAGAATTCTGAGAAACAGAGTTCAAATTGGGACTTTAATCTTGTTCTTAGTCGTGTTCACTAGCTGTTTTTCTTT